>NW_027210617.1:5337500-5737500 GCF_029030835.1 Brachyistius frenatus
GATGTGAAAGGAAAGAGTAAAGACCAAAAGTAAAGATGTTCTGTGGCCGCAACTGAGCGATCAGTGAGAGCAAGAGATGCAACAGTAGAAGACAGGATGGGATGAAACTGATGATCTCAGGCAGAAGACTAAACGATGATGATTAAATATTAATGATGATTACTCTCATGATAGAGTAAAAAATGGGACTCATAGTCCCGAAGTAATAGGATTTGTAGAAGTAGTAAACTCATCATACCTTCATTTATTTACCTTCATCACACTGGGCTATTGGCATTTTATGGGGCTGAACTGAGGAATGAAAAATACAACAATGTCAAGTAAACGGAATTTTGATTGCAGTCTACTTAATGATGATGATTATAAAACGTTTTGTTCATTTCAGCGACCTTTTTGTAAAAGCAGAATCATTTTCCCTGTGTAAACAGTCAGTTCTCAGTATCATTTATTCTGCAAAGAATTGCCTTTGATCAGGCACTTATTTAGGAAATTGCTCAATATTTATTGCTTTAATGAGTTGAAACATACAAAGTCTTGGAACACGATTAAACAATGTTGTCACCAAATGGTCAATATAATTTTACTGTGGTTTAAATGTCTGTTCAAAACAGTGAAGTTGTAACTTCTGACCAAACATTTTGGTTATTGCTGTTGCAAAATCTCTTGTTATGAACTGGTCTGCTGACAGTGTGAGTCCTTTTGCTCAAGTCACATCACTCTGCCATTGTTATCTTCCTCTTCTGCATGCAAAGCAGCGTCGTTGACAACAAGCCATGTTTGTCTTCTGAGACATTATTCCTGCAAGCTGGAGCAACTGGGCCAATTTTGGTTCTGATTCGTCCCTCCCAGCAATCATGGGCGCATTTCATATGAGGCTGATCTGAAGAAATGATCTGCATAAATGGTCCAGTAGTGTGAGGGGTTTACAGACTGAATCTGTGTCCCTTGAGGACTTAAAATCCTGTAGTGTGAAAGGAACTACTGTACAAGGGAATATTAAGTAGAAATTGCCAATGAGAGCGAGCTGACCAACCTTTCTACAAGCGCTACAAGCAATGTACTTCATGTCTTCTCTTTCCCATAGTTTGGTTCAATGTTTGTTATCTCTCTATGCAGCTTTTGTTTTCAGGTATCTCTGGTCCTGGAGCTGCATGTTTCTGGTCTGCAATTACTAACCCCACTAACAGTTTATCATCCTAGATTACTATGCTGTTCATTTGTCTTGTCCTCTCCCCTCACTCCAACCAGTCAAGGCAAATAACCGCATACCTCTGAGTCTGGTTCTGTCTGAGGTTTTTCTTCCTGTTAAAGCAGAGTTTTTTCCTCCTAACTGTCTCTCGTGGGAATTGATGGATTGTGTTCCTGTCTTTAATGTTGTATGGTTCTGTTGTAAGGACCTCTATGTTAAGTGTCCTGAGATGACTTGTGTTGTGGTTATAAATGAACATGAATTGAATTAATGATCACAGGTTTCTGTCTCCTCTCCACCTGTATACAAACAACAGTAATGTTGGCTTATAGCTGTTAGCTTGCACTAGCCCTGCAAGAACAGTAAAACTTTATTTTTCAAGCTCACTTCCAGCTCGCACCACAAAATGTATAAATCATTCTGATACTGCCTTCTCAGACATGACTTCATCCAGTTTTTTCACCTATTTTATTTTTCAGAGCAATAAATAACAAGTGCAACCAGCTGACGATGACAGTCCGCCTCCATGCTTGTTTTTTCTCTGAAGTCGCATTTGATCACACGAGTTTCTGAGATCTAAAGTCCCTGGAATTACCACACTGAAATCATTTAGTATAAACACCAAGTGTGTGGTCGTGTTTCTTGATTGAGTGTGTGCGAGGAGGTAATGACTTAATGCCAGTGAATTTATCTGTCCACACAGCCAGTTAATTTGACTGGAAATCTTAAAATAAAATGGTTCCTGACTAGAAATAAATTAACGTTGATGAGTATTCAAAGGTTTCAAATAAGTGGACAGTGCTGTTTTTTTTTACATCAAATTACTTAAAATCAGACAGTACAGTAACAAGCAAAATACACAGAATTTTAGTGAATAATTCTTAATTAAATTCTTAATTTTAGTAGACTGACAAAGTGAAAGCCAAGGAAGATGACAATAAATCACTGATTTAAGTGGAAATTCATTTATACAGGTGAAGTACTTGAAACAAGTTATCACAAAAAGGATATGTAAGTGATATGTATTGAATTGAGTCAAGTGATCTGCCTGAGAAAACACTAGATTATCAATTTATGCTAAAAACAAGACCAGCTAGATTTAAAATCTAAATCTGAGATTATTTATATGGTTCGGTCCACACATTTTGCAGTGTACCTGTGGTCTTTTAAAATTGGTTAACATTTCGAAATCCTTTAGTGCTTCAGACATAAGTCACTGCTGGCTGACTCTGTTTATGACACGCCCCTCAACATTCATATCCAGAACTTTCAGACTTAACCACATGAATTCAGAGCAGACAACAAACAACAAACAAACATAATTTTGATGGACATATTCATTTTTGCTTGCACAGACTGCACTGCTACAGTGATAGCATAAATAATTTAAATAGATTGTTTTATAATAAAAAAAAAAAAAAAGTATGTGCGTAAACAGGAGAAATATGGGTGGCCAACAATATCTCCATCTTTCTGCATCATTTGATTTGGAGTGGCTGGAAAATGTCCAAAACGGCAGCAAACAGAGAGAAGGAAGAGAAAGAGAGACTTACGAGCGACAAAATTCAAACGCCGTTTCACAAGAACAGTGGACTCCTGTATCCTGTGTGCTCAGATTACTTTGCAAATGTTACCCCGTCAACTTCATTTGAGAGCCTCCGATATCAAAACAGAACACAGTCATCTCTGGGCGTGTGCAGCATGGTGAGTGAGGGGCCGGCACATTGGCTTAGATGTGACTTTTAATCATGGTGGCGTGCCTCAACCCAGTAGACTACGCTGGGCTCAGCTGCGGCTCATAGATCAAGCGACTCTCTCACTACGGCTGCAGAGATCTGAACTCTACACAGTGCAGTGTACGTTTTAACCCTTTTTTTTTTTAAAGTTTTTTTTTTTTAAATGAAATGCCTCAACAACCAAGAAATACATTGCATTGACATTCAGGACGGATCGAAGACAGACACTCGCAGGATTAACTAATAAAATCATCAAGACAAATAGTTAATTTCCATTTATGACCTATAACAAAAAAACTGTCAATGTTCCCTTCAGGTGGTGACCGTAATACAAACATGATACCTGCCAACCATCAACGTATCAGCACTCTCACTGTGAGCATGTTGGCTTGGTGACATTAAGGCCACTCGGATGGCAGAGTACACTCTTGTAAAAAAACAACAACAATAAAACAAAACCAGCATTTGTACAAGCATCACTGTTCTTGCATCACTCTTCTTTACATAACAGGTTGCTCCTATCTTAAAATTGATACTATATTAGAACTGAACACTGTAGCAGCAACACAGTCACTGAATCATGTCCTATTTCTCACTGTCCATAGTCTATCACAAACGTGGGCAAATGCTTGCAGGTTACAGTATGTGTCTACCGATACAGTTTGTATTGCCCCCACATTACTGATGTCCCTGCTGGGTCATTAAGGCTGCTGGTTTGCCCTCCACTTGGACCTGAGTGTCAGAGCGCTGTCAAATTTAGGCTGTAATTCATCTTCTGTGTGGCCAGGTGGAGACTGTCATCATGTTGTTATTGATGTGTTGCACTCCAACTATACTCTCAGCCTAGTTTGCTAAAAGAAAGCACGTTCACGAGAGTCTTTGCTCACTACAATCTGAAAATATGATTCTTGTTTTGAAAACAAATCTGAGACAATGTTTTGTGCTGAAATTAGCATCTGCCCGACACATTGAAACGGTTAGTGATATTATTGTACGCCCACACAGCAGCACAACATTCACACATCTCATGGAAGCTCAAACAGAGCTTCAGGCAGGGTCATAAATAAATCTAGAAATGAAGGAAGAGGAAAAGCTGGTGTATTTTCTTTTTTCAGTCTCTTAACAGTAGATTACAGTATAAACCGGGACACATGTTCAGGATCAGCTGAAGAAGCAGAAAATTACCTCTGTGGACCTTTCCTTGGAGAAGTGTTTGTATATTTGTCTGTCTGTGTGTGTGTGTGTGTGTGTGTGTGTGTGTGTGTGTGTGTGTGTGTGTGTGTGTGTGTGTGTGTGTGTGTGTGTGTGTGTGTGTGTGTGTGTGTGTGTGTGTACATGTGTGTTTGTGTATTCAGTCATAAGGATCATGCTGTTTAATGTGTCTCTGTTCTTTGTGTGCTTTACAGTTCAGGCATGCAAGCCATGCAGCTTAATGCGTTCCCTCTGACCCTCTAGCGTGTGTTTGTGTGTATTTTGTCATGGAAGCCATGCTGTTTGACATGTTTCAACTGTGTGTGCGCGTATGGATCAGTGTTTATGTCGGTGAGTGGGGAAGTGTGTGAAGCGTGGTAGCTCGGCCTGCCTCTCGACAGGCTGTGGGCCTGTTGACAGCTCCACTGCTCCCTGTCAGCCACGGGAACAGCTCTATGTGTGAGTGAAGAGTAGCTGCAGGAATGAAGCCCAGAGAGCAGAGAGAAGTCTGGGGTATGTTTACATTTATGTATTAATGTCTATGTGTGTGTGTTTATCTGAGTCCATAGCCACATTGTTATTATGGAGACAGATCTTTAAAGAGCCCTCCTCCTCCTCCTCCTCCTCCTCTGCTCTCTTTCCACAAACCAATAATTGTAGACACTTGAAATATGCCCTTTAAAGCAATAAATATGTCTGTGTTGCATCAATACAGAGTCATCAATCAGACCCAATCATCTCCCTCTATGGCCTTCCTGCGTCTCCTCACATCAAATGCTTTCCATCAACACCTCTTCTTTTTGTGTTTCTTTTCTTCTCATTTTCCGACCTCTTCCTTCCTTCCTTCATGTCTCATATTTAGATGAATGTATATCCACGCCGACACATGAACTTAAGCCTCTGGGTTTTTGCAGGAGCAGACCGGCCAAGCGTTACGGAACCGCGCATTGATCTTGAAAATAAACAGAGCTGAAAACCAAAGGAGATGTGGGAGGGAAGAAACACAGACTCAGAAAAGAACAGATGATAGAGAGGAAGCATGAAATGTCATATTCTGTTACCAAAACAATATTATATGCACACTGGAAAAAATAAGGGGGAGGCTTTCACATTATTCAGACTTTCTCTCCCACAACCTGGCTCTGACCTCGCTGCTGAAGTCCACTTTTATAAATCGCAGCGATCAAAGAGCTTTTATCTGTGAAGCTACCTTATGGTTCTCAGGCTCGCTGAGTCAAGATGTGTTTTAACCTTTTCTTGGGTCCAGTCTGACCCAAAAGAAGCCAGTCTGGAGAGAGGTGTTTTTATACTTTCAAACACATATTCAAGCCACATGTCTGTCTAAACCAGCCAGGTACACACTTCTGTGTGGTATTTTGGACACCTACCTTCACAGATGTGGTCAAACAAAGCTGTAGACAGTCGATGACTAAAGTCTGCCCCCTCAAACACAAGTCTAACTGACGTAGGCCACAGCAGCAGCAGGCATGCAGCATGACCACAGACAGAGATGTGCAAGACACCAAAGAAACTTTGGATATGAAAACACAAGATTTCTTTCTTTTCTTTTTAAACTCCCAGAAGCTAGGAAGAGCAGTGTGTAGAAAAACCTGGGCAGACAGTGGTTAAAGCAACGCTTTGCCTTCTTTGATGACCTGTAAGCATGATATCTTCTCACTTTGATGGCATGAATTTACTATACATGTGGCATTAAAGCACCTCGGACCATAAGATAATCTTCAAAGAACCTTATTAGAGCACCTGACCGTCTTCAAAAGAAGGTCAAGTCCAAATTGCGATTTTTGTCGACTTACAGAGGAGCTCATCTGATCCTTGAGGCCGGAATTCATGTGTGGTGCCTGCACACCAGTACAGACCAGAAGCTTTGATTTAATGGTATCATAACACATGCTGTTTATTCTGTGTTCCCCAGTCAATGCAAAAGGCCTTATTTGGCATTGGGAGCCTGTGTTGAACCCCTGCATAAAGTAACCACAAACAGGACATTGACAATGAACAACAACAGTATTATAGAGACTAACATCAGTGATATATATATATATATATCGTATTTCCATAATATTATGATATCAATAGCATCTATTGTGCAGCGCTGAGATGTGTAGCAGCACCACTATTGCTGTTGAAAAGACAAGAGGGGAAACATCATTACTCCTCCATATCTTATTCTTTTACCATTCAAATAGCCAAAAGGTAGATCTGCTAAACAGCAGGAGGAGCCTTTTCACTGCCCCACCTCTTCTGCTTTGGCTCTCAGGGGTAAATGGGGCAGAAAGAGAGGGAAGATAGCAGGGGGGTTCCGGATGTGGATAATACAATTACTCACAATGCCAATGATCAGTGGGAGAGAGCCCAGTGCATCATGGGGGGACTTTGCCAGCCGAGCCTTTGATGTGAGAGCATTACAGGCTCTACAAAACAAACACGAGGTATGCCTCTCTGTCAGGAGAGTCAATATGTGCGTGCATTATGTATACAAAGAGAACAAAAAATACATGTAATTATCAAAACTGTTGCTTGACTAAAATCTCGAGACAGGAGCCATTTCCACAATGTTTGCAGCAGTATTTTGATAATGGAGTGTCATCGACATGTATAGAAAACCTCGACATGGAGTGTGTTTGTGTGTAAGGTGTGTGAGGCCACCACCAGGTGTCAAAACAGCTTCAATATCCATGAGGTTAGATTCGCCTAAAGAATCTTGTTTGATGTTTTGATGACGGTAATGGAGAGGGTGCTCACCTACACGTTGATCCAAAATCACCCAGATGATGATTTAAATAATCTTCAGATCATCAAACAATTTAAATAGAAATTGGAAGCATTTGTTTTTCCGTACGTTTTTCCTTTGAAGAGGCAGTTTGACATTTTGGGAAATATGCTTATTTCCTTGCTTGATGATGGTTAGATGAGACGATGAATATCACCCTCAGTATCTGCCTGGTAATGTGAAGCTAGAGCCAACAGCCATTTAGTTTGACACAAATAAGTGGAAACAGTCTACAGCTGCTGGCTACAGCCGTATATACAATGGAAAGAGTGGTATTTTCTCATCCAACTCTCAGAACGCAAATAAACATATTTTTCAAATTGTTGAACGATTCCTTTAATCTCTAGCTTTGAAAGGATACGCATGAGCATATTACATGCATACATTTACAGCAGTCCCACACACTTGTCATTGCCTTAGTAAATGGTTCATGCAAAAAGCAAGTGGGTACATCTTGAAATACAATGAAATAAAACAGAATTGCTTAACAAAAAACTAGACCTGTTGCTGTTTGATTTATTGTATATGAAAGTCTTTGAGTTGTGCTGATTGGCTAATTGTCCATACCCCATCACCTCTATATAAGACCACCTCTGGCCTGTCTAAACTCAATGAGTTTAATCACTATACTATAGATAGTAATCCCTTTAGCTCAGATCCATGTCCCTACTTTCCTTACTTCACCCCAAAACATTGACAGATGTTTAAAAAGAGCTGATATGAGACGCTGCTTCTAGAAAAACAACCCTGACTGTGACCCCTGTCATTTTATCTCTTCCTCTCATCTTTCCTCCTGCTTTTTGCTCATTCTGGATGATGAAGATAGACAGATAGCTATCCACTGCATGTGCTGACGTGCCTTAGGAGACGTCACTGCACCGACTGGGGGGAAAAACAACTTAACATAGACAGGCTGTCACTACAAACCATTTATCCTACAGACAGTGGCAACAATTATCATGACCAAGCAAACATAGATACTACAGAAGATGGAAGACTTTAGTAGATGTAGCTTTCTCCCACTAATCTCTACCTCTCCTGCCTGGCTTAAACAGAAACATTTTGGACCCCCCTCTGGTATTCTTTGATATATTCCGTCCCATAACATTGTCCTCCTTCTTTTCTACCACCTCCTACCCTTTCCTTTTACACCCCCCCCCCCTTTTTTCAGGACGTCCGGAAAGGGAAACCACAATAACAGTTCAGCAGAGACTCAGTCAATATTATTTCTTGACATCTTCAAAGCAGGACAGAGGATATTGGAGCCCGAGCAAGAGACGGGTGGAGGGAGCGGAGGGTGTGTGTGTGTGTGTGTGTGTGTGTGTGTGTGTGTGTGTGTGTGTGTGTGTGTGTGTGTGTGTGTGTGTGTGTGTGTGTGTGTGTGTGTGTGTGTGTGTGTGTGTGTGTGTGTGTGTGTGTAGTCCAGCTGAGAGCAGAGACATTAGAAAGAGACAGTGAGAGACAGACAGAGAGTGTTTAGTGTGGCCCTAGCTGTCAGTCTGACAGTCTGTCTCTGAAGTATGGCTGCTTGAAGCTACAAGCCACTCCTTCATATCCCTCATACCCACATTTTCTTTGAAGCGCTATCTTTCTGCCCTCAGGTCAACCATCTCACCCTGTCCTCCTTACCTTTGTCCACACTATGTACTATTTGTTCTCCCTCTCACCACTAGGGGTCTCTGTGTGCATGGTAAACAAAACAGTTTGCACATGCAGCCTCCATTCTCTGAACAGTAACAGTTCAGTGATGGATGTTTCTTTTTCATGTGGTGTGTAGCATTAGTAGTAAAAGATGTAATATCTCTAGCATTACATGCCAAAAGACAAGTAATTGTGCCAAGGCAGAGGCAGTGAGTTAATATTGGGGGTTTTGTGGCAAGACTTCTGCACAACATCAGACAGACAGGCAGCCGTAGAGCCACAAGGACAAGTAGACACAGGATCCTCAGAGCAGCAGGGCCACAGACATTAACAATCCACTCTCACTCCCTCCCGCCATGTGTGCTTTCCTCTTTCTTTGTCCATGCTGTATGTAATACACATATTCAAGGGAAATATGCAAAGCCAGTGAAAGTGCTGGAAAGCATATTAACAGGGTTCAATTGCAGATACACTTTCATATTTCAAGAATACCTTCAGAGCACACAGGAGTGGGGTCTCCATCTCTCCCTCTCCTGTCTCCTTCCCTCTGTAACGCCTGCCCAGATGTGCGCTCTGTAAGCAAGCGTTTCTGCGATCTGCTAGCAGAACATTAACTTTAAAGTCTTCTTTCGTCCCCATCTATATGTGCACCATGCTGTAAGCGCTGGCCCCAAGCCAGGAATCTCCTGCAGCCAGCCGCTCATAAGCCCTCTTCTAACCGGCCAAGAATGTGAAAAGCTCCTTCAAAGAGAAGCCTTCTTCTGCAAGGTGCGGTTAAAGCAGGTACCGAGTCCACAGGTGGCCAGATGAAACTGCTAACTGGAATCCCACACCTGTCTCTGAGCAAGAGCCACAGAGGGGAGAAGCAGAAGGTTATAAAGACCATATTAAATCAATATGGTTCTGTTGTGTTATTCCTCAATGTGCTGCTTTATACATCTGAAAACATCTGAGTGAACCATTGTGCAGATGCATAAACAAAGAAATATTGACTTTTCTGCCTTTCAGATTTTTAAAATCCTGATAAATGGCAGCCAGTGAAAGCAGTCAGAGTCAAGAGTCAAAGGGCAGAAGTGTTACAGTTTTACAATGTGAAACTGTGTTAAAAGACAAACTGATCAAAGAGCCTTAGCAGGAACTCTCAATCTGCCTCATCTGAATGGAAAATACAATGAGGGCGCAGAGGGACAGTCGGAGCTGCCCAGAAGTGAACACTGGAGTGGAGAGGAGGGGAGAACATAGCCGAGGACAAAGAGTGGCTTGTCTGAGGTCTGTCTGCCGCTAGCCTGCAGGGAGGGGCCCTGGTGCCACTTGTTCAAGGGGTCCCCCCCCCCCTCCTATCCTACTCCTACCCCCCATGATAAATTTCCACTACTTGATTCTGTCACGCTGTCTGCCACTTGGACAATAACTGAGGTCATAGCAGAGTAGTGGAGCGTTGACATCGTGGCCTGCACAGAGAGGGGCCACTTTCTCTCAACACGAGCGGATCCGCCTGCTCCACATCATGAATAATATACATCTTAAGAAGAGCGTCTGACTGAAAATAAATAAAACACTTCTCACAGTTGTCCTTACCCGGACCTGTTTATTTGTGACCATTAATCATGCATATAAAGTCAGAGACCATCTGACTCAACAAGACCCCCCCCCCCCCTTAAAAAATGTATTGCTGCAGGCTTGTCAAACAGGGAGAGATAAATGTAATCCTACTGAAGAGGAAGCACATGACAACATTTGAAATATTGTTCATTAACAATCTTAGTAATGACTCTGCTGAAAACCAAACCAAACAAACCTCCGGGCTGCCAGCACTGGTCACCACCTGCCCTCCAGGCTCTGCATTACTGTGACAGATTCCTGATAATAAAGAGGTGCACACAGCCAGTCATATTGTATGTTTGTACAAGGACACATATAGAAAGAGGTGAGTTTTACACAGGAAAATACAACAACCATATAGTGTAGAGACTGTAAATCTGGACTCCCATCAACATCTGCAAATAATAAGCCCCTGCTGAATATAACATGAATACCATTAAGCTCAATAAGGTCAATGGATTAACTGTTACTTAATGAGTTTCAGAAGATATCAGGGGAGATCAAAATATGATTCAGAAACTTTCATGCTGAATGTAACTTTAACTGGAGACCATTATAAGAACAGCCGTTTCCCTCTGCACTCTTTGTAGGTCTGTCTTCAGGATCTTTACTCGCGCTAACCTGTCATCCCTCTTTGAATCTGCCCTCCTCTTAAAAAGAAGCTGGGATGTGAGTATACTTTGTGTGTGTGTTGGGGTAGGGTGGGGGTACTCAGATCGTCCCACCTCCCTTTCTCCCACTCAAGACGCACCAAACTCGCGGAGCGCAAACTCTCCAAAAAGTTTTTAAACTCCGGCTTCAGGACTGCGGGCGAGTTGGAGACAAGTAAAGTTTCTGAAAGTGAAACGACACAAACTAAGAAGCGGAGCGCGTCGGGAATGGCGAAGAGGCGGAATGGTCCTCCAGCCCAGCAGCACATGTGAGCCCAGAGGCCACCGATAACGTTTTTTTTTTTTTTTTTTTTTTTTTTTTTTACTTCAAAGGAAACGGTGAAAGGGCAGTGAGGAGAGAACACGGGGTTTGGAGAGACAAAAATCATCTAAGAACGGACTGTCACAAGTGTCCTGTCACCTCGACACGATGGTCTTTCCGCCGGGATTCAGCTGGGTCTTCCTGAGCGCTCTGCTGCAAACCGTGGCACCCTGGGGCGCAGACCGACCGGGCAGACCGAGGCAGTGCGACGCACCGAAGTCGGTAAGTCGTGTTGGGGCGCTTTGTCAAGTCAGATACACCCCATTTCTCCCTGGATAGGTGCGAATCATATGATACACAACTTGCTGTAAGATTTGACCCCGAAAAAGTTTATTATTTAGCCGACCGAACAAAGTGACACATCTGTGACACTTGTTGTCAGAGTCATCCTGAACTTTTCTTTCAATTTGATAAGAGTGAAGCTAAACTTAAGCGTAAAGTTTGGAAGAAGACATTACGCAGGAGGTCACATGGTTTATCATGTATTGGCTATATTTGTGCCTTATACATTTGTCTTTGATAAGGTCAAAGCCTCTAATCTTTATAATTTTACAAGGGAATATTATTTATCAATAAAACATAACTGAAGTAAAATGTGATTATTATTTTTTTTAAATTAACTGTGAAAGCAAAAAAGTTATATTGAAAGATAAATGTTTTCCCAGATAAAAGCATAGTAATAATAATAATAATAATAATAATAATAATAACCATAATATCGTAATAATATTAAGCTAAGCTCGATGATTAAACACCGTCTTTTCCAGGTATTTCTGCCGCAGAAAATATCATAGATCAGTGACTTAAAAATGAAGCAAGCTGCCAAGAGCAACTGTTGCCGCGCGCCAACGTTATGGCTGTTTATGTGACAAACGCAAAGTGGGGAACACCCACGGGTGACTTGACTTCATTTGGGAAAGTTTCATTGACCTTTCAGACGTAATCGTGTTTCAGCACAACACTCGGCCTATTAAAAACCCTTATCGGGGCATATTGGTAAAATTATGGATGTGGCTTGAACTCGTAAAGTGAGGAGGTGCAGCTGAGCGGAGCGGAGCAAAGCAGACATCCTCCAGCTCAGTTACTGCCCTTGTCCGTCCGTCCATCGGCCTCACGCTGCATGGACTTTCGAGGTAAAAACGGGGGCTAAAAAGTTAATGATTCCTGCATGACTGCAGAAATCATATCCTGCTGGAGAGAAAACCCCAAAACTAGACAAATACATGACCTCAGAAAATGGCTGATATTTAAATAGCAATGACAGTTTTTGCCCTTGAGTGAGCCTGTGATTGAGGATATGATTAAGGCACGTTTAGAAATCACAGACTTTTGTTTCATAAGTGCCTTATGTCCTGCATGTGGATATATCACTGAAGGCTCCGTGTGATTTGTAATGCGTCAGTACAGTGGTCTCTGTTTTCTGTTAAGAGTAATTACCCTCATAAAAAGGAGCGCTGCGCGTCAAGGCTCTCCAGAAAAAGTCCGAGCTGCCTTATAGCACAGCGGATCTCATCGTCAGGACTTAAGACGAGCATGACCACACTTTCCATGTCGAAAAGTCAGCATTTACGAGAGGGCCTAAGCGGTGCATTTACACGTTAACGATGCTACACGTGCAAAAATGCTCTATTAGTTATCTTGAAAATATGATGGAGAATACACTAATGCATCTAAAGCCGTCCAAACCTCTCCTGTTCGTCTGCAGTGTCGGGTATATGGGCCCAGCCAACGTGAAAATGTAATTAGAAAACAAACTCCATTTAAACATTGCAAAGACTAAACGCTGCCTGAAATTAAATATAGTATTTTTGATTTATTTTGTCTAGCAGGGAAATGTGCCAGAAGTTACTGCATGTTCATCACAATTAATTATGATGATAAAAGAGCATCTAACCAAACCACTTCACTCGTTTCTTGCTGCTATTTGAAAAGTTGAAGTGACAAAGCCAACATTGGCAGAGCGCAACATAACTGGAGCACGGCAGAAGGAAATCTTGATTAAATTCTTGAAGTAAACATTTTCTAAGAATAACTTTATTTTACAGTAATGGATTTCATCCCTCAAATGCCTGATTACGCCTGACCTCAGAAGCCAGAAGTTTGATATTGTTTATAAAAGCAAAAAAAAATTTCATATTTGAGTAATGCCAACATCCAAGTCATAGCACATGCACAGCACATTTGCAGAGCCCTTAATAAGAAACATATTTTCAATGCAATAGAGCTTTATGCTCATTTAGAATGAGTGTGATTATTTCATTTCCATCGTGACATTGTTTTCCATAAAGATAACCACAGCAGACAAACGCTTCCTGTAACGAAAACAGTGCTGCACTTAAAGCTGTCAGCATCACGTCTCCCCGCTTGGTGTAAAAACTTTCACAAACAAAAGCATCACAGTGAGGTCAGAGTGGAGACGCAGGTTTCTTTCAGGTTTTGGTTTTTATGAGCTCCAGTGTAGTATATTTGCACTGCAGCCTTGAAAATGCTTCCCATGCCGAAAGAGGCTTTGGCAACTGAGGTATGCACCTCAACAATACACGGGGGTCTGTTTACAGCGCAGAAGGCCCCTCTATAAACTCTCTGCCTGCACCAGAGCAGCAAGCCCTTGCAGCTCAGCCCCAGGCTGACTAGACTTCATACTTCCCCTGCCGTCATTTCAAAATGGTATTTCAATCTTTAACTTGTTGACCCGAGCCCATGAGCCAGTAAACCACAATAGAGGAAAAATGTGTCAGCTTCAGTTTGAAGACAAGTTGAATTGCTCTAACATGATTGTTCTGGTATTTTGTTTCCTTTTCTTCACAAAATCTTGCATCCATCTTATTTTTTTCCTCCCCTTCTTCCTCTGCCTTTTCTTCAGCAAAGTGACATGAACTCATTCCTGTGGAGAGTAAAGCGTCCACCTCCTCAACCACCTTCCTACTTATTTGGTACCATCCACGTGCCCTACACCCGCGTCTGGGACTTCATCCCCAACAGCTCCAAGCAGGCTTTCCACAACAGCAAAAATGTTTTCTTTGAGCTGGACCTTACTGACCCGCTGACCATCTCCAAGCTGACTAGCTGCCAGCTCCTGCCCCACGGAGAGAACCTGCAGACGCTGCTACCTCGAGACTTGTACCGCCGCCTCAAACACCACCTGGACTACGTCAGACACATGATGCCCTACTGGATGACTGCTGACCAGCGAGGCCGCGGCCTGTATGCTGACTACCTGTTCAATGCTATTGCGGGGAACTGGGAGAGGAAGAGGCCTGTGTGGGTGATGCTGATGGTCAACTCCCTGACGGAGTGGGACGTCCGGTCCAGAGGGACGCCGGTGCTGGACCTGTTCTTGGCTCAGGAGGCTGAGCGGATGGGGAAGATGACGGGGGCAGTGGAGCGGGTAGAGGAGCAGTGTCACCCCCTCAACGGGCTCAACTTCTCTCAGGTAAGAGGATGAAATGATGTTTGCTTTTGCCTTTGATTCCATGTGTGTACACAGCTGGAGGAATTGCAAAGACATGCCAGGCCTAGAGGGGGCATGAGCAGATCCTAAGTTTGTGTATCCTTCTTATCCTTCTGCCGGGAGTAAAAGCACCTCTAAAGACAAGCAATCCTAACTTTATAATCCACAGTAAAACTTAAGTGTATGCACAGATTTTGGTTGTTGCGCCTTCTCTGGAAGAAACAGAATGTGGGAGAGGACGGTATAAGCAGAAAGAAGTGATTAAAACCCATCTGCTGGAGACAGCTTTACAGTTATGGATGTCCTTCCACTTCGCTGAACAAACACGCTCACCAGCTGAATCTGCAGAAAGGGTGTCAGGCTGAGCAATGCACACGAAAACAGATTAAAGAAGGTTAGATGAACAGAGAGCTTTCTCTTACGTTAATGCAGACTGTCTGTCTGGCTCGGCGTGGTATCGCTGGGCTCGTAATGGAGACTGAAAGATGAGCGAAATAACCTAATTCCTTGATTAGCAAAACATGGGGAGTATTTCCAGCTTTCATTTCTAGTATGATGGTAAAAAAAAGAAGGGAATGTGCATCTATTTGAAGAATTAGTCCGCTGGAGGTGACTTAATGTGGAGGCTGGAGAAAATGTTTCAAGCTGTGGGAGGTTGCAGGAAAATTTGGGATAAAGAAGAAGATGCTCTGTTCTATTTTATGTCCAAATACAACCTTAGATCTAAATTGAGGAGGAAAAAAGTAAAAGCACTCACAACCTAACACATGTGCTTTGCATATACGGCATACCACACACAAAGGCACACTGCAAGCGTGCAAAGATCCGTACAGGCACATACACAGTGCGCTGCAACAGAATCTGCGAGGGCCTAAACTTCCATGTGACAGGACGGAGGGCTCCGGGAGCTAATTTGAGAGGCAGTGGGCTCCCAGCCTCTCCTCTTTCATCATCACCTCCT
This sequence comes from Brachyistius frenatus, assembly GCF_029030835.1. Lineage (NCBI taxonomy): Eukaryota > Metazoa > Chordata > Actinopteri > Embiotocidae > Brachyistius > Brachyistius frenatus. The sequence continues at coordinate 5,353,035 of NW_027210617.1, forward strand.
AACTACGCTGTCAAAGTCGCAGTGCATTGCCCTCCACATGCCTGAGAGCTTTACTGCCCCTAGAAATAAGCCAGGCAAGGCACGCCGGGTTTCTCAGTAATGAAGAGGACAAGTGCTAATGCCTTTACAAGGACTTTGCAGTGTTTTTGTAGATGTGCTCTTTTCTTATTATCTTAAAATATTCATGTTTGTAGTCTTAGTCGAACTGCATTTAATGTTAATCTGCATTTAGTGTGGCAGACACTGACCTTAAAAACAACACTGCTTTGAATTACTGTACATCCTAACATGGTTAAGCAGAAGCTCAAGTCCAATTTTAGACAAAAGTGTTCCTGTTTCTGGAGTATTTTCATTTTGCCTTAATCTTCAAGATCCATTCCTCCATAAAACAAGGCAGAATGCACCAAATTTACAATGGGCATTAAAAATATTTACAAGACAGGTGTTCAAATTCAGATAAGCGTTTCACTGCCATAAAAAAAAAATCAAAGTTTAATCATGAAAACCCTCTTCTGAGCCCTCAGCTCCTTTGCTTCCAGATATGTATGAGAAGAATTCAGAGCTGAACTGAAACTGACATGGAAACCATTATTCTCAATTATAATAATTTGTGATTTAATCTGAACACTATGGTTGATTGGATCCCTCTATGCTTGACTGTAAGAACGATGAGGTCAGAAGGATGGATTGACTAAGAGTCAAAGAGAAAATGCGTGGGTGGGAATCAGAAGAAAGAGGAGTGACACACCAGAGTGAGAAAGTCAGGGATAGAGACTGACTGGGGAATAGAAGGAGTGTAAAGGCAGCGGTGGAGTTGAAAAGGCAGGTGCGCGTTGTGCATCATCGTCTCACCGCTAACGCTAATCTGAAACATGAGCAAAGGGATATCTGAATTGTAGCTGCTTACAATATCCTGTAACTCAGACTTCACTGAGAGGCTCTTAGAAGCATGAACGCCAGTGATTTATCACTTGTCACACTGTAGGTTTCTCATAGGCACCTGATCCCAGTGGTCTCAGTGCAGTGGAGCTCGGACCACTGGGAGGCAGGTGGTCTTTAGGCACCGGTTTGTCCAACTCAACAGTTTCGTTGCATTTGGGAGACCCATGACTTTAGAAGGAGCAAGTTTTTGGAGGAAAAGAGGTACAGCAAATATATCATCCTCTCTGGAATACAGGAGGAAAAGGAGGCGGAGCGGAGTGTTTTAAAGTGGTAATCGTCTGGTTGTAGTGGTCATGTTGGTAATGGCGTGGGAGGGACGGAGAAATATTAAGTATACCAGAGCCTTCTATAGACAATCGTGGTTCAACAAGAGCTCTGTGTGTCTGAGAACTCTCTCTGGCCTCTTTAGATCACAGAGAGGTGTGGATATCACTGTGATAGGCCATTTAGAAACCATGGAAACAAAGGCAGGTTATGGCGCATGGTTCTTCTCCAGTTCTTTGAAGGTCGATGGAGGTTGACAGTTGGGCGGGTTGGCTTGTACCAAATGCTTTGAGCACAGATTGGAAAAGGGCTGGAGAAAGCTTAGTCAGCCAAGAGAGTGCAAGCTGCATAAGCAGAGCTCCAGGAGTCAGTATCAATTTCAGTGATTTATTTCTCCTCAAGAATGGATTAATAAATTACCATAATGGCTTATCAAGTAAATGCATCTGTCATCTGCATAATAATGACTCAGAATATGCATTGTCTTTTTGATGAAATCTGTCAGAAGTGAGAAACAGCGATGTCTGAGCAGTCTCAGCATCACAATGGTACTGTGCATTGATGATGCACAATACCAAACTGTAGAGGCTTATTTGCACCAAGATGGGGCTAAGATGTGGAACTAAAATGGCTCTTGTGCAAAGCTGCTTTTGGGCGGCTCCTGCCTCTGAGCCTCTCTCGTTCCCACCAAATAAACACCCATATTTATTTTCCCTGGGTCACATTGCAGCCGAGGCCACTGGCCCATGTCAAGGAGAAATTACATCATATCGGTGGCGCCTTTCTCCCGGGCAGGGGTCATGGGGGTCATGGAGGGAGGTGGTAGTGGAGCCATGAGCAGCAGAGCGGTAAGGAGACTGGCAGTCTGCTGGGGTCAGTCTGGGCACTGCTGAGCAGGCAGGCAGCGCCCAATCGCCAATCCTGGCTCAACCTCTGACCAGGTTGAGTTTCCATCTGCTCAAGCTGCTTTTTGCTACGACTTGTGCAAATAGAAAGAGAGAGAAAGAGAGAGAGAGAGAGAGAGAGAGAGAGAGAGAGAGAGAGAGATGGCTGACTGTTGGCAGACCCCCAGTGTTGTCACCTCAGGGTGGGAAAGAGGACGCGGTGAAGGTTTTCAGGGATGGGAGGGTGACAGAATCTGGTTTCCTCTCAGCAAGAGGGCGTCCTCCTTCCGGTTAGGAGGTGCCCTGTTTACAGCTTCAGTGACAGCATGATGTGTCTATTTCCATCAGGCCAGCTCCTGTGCCATCCCTCTGCTCGAGCAGACATCAGCCCGAGGCGTTCTGTTATGCTGACGCTGCAGCCTCACATGCTGTGGTCACAGTGGGGCACTTATAGGCCTGGAAATGTGGCCAAAATATCACAACAATGTATTTCTTCATGGTAAAATCCTGTGCTATGTGGTGACATTCAGTTTTTCCAATATATGCATGAAATCATATAATGAAAAATACATTGTGCTCGGCTAGAAACCACTGAGTTTACACATAGTGGTCATAAAGTGGAACTTTTGTCTATCTGGGCCGGAGACATTCTCTTCAACTGTGTTTAGACCCACACAGTCTGTGTTTCCCATACGTCAATATTACTTTATATGATATTCAATTTGGTTTTACAATTCAGATTGAACCTACTAAAATATATGGCCCTAGGATACAAATCAGTGATTTGAAAGTTATTTCAAAACAGTAAAATATAGCATATCCAAGGGGAATGTCTTTCTGTGTGCACATCCAGAGGTTTCTGGCTGTGCGTGGCAGTTACTTGATGAGCATTTATGGTAGGTAGTTAATATAATTTTGAAAGCCCAGGCAAGTGAATGTCTCTAAAGGCTTTGCAAGGGTTGCTACAGCAGAAATTAAATCAAAATAAGATTCTCATGTGTCACATCAAATCATGTCGAATATTTAGCTTTGTCTTACTTGGACAGCGTCCACCTAAACAGGACATCTTTAAAGGAAGGAATTAGGTAACATCCAATCTTACCCATATCCAAATATTTACATTCAGTGACGGGTGTGTAAGTTTGGGTTTGGAGTGATGTGATGGCCACAGAGGCTGACTGATGGAAAAAGAAATTCTGTGTCTCCACTCTGCTCTTGTTTCCTCTGACCTCCTCGCTCCTTTTGGATCTCTATTCTCTTCTTCTCGCTCCCCATCTTTCTCTCTGACATGTCTTGAAGCTCTGCTTTGTCCCCATCGCTCATCTGCACACACACACACACACACACACATCAACACGCACACACTGAGTGGAAAAAGAGGTGAGAGAGGAGGAGGAGGAGGAGATTACCTTTAAAGTGTGTTGGCGATGTGTGTTCCCTCTTTAAGCGTGACATCTGAGGTTGTTTCTCATCTAAGCTATAATTACCTGCGCAAATATGTGGAAAACTGCAAGGCAACACGTATCAGGCCGTATCATCTGGTCCTGTCAGCAGGCAGACGGCAGTCCCACTGTTGCACTAATGACTTAATAGGCCCCTTAATGACCAAATAGCCCACTGCCATCCAGAAGCACTTAGACAATTATGCGCTGGCCAGATCTCCACAGGCTGACGGTGAGATGGAGGGAGGTACAGAGGTTGGATGGAGAAGAAGAGGCACTGTGCACTTGTCGAAAAAAAGAAATCACAATTCTTGAACTTGATTCATATTTTAAAGGGAAAATGTGTCTGCAGGCCGCAGACAAGGCTTAATGGGAGAATAGTGGCTTCAAGAAATGTTCCGTTGAAAGCAATAGCCACAATTTTAGTGTTTGTTTTTTTTTGTTTTTTTTTTACTGCAAAAACATCAGTCAACTTTCCACTCTTTACTAACTCTTCCAAAGTTGACTGACCAGGTAACTAACATAGAAGTAATGCAGGGAAAGTAGGTAAATACCAAAAATACATTCAGGGTTATTTTTTTTCTTTATTCTGTCAAACTTGCACCACGGCAGATTTTATTAATCAACAGTGAACTATTAACTTCAATCTAACCATGAAAGCTGTACAGCCTTTGCGCCTCTATAAACTCACTGCAGTGTCTCCATTCACTGAATCCAGCAGAGCTCACGTCCCCTCTCGCTCCGAGTACCTGAGAGAGGCGAGGTAATGACTCCACCACATTGTCACTGAGCTGAGTGCTGCTGAGGCAGGGAGTTGAGCGTGGCAGGGAGTTGAGCGTGGCAGGTCGGAGAGCTCTTCCATACTTTAGCGTTCATTGTGCCAAATCTTCCCTCTTCCTTCGCCCACATTCTCCCTTTTGGTGGAGAAATGGAGAAACTGAGCGTTCCTTTCTGCATAAATTGTAACGAGCTCACGTGGATCCAACTGGTCTTCTTTTCAAAGGAGGACCAAAGCACATGCCTACATCTGCACACACACACACACACACACACACACACACACACACACACACACACACACACACACACACACACACACACACACACACACACACACACACACACACACACACTGCAGTCAGTGTCAGTATAATTATTTTGTCATCCTAACAGTGGAAACTGCAGTAAATCGAATGGTATTTGAGCACGCTTTTCTGCAGGCAGGTAGAGACACCAACACACACACACACACACACACACACACACACACACACACACACACACACACACACACACACACACACACACACACACACACACACACACACACACACACACACACACACACACACACACACACAAATTATGTTTCTATATTACATATTTTCTCATCACAACAAGGAAAACTGCAGTAAAATGTAAAAGGCTAGAGGTTGTTTTCTACATGGGAAGGTCATGTAGTTTCCAGGACGTCTGAGGTTAATCCCAGGTTGTCTGGGCCAGAGGCTGATTGATCACAGACAGGAATGTGACTGACTGATTTCCTCAGAGACCCAAGTGGCCCCTCTGGAATGTTGTTGTCTTTTGGGACTTCTTTGTTTTATAACCTTTGTTTAACCAGGTTAGCCCTGCTAGAACTAAGGATCAGGGTGTGTGTGCTGCTAAACGTTGGAACTTTGGACTTCTCTTCAAGACACTTCACTCATAACTGCATTCTTCCATAATATATGCTTCATACAATTTTCACTTTGGGCAAAAATGTGTACATTGTAAATACATTAAAAGCCTTTTAGTACTTTTTGTATTAGGCATTCAGACAATATTTTCTTCAGGTGGAAATGCAGCCTTTAAACTTGATTTAAAAAAAAAAATAATCTTTCATGAAATAATTTCAATAAATCCAAATTAAATGACAAAAAACATCACATAGAAATTCCCACATAAAATAAAATTTCTTATCAGTTTTCCACAATTTTTCACTTCCCACTAAAATCAGCTTTATAAATCGTCATTGCAAAAATATATATATTTTTTTATTAAGACAGTGATATTGTCCATATATTAGTTCGGTCATCATAGTTATTTCATGTTAGGTTTAGGTGTGGGATTAAAAGAAACCTTGAATGTTGATAGAAAACAGAAAGTGAAAACCTGTTTTTCATGCAAAAGTTTGGTGCTTGGTTGACCCATTTATCCACCCCAAACTTCTCCCTCTGTGGACTTTGTGGTTCAATAACTTTGCCAAAGCAGTACTTCCTGTATTCTCAATGGATTTTTTTTTTTTTTTTTTGGTCCACTAAAGGGCTTTGTCTGCTTCCATACATATTCTGGTTTATGGCATTTGTGATCCCAAGTTAACTAAGGAGAAGCACAATAATAATTTGACTGATAAACAGATACAGACTTGGCTAAATACGAAAAAAGTAGTACATTACAGTATGCACTGAATTCTTACCAAAACATCTATCTTTGCAAATGCTGAGGAATCAAATTTAAACAAACAACAACCATAAACATTTATTCTATTAGTGCGAACAAACAACAACTAGCTAACCAGACAGAGCAACATAGGGACATGTCAATACCAGCCCCAGCCAGGGTGAACATGGAAAAAAGATTGCCAGTATGCTGTGGCATGCGACTTTCCATGTTGGATGCATGGTGGTCCGAGATGAACTCAGCTTCCTGGTCTGCCTGTGACATCAGCCACACATACCTCTAACACCTCTGACACAACCACTGGCCAACAATCATAAATAGGTGCCAGGAGAGAACAACTGCATGTATGTTGTGTGATCCAGGCTTGTTGGGGATTAAGGAGCATTAGCAGAGCCCTCTCAATGAACCCGCTTTTAATGTGACCCATGCTTCTTTTCTACCCCTGCTGCCCTGTTCCCATTATACACAACCCAATGGAGCACTTCAGCTCTGCTTACACCCTGCCTTGTACCTCTCACCTTTCTATACCCACTTTCCAAAAAAAACAAAAGTTCAAGCTCATTTTCACTCTCACACCATTTACTGACATTAACCTGCAAGTCAAATAATAATGTTTTAGTTTTAGTTTGTATATGTATTTATCCAGTCAGACTGGGAAGGTTGTGCATAATGTTTTGCAACACTGTGTCACACATGGTGCATATTCACACTTCTATGGAGAATAAAAACACTGTAATTCCACTACAAGTCTCATATTCAAAGTCATGATTTGTATGGAACAAAGAATACATTTCATGATCAAATAATCTATTTTAAATGGAGTAGAATTATAGTTAAGGTGGCTTCAATTGAGCCATGTAATTGTAGTTGGAAGGGCTGGAGATGTGGATTTTTTTGTGACAGCAGTATGCAGTGACATAAGCAAGCAAAGTAAAGGCACTGAATCAGCCCAAGTCCAAATTTAGCAAACCTGCCTGGAAAAAGTAATCTGCTCAAAAACAATGCAACATAATTTCTATTTAAGTGCACTAAATGCACTTTTTTTCTTTTAGAGGAAGTCTGTTTTATGTCTAACTTTGTTCAGAAATATAGAGGAACTTATACATTTTGTTCTACTGGCTGCTTTTTTGCTGCCACAGACTGAACGTGTCTCTCTCCGACTAACATTAAAACTGCCAACTGGAGCTCTTGAAACAAGGCTTGGCTCATAAACTTTTTTTGGGTGCACATAAATCCTGTAGTACTATCTCCCTCCCAAACAATTGGGACTCCCTTTGCACACATCTCTGAGAGTACCTCTTAGCTGAAGCAGAGAAACAGGCAGGCAAGAAGAGAGGTCGTGCTGAGGATCAGTGGGTAAGTACAGGCAAGCGAAGAGGAAGACAATCAGACAGACAGGCAGGCAGCCAGGAAACAAGACAAGACAGCAGAGAGAGAGAGAGAGACAGCAAGGCAGGGAAGCAGGAAACAGGCTCCAGTACCATTAATGAGACTATAGACACAGATGCTTCGGTACCGGGAAAACAATTCAACAGATTATTGAAGAGATAAGTGAAAGCATAAACACAGAACTTTAGGGGTCAAACCGAGCTTAGTCACTAAATTGAACAATGTTACGCTCTGTCCAAACTTTCATCCTCCCATTCCAGACCTGTTGTTAGTAACCCAAACCAACAGTGCAGCCAAGTTCCTTCCTCTGACACATAACAAAAGGATCCAGACTTTGTGTGTCCTTACCAAACACTTATGATTCTAGTTGGGATGCATTCACTTCTATTGGGCTGCTTTTGAAATGCTGTACGAGGTTAGTTAGTGCGAATTATAACAGCAACATTTTGGGCCCGCATTTAAAAAAACTGATCCCAAACCAGCGCTTGACCACCTGGATTTGCAAAAGGCCTCATGTTACCAGAGCCTTCACCAAAAATCCCTCAGCACCTGATCAATAAATCTATTTTACCCCAGTGTAACCCGCAGTAGCTCAGTGGATTTCAGGCATTTGTGCATTTGGTCCTCTGGTTCACCTTTCAAATTAAGAGTTCCCAGAACTTTCTTTGAGCTGCACTGACTGGGGGAGCCGATTGCCCTTGCACTTGCCCTCCGGATGACCCTATTCCTTTGGCTAAGGCCCAGTAGCCCTGTCTCCAACCCCCCTCTTGCACTGCAGTTGAACATGACATTTTCAGTTCCTCGTAACGACACAGGCCTGAGTCAATTAGTCTTCGCAAATTTGGTTTTAACAGGATAAGCGGTTTAGCGAATACATGATTGGATGAGGATTATTTTTTTAGGGCTTTTGTCCCCTCTCTAAGGTAAGTATACAATATCAAGGGGACTAATGTCATGTCCAAATACTTAACTGAACTCCTTTACGCTCTTTTTATGTGCCTATGTGAAAATTCCTTTCCATTTGATGCGTAAAACGGATTAAAAATAAATAATATAAAATTGGCTGCCCTGCTGTTGACGTGTGACCTGGTCAATCCTTACCACGAGAAAAGGGACAAGAAGAAAAAAAAAAAGAAAAATAAAGAAAAAAGGGGATTATGAAAAAGAGAAGGAATAGTAATAGGGACATAAACAGAGCAGGGAGATGAAGCCGAACAGTCCCCGAGCCACTGAGACAAAACCGTAAAGAGAGGAGAGGGGGGAATCAAATTGTTTGGTTCTGGGGTGGAGAGAGCAAAAGCAACATTAACACAGAAGTCTTTCACTTTTCCCACTCAAGAGCTTCCACAGTGCCAAAACAAAAGACAATAAAAAAAGGATGCCGCTGTGAAAGTTCTCCCTCTTCTCTTGCTTTGGTTTGGTCCCCCGCCCCTATCACACATCACAGTCAATTTCACCTGTCATTCACCAGGGCTGTGTTTCTAACACAGTTCTTCTACCTCACCCAAGGCATTCACTCTCTTGGCGTCCAGAGGAACAGTTTAAATATAATATCAAACATATGGCAGAGTTTATGGAACCTAAATGAGATGAGAAATCAAATTTACTTAAATACTTGGGGCATGACTCTGGTCTCTGAGGAGTGCCATTGTTTAGGGAGATCCAAAATGATGGGCAGCTGTAATTACAGCCACAAACTGAGGAAAGAGGGGATGGGATAAGTGAGAGAGCCCACAGAGAGGAAGCATGGGGAGGAAAAAGGTACAGGGGGAAGAAAACAGAGGTGAGAAGGGGACAAGGTTTAGAAAGAGGGGCTCTCAGTGGGTGGCTCTTTTCTCATTTTTCTTCCTCATTCTGTCTTGTGGGTGTGCATCATGTGATGATGTGTAATTGGCTTGTGGTCACACCAGAGTTGTGCAAACAGATTAGCGGGGAAACATGTCAGCCTGAGGGGCTGCGGAGGTGAATGTGTGTGTTGTGTGAATCACAGATGTGGGACTGTGTGGGAAATGGTTTGATGGAGTAAAGCCTATATTAATGGTGAACAGGAGGGGTAGTTGACTTTGTCGCAGACAAATTTGTTGTCGTGGGCCCTCGGGGAACGTCTAGAGCTCTAGAGCTGTGTTCACGCGTAGTTACACATGTATATTCAATACAGACATCCATACACAGCTTTTCAATGATTCATTTGCATCCACTAAATTTAATTATGTCTGCATCCCACTCATGTATTCCAGAGGTTCAGGACACTTGAGGCTACAAATCTTGCTCTCTGCCATAAAGCCTTGCTACACCGCACCACTGCACACACTGAACAGAAGTTCACTGTGTGATTCTGAAACCTCTCATACAGAATACACACCAGTTTATATCTCTTGAATATCATGAGGACTGTCAGTTTTAAAAGTTTTAAAGCCAAAGTTTGTTCGCTTGGAAAGTGCTATTCTGTTTTAGGTTACAGCCAGTAGCTAGAAAGCTTAACTTAGCACAAGGCTTAGTTCAGTCAGCAGGCAAATCGGATTTATTTCTCAAATCAGATCTTTAGGACAGACTGTCTGCACTGTTATTTGCAAGTGAGCGGATCAGAATTGGTGTGTCCAGACATCACCAACCTATCTGCATGGGTTGCTGTGGTAACAAGAGACAAACAGCTATGTTGGTGATGTGACTTTCTAACACAGAAGCTGCTGGTATGGACGGATTTGATGGATGGACTTCTAAAATATTAACTGGCAACTCAATATTGAATATTGACAGATAAATAGCATCCTACAACTCAATTGAAAAAGAAAGAGAAAGAAAACTGTACTATTAAATCCAGCAGTGTTCTCATCTAAAGACAACTCTGGGAACAGAGAGATGCAGCACAAGTGAGCATTCCTGGAGCTGAGCTGCGGACACAGACAACCAGAGAGTGTTGGGAAGAATAAGAGCCATAATGAAATCTCATGGACATACTGTATGAGCCCATTCAGATATGTAAGTTTGACTTGGCTGCAGAAAGTCAGTGTGCAAGCACATGCAGTTATTGGTTTCTGATGCCCCTGTCAGCTCTGTGCCAAACCACCTACCTTCGGGTAGTAACAGCATCCCATAATATACCACCCAATGTGGGTGGCGATCGTATTTTGCCCCGAAAACCTCCAAATCCTTCATGTCTGTATTTCCTTTCAGGCTAAAAAGGGACATTCGTTTCCAGCAGTTGTCTGATTCAGGCAAATTGGTTTCTTTAGCAGAGGAGACAAATATTTGAATCACATTTATTCAAGAAATGTGTTGTTTTTCGGAAACTTTTATCTTTATAATATAGGCTGTAACTAATGCATTTATTACTTTTTAATAAATTATTTAAAAATGCTTTATATGTGTTATAAATTAACAATCACTGGGTTGCCAGGTTATGATGATTTTTTTTTTTGGATGCTTTTTGAAGACATAAATATTATTTTTTATTATTAGAATGTTATAAACTAACAGGCCTTTATGAATGACTCATGAGGACATAATTGTGCAACATTAATGGTTTATTAGAAAATTAGGAATTTAAGGACTTTCGATATGAACTTACTTGTTGTTACCCAAATTTGTTGTTATGCTCACAACTGATTTACTATTAATTTAGTCTTTAGTTACAACTTTATTATATGTTATTTAGACCAGTCCACCTTGAGTCAATATTTTACAGTGGTGTACAGCTGTCTCATTTTAGTCTCAGCTGTACCCCATGACCGACAGTATCTCTGTTAGAAAGATATTTTCAAAGAGACATTTCCTTGACACTCATTTCTAACAGATGAGACCCGCTGCGTCATGTCACTCTGCAACTTCACAGAATCTGATAATATGAAAAATATGGACCGATCTCAATGTGAGCCGAGCCATGTTCTGGATCGGCATGAACAAATTCTGTGTTTTTGATAGGTTTTTCTGCTGTTGATTCTCACAGGTAATAGTGTCAACGCCTGGGGCGGCCGACAGAAGCCTGACAGACACACGGTGCAGGCATGCATGCCATTGTTGACAGCCAAAAGCTAGATCTTTGTGAAAAGCTCACGGAGAGAGAGTGAGTATTGGAATGGAAACACAAGTCTATTCTATCCGCTTGCCAAAATGCAAAAGAGGAGAGTGCATGAGAGACACAGAGAAAGAGAGTTGGAGAGAGAGGCCAGGGCCCCTCAAAGCCTCTGTAGTCAGCCGTGGTGACGGCCAACCCAAGCACTTGAGAGCAGTGTGAATGGCTTTTTAATGCCTGCTAACAGCCAGGGTATTTAGTGGGATGGGGGGATGGAAGAAGGGATATGGTGAAGGATGGGAGGGATGGAGAAAGGATGAGAGTGACGACAATGTTTGGACAAGAGGTCCCAGCTGACCACAACTGCCACGCTGCTGCCCTCACTGCAGGCTCTGCACGGCTGCAGGACTCAAGTGTGTTTCATGATATTAGTGATTGCATTTTTAACAGTGCGGTCTTCTCTGTGCCTCATTTATCTTGGTCGTGTCTCAGTATTTTTCTTGAGGTCTTGTTATTTTCCTTGAGACTAACACAAATAAAGTCCCAATTATGTGGAAATCACTGGGATAATTGCCTTTATTGCTCTCCTATCGGTGGATGACTGTGCAGCTGGCTGCTGATGATACACTCTCTCAAATTTGATTTATATGCTGTTCAGAAACACTGTCCAATACAAGCAGAATACAAAGTCCGGTATACTATCAATAACAGTCCTGACAAATTTGCACCACATTGTGGCAGCGGTCAAAGGGAACGTATTGGCTTGTCTTTGCCTCGACTTGTTTGATCTGCTTTTGCCCTTAATCATGAATCCAGTGCGGATTTTTCTACAGCAATACAAAATTCATTGAGCTCATTAACTCTATCTGAAACCGAATAAGACTGTAAATGTGTGTTAAAGGAGAGTAGAGAAATTGTCACAAAATGACCAATTTATGGAGAATTTTGTACATTTGATATGGCACACAAGTGATCCAAAAGAATGATGGAAAACATTACATCTGTGTTGAGTGTCTGTGCATTAAACATTTATTAAGAAAATGACTTAATTTGAGCTTAACTGATAGATTTTAAAATGAAAAATGGTTCTACAAATAGTACATTACGTAATTTGTGTGTTCTGTCACATGCTGGGTGTGAGGGGTTGGTTTTGTTACCTGGGAATCTATTGCTGCTATTGAAGGAAAAAGGTCCAACCAAATGAGTACTCACTCTGACTGAACAACAAAGGGTTTTGCAAACCCTTTCACAGGCCTCTGTTTCATAAAACAGCATATGTAAAGAATAGCAATGCACTGTACAAGTCAAAAACTTTAAAAAGGGAAACCATGGAGGGCCAGAATCTATTTTTATCGTGTTTATCAGAGGAGGAATACTGATGTAAGAAACTGGTTAGGTCATATAACCCTCATAAACTTCACTATCTTGCCTCGATCCGACTGCTGTTTACACAAAACGGCCCCTGACTCAAACAAAAGCTGGAGGGCTCCTTGGAAACCATGGGAAGAGAAGATGAGAACGACGAGGGAAAGAGAATGAGAAAAAAAAATGTAGAGGAGGTGGTCAAAGAGGAGAAAGAAAACAAACCGATAAATTGAAAGGCGCTCTTTTACTTAGGTTTCAGATTTTGAGAGTATAACAAAGACTCCTGAGCTTCCCTGAACTGCCTGTTGAATTTCTTGTATTTTAACTCCTAAAGTTGCTCCACCTGATTCCTTTTTTTGTGCAATGTTACTTTTCTATTTATTTTCCAAAGACTCCTACACAAACATTTCTGAAATATTTAGTTGCTCTATTACCCATGTATGGTAGGGAGTGATAGCTGGAATTTACTCAGACAGTTATTCTGTGTTTGATATGAACCATCCCCAAAGCTTGCCAAGAAAAAAACACAAATTTATGATGATTTTTTTTTTTTTTTTTTTTGGTAAACTACACCACAACAAGGAATTCATCAGTTTGTGAAATTTTGAAAGGACAAGTAGCCTAATGCTTATATTATCTGAAAAAGGACATGAATCCTCAAGGACCCTAAACCAAGTGGCACCACATGTGCCATATAAGCTACTGCTCTTCATGACTCACCTACACCCACACCCCAACCACAGAACTATTCACAAAGTGAGATCTGGTGTTCCAGGAATCCTGTCCGTCTCCACTCGGGCTAACCTGGGATGGTGCGGACTGTGGAGCGGGGACTTTTTTTTGGTTGGGATGGTGCCAAGTTTAGGAAAGTTTTTGGGCATGTCTGTGGAATGGTGGATGTTCCCCTTAACTGGGGCAATTTTCTCGCAAATCAAATGCTTATCTTGGATCGGTTGCAGTCATCAGTGCTTCTGGGATTGTGGACAAAATCATTTTGAAGGATGTCTGGTTTGGGTTCAGCTTGTCTGGGGTACCACTGCCCACCCAGGCGGACCTGCTGATCTGGCTCTTGTAAAAAGCAACTCTATTCCACTTTGTCTCCAAGAGAAAAAAAGAAAAATTCCTTTTAATCAGTAGCTGGTTCTTCGGGGGCTCATTTGGAAGGAATGTAATTGAAACTTAAGGTAACATTAGTCATAAGGTAAATGTGCTTTGGTAAGCTTGATTTCTCGCTCCTGCAGCTGGACTTTTAAATACCCGAGGGTGATCTCGCAGCGGTTTAGATGAAGACGAAATTATTCGAGACGAAAAAGGAGGTAGGCTTTGAAACTGTTTAGGAACACGCTGTGTGAAGTGTACAACTCACGCAACATGGAAGATATTTCAACAAATGATTAAATACAAACTCTCCGATATCATGGGAGGTCATTGGCTCTCACTTCCTGTCTGTCTTCTTTCCCTCATGTTCGCTGCTTTTCTTCCAGCGTTGGCTCCTGACGTTCTCTGGAAGTGCTGAGGGGGAAAAGGTCCCGAGTTCAGCTCCTCTGAAAGGGGATCTAAACCGCGTGCTAACGAGAATGCCAAGCCTAACAGGGACTGACAGCTCATCGCACTGAGAAGTGCTGTGTGCTTTAAATGTGTGTGTGAAGGTTGGGGGGGTTGGTGTCAGAGCGTGCCAAATATCTGTGTGCATTTATTATGAGAAGGCAAACATCCCCGGTGAAGCTCAATAACTCACTTATTTTTTCACACTCGTGCATGCAGGAATGCACCCACATAAACACACACGAAGATGAGTGTTAAATTGCATGCACACAATCACATAAACAAACTGTCCTCACGCTTCAATCAGTCAGTAATAATAATATTTAAGAATTTGATTGGAAATATGAGGGATAAGTGCCGCTCCCTCCTCTTCCTCCCCACTTGACTCAACCACCAGCTTTCTCCGCTCGTCTGTCTGGACTCAGATGAAAAGCAGATGGATCAGAGGACAGTGAAAGAGAGACAGAGTGAAAGAAATGAAGAGAAATAAAACGGGCGTAAAGTCAGAGGAAGGCTCAGGGGTCAGAGTTAGACAGGAGAGACGAAGAAGTGCTTAAGAGGCAGAAGACACACAGAGTGAGAGTTAAAGAGAAAGTGAGAGTGAGACAGCGAGAGGGAGATAAAGGCAGCCGAGGGGTCAGGCCGGGAGCGAGGGAACAGTCAACCATCTTCAGATGAAAGGAATCCAACCAATCCCCTCAATGATAAACATGTGTCTGTGTCACCCGTCCCAGGAATCCGCTCTATTTGTGCATGTGTGTCTGTGTGTGTTAGAGGGAGACCGTGTGTGTGTGTGTGTGTGTGTGTGTGTGTGTGTGTGTGTGTGTGTGTGTGTGTGTGTGTGTGTGTGTGTGTGTGTGTGTCTGTGTTGTTGCAGACACTGACAGTGCCGATGATGCTATACACTTAAACACACACTGACACCTCGTCCACCATTTTGGCAACAGCAGGAGAAACTTACTGTGTGAGTGTTAACTGACAAAAGCCATCACACCCTCAGCGAAACACCAGAGGCAGACAGTGAAGCTCCTCATCTCTTCTACTTTATAACTCTTCTCTCCTTTAGTCCTGTTTTCACCTGAGTAATAACCCGCGGGTCAAGGAGTAGACAAAATAACTTAGACGTCTTATCAAATAACAGCCTTTAAGTATATAAATCTCCACGTAAACCAGATCAGCTATGTTACAGAAAGTAAATTGTAAATTTTCAAAGTATGTGAATTTACTAGATACTCAGCCCCATCTTTTAAAAATGATGTTCGTGTATAACTTAACTTCTACAAGTCCTGCAAATGTAAACGACTAAATGCATAATTTTGTACGTCCTATCTGTTTGTAGGATGATAGCATGATAATGTGGCAACTTGTTGTAAGAGAAAGATCCCAGTCTTAGTTAACTATTATAAAAGGTGAGCAGCACTGACAGGAACCACAGTATGGATCTGTCATTCAGCCAAAATCAGGACTTTTCCCTGACCTAATCCTGAGGTTGTCTCAACCTCAATGTGAAGGGCACAGCATACAAAGCTCCATTCTCGCCTTTCATACTGTTTTGCTCAAATATGAGCTGCGATCAAAAATTTCAGAGATTGCTCCTGATGCACCCAAACAGAGCCCAGCACAGTAATGTGGATGAAGCAGGGAGAAGTTATAACTTTGAGTAAGCATTTCAAGTTATATCACTGGATCAATAACAGCATTTCACCATACCTGACACATGAGCAGAAGGCACACATCAAATTTTGTAATTTTGTGTCAAACTCGGGAAATCGGCAACAGAAATGCATCTGAAAGCCTCCAGCAATTAAGCAATGAGCTGGGTGAGGTGTTTTGAGGGGCATTCACATTTTAAGAGAGGCACAACATCACAGTCCCAGACTGAAGAAGATATGTTTGGTCAAGAGTACCACTAGTTGGGGTTTCTTTGACTTTCGCAGGGTTGTGTACCATGAATTCGTCCCTCAGGGTCAAACTGTCACCACTGAGTTCTACTGTGACGTTCTGAGGCGTCTAAGAGAAAATATTTGGTGCAAATTAACTGTACTGTGGCACGATGACAATTGTGTTTCCCAACCTGACAATGCACCGTTCACAGTGAGTTCAAAAATAACTTTTTGACCGCATCTCGAACATGCGCTATTTTTCTTCTTTTTTTTTTTTTACAGATGCACCTGCGAATATGATTTGGCTCGGAATACCTACTTAGTTTGTTTACATCACTTCAACTTCACAGCAACATGAGCCAACATTGCAAAACAAACAGTTTGGATTTACATGCCTTTTTAAAATCACAAACAATACAA
Source organism: Brachyistius frenatus (assembly GCF_029030835.1). NCBI lineage: Eukaryota > Metazoa > Chordata > Actinopteri > Embiotocidae > Brachyistius > Brachyistius frenatus. The sequence continues at coordinate 5,369,620 of NW_027210617.1, forward strand.
CAAATACATCTGACATTCAAACTGCTATGACTCAAATTTATGTTTGCTATCTGGATGTGGAAGCTTCTTACTCGTTTCTTAAGTGTTGACATTATTTTGTCTATCTGTTGCCCTGCACTTCCCGCCTCCATTCACTCTGGGAGCTGAGGTCCCCTCACTCCATCGTCACACCCCCAGTTGAGAGAAGGGCCTCTGTGGCTCTCTGTTGAGTCACCCACCTTCTTGGAGCGTTGCCATGGCCACTGCCAACCTGGCCTGAAATGAACCAGGTGGGGGGTGTCGATTGGGCATGGGGGAGTGTGATGCGGATGGAGAGGACAGGGAGTCAGGGGGGGTTAGAGGAAACGAGGTGGAGAGAAAGGGACGGTGACCCGGGGGGAAGAATTTGGTTCTGGAGGCGTACACGTTCTTAAGCTTGTTCCTGTTGTTCTAACGGTAAACTACAGTGTGTGTCCACGGGCTTTTTTTTTTTTATCAATCTTTCAGGTCCATCATGTGTGTGTGTGTATGCATGTATGTTCATACCAGTGTGTGGTTAACTGTGTTACTTCCTTTATGGTATTTTCACAACAATAGCTGTGCTGGATGGGGTATTTATTTGTGGGAGCTACAGAGTACAATCATTGTTTTCCTTTCTGCTGTTGTAACCCTGAATTGTGTAAAGCATCTGTCAGCAAGCCCCTCTGTGTGTGTGTGTGTGTGTGTGTGTGTGTGTGTGTGTGTGTGTGTGTGTGTGTGTGTGTGTGTGTGTGTGTGTGTGTGTGTGTGTGTGTGTGTGTGTGTGTGTGTGTGTGTGTGTGTGTGTGTGTGTGTGTGTGTGTGTGTGTGTGCGTACGTGAGTGGAGCCATTGAAACCACGGCTACTCACCCGTAACCACACTAACGATTGGGTCACTGGCACACACTCATGCATGCAGGAGAACACATAAACACTCACAGACACACACACAGACTGTAGGTCTGCTTGCTGTGGCTCAATTCCTACTGAGTTGAATTTGACAGATATCGTTTTCAGTGAACCTTGAGTCGATAACATCATGTTTGTGCGACACATCATTTCAGTTAACACGCTGGAGTCTCAGCCTCAACGTTGGGCACTTAATTACTGTCAAAGCCGATGTGAAGCTGGTATTAAACCAACAGTGATCTAGTAAAATCACAGTGTTAATTAAGATCACAGCAGGGAGTGTGGTGAGATGGAAACTGAGACCTAGGAGCAGAAAAAACAGACTCACAAAATAGGTGTTGATGAACAGAGATTAGGTTCAGGCCAAAAGACAGAGAGAGTATCATCTCTTACAATAAAAACATCTTTGGAAACTCACAGCAGCTTTGATAGGAAATGATTTCCTCCGTGGTGAGACTTGGCCCATTAAGCTGAGGCGTGTGTGTTTATGTTTGTGTGTGTGTGTGTGTGTGTGTGTGTGTGTGTGTGTGTGTGTGTGTGTGTGTGTGTGTGTGTGTGTGTGTGTGTGTGTGTGTGTGTGTGTGTGTGTGTGTGTGTGTGTGTGTGTGTGAGACTGAGAATGTGTTTGTTTGTGCGTCTGTGGCTCCAGTTCAGGCAGACAGTTAGGCTGGAGTCTCAGGCAGAGATCAGGAGGGAGATAAGACTAAGGTTAGGCCAGGGTCACAAAGAAGTAGTGTGTGTGTGTGTGTGTGTGTGTGTGTGTGTGTGTGTGTGTGTGTGTGTGTGTGTGTGTGTGTGTGTGTGTGTGTGTGTGTGTGTGTGTGTAGCTGCAAATGTTCTGTGTCTGTACACTATCAAATTGGCCTCTGAAAGAAATGGTTCCTGCAACATACAAGCTTTAGGTTTCTGACTCAGAAATGGACTTTCACCTGTCCTTGTGGAGTACAGTGACCCCAGTGACTTTATTTGTTTGGGCACAATTAGTAGATTTCATCATAGGAACCAACAAAATCTGATTTCAGTTTTTTTACATCTTATCTAACTTTAGTAAACTTTAGCATCTTAATTAAGAACTAAAAACAGTCCAAAGGTGGTCCTTTATCTGATGTTCAATTCCCCAAAAGAAGTCCACAGGTGCCTCTGCGACTTATTAATTGGGCGAAGTTATCATGACCACATAGATGCTTTTTATAGCATCAAATAAGTAATCAAACTGATCAGAAAAAAAGACCAGTTTAACAAACGTCAACCTGATAAGAAGTACTGACAGAGACGGAGATGTCCATCTTTATGTGACAAGTATAAATATTTGATGATCTGTTATCATTTTAAAAAGAGGCCATTCATATACATAAATAGGCTGAAATATCGAGTGATTTATTCATTGTTTATTTAATCTATTTTTGTATTCAAAATTCATTCATTATTGTTTTATCAATCATCCGCTAAGTAGCCTGATCAGCTATCGTGAGATCGATTGCTTTTGCCTTCGCCTGCAAACCCGGGGAATTCGCGGTGTTCTCCTCGTTCCAGTAAATGCATCCATTGAGGAAACATCACCACGTCACTCTCGTGATTATTTCTCCCCGTTTTCAGGGGCGTAACATTGACATAGACAACAATCTATGGTGTGGACAGTTTAGGGTATTAAAAGCTCATCAGATGTGTTGCACCAATAACTTTTACTTAATCTCCTCTGTTGGTTTATAAACTGTTCAACACAACAGGGATGTTGTTATTAACTTATTATTATAGAAGTCCATGCTCCAAATACGTCTGGTGGGTCCTGTTAGCGGTGAGTCTAAGGTAGCTTGGTAGCTTGGAGAGAAGCTCCGGATGCAATTTGAGCATAGTACTACTCAGCTGAATAGCGAATTAGTGATTTTCCTGTTTCACTCCCGGGTGTGAATTGGCCTTCACATCACTCAAACAAAACATCTGCATTTGCTGCTTATTACTTAGTGACATAAAATCTGTAAATGAACCTTAAAACAATACAAAAAGGGAAACTTGTCACCGTCTCCGATCGGTCTGGGGTACACAACTTCAATACTCGTACCGCTTGAAATGGTTTGGTCGTATCTGGAGCAAAAAAAAAAAAAAAAAGCCTCATCATTCAGTACCAAATTTCAATACCAATGCTACATCCCTACAGACATCTTTTTGTTTTCAAACTCATAACTCTTGTTCCGTTTACACTACGGTCAGTGAGCAACAGCAGCATGTAGCCTCTACTTGGGCTCACCTACATAAAATCACTCGGTTTCAACTTAGTTAGCTTAAATCATTACATTAGAACACCTTATATAACACTATACATTTAGCAACACGCGGCTACTTCTGCTTGTAGCTGTTACTTCCAAGAGTTTTATTTTTTGGCTTCCAGTGAAGACAAACTGCAGGAATTGTAATCTTGTTTATCCAGTACTCCTCGCGTCTGCTTCAACATTCCTCTCCATCGGTGTGGCCTCTTTGATGATTTGCGGCCCATTTAAAGCCACAATCCTGTGATCTGTTAGTCAGGGTGACCACAAACCCTCAGCATGCCTGACCAAGTCTGCTCTCAAGACACTCTGGACAAACACACACACACACACACACACACACACACACACACACACACACACACACACACACACACACACACACACACACACACACACACACACACACACACACGGTAACAGCTTCAAATACACACAAAAGACGTCGGAAAAATAAGCGAAGACACACATTGACAAATGTTGTTGTGCATATATGTACAACTCACTCCTGCTGTACACACACACACACACACACACACACACACACACACACACACACACACACACACACACACACACACACACACACACACACACACACACACACACACACACACACACACACACACACACACACACACTGAATTATGGACACACTGAATTATGGTTCTTTCCCACAGGCTGATTCCCCCCTGTCAGAAGCTTGTGCTGAGCTGTGGTCCAAACCCAATGTTTTCCTTAATAGAGGGTATGGGTGCTAAAACTATTAGAGGCAGCAATCATAGTCTTAATCATATTGGATTTCTTCATACCAAGCACTTTCCCTGGGAGGCTAAAGGGCTGAGAGCTGCGGGTGGTTGGGGGTTGGATGAATATGGAAGTGTATGTAAGTGTCTGTGACTCACAAGCAAGCAAGACAGCAATTTTTTTCAAGTGATGATGTTTAGCAAAGCAAAACATTTAAAAAAAATTTATATCACAATTAATTCCACAGGAAACATGGTGTGCTACAGAGAAGAGCAGAGATAGAAACAAGCATTGAGAATGGTAGCTGGTGCTGCTAAGCAAACTGGTTCGGTCGGCGGGCGAGCAAACACTGAGACTCCTGAAAGACTATACAGAGATAAAGGAATGGCCAAGAATGTGCCCGACTAAAATAAAATTGGTAGTTGAAATATGTGTCATAGACTCATGAAAGATTAATTTCATGTGCGTAGCAGATGTGGTAAAACTTAAGTCCCTGTTGGTGCTCTGAAAGAATTATCACACAAATAGCTCCTGTTGCACGGTGCACAACAGACGTACACAAGCAAAGATGTGTAGCTCAATCATTTATACCCAGATTTCTCTCAGTCCACTCTGAATTTCTCCACTTCTTTCACTCCCACACCCACACACACACACACATGCATACACACACAGAAATGAATCAAGGTTGTAAATAAATTAAGGGGATTGTAAAAACATTCTCTAAGCCCTGGCGGAGGCTCAAATCAACCGAGCTGAGCGCCTAAACTGCAGATTTATGAAATAATGAGAGTCTTATGAGGGCAGTTAAAGGCCCGGTCTCTGATGTGACAGCCAGCGCCGCTCCTCGTCAAGGCCAGCTCGAGGAAGAGCTACTAATCTATGGCCAGCGTTCCTGTAACCCCTCCACCACATGCTGTACAGACTCTGCCTTCCACCTTCAAACCACCGGCAGTAGAGAGGAGTTAATTCCCATATCCTGCCGCTGGTCTCTCTTCCTCTTCACCGCCTCCAACTTGCTGCTTCTGTCTGTTTGTTTGTCTGTTTTGCCCCGTGTCTATGTTGGCCTCCCTCTCTCTACCTCTGCTCTCCCTCTTCCACACACACACATACATTTGTCCTCCCTTTTCTCTCTCTCTCTCTCCATCACACACAAACACACTTAGACGTTCACACAAATACATGTCTTCTCCAGCTCTCCTTCCTGCAGCAATGATGAATTGCTCTGAAGATGCAGGCAGACTCATTTATGGGCTGCTCGTAAATACAATAAATTTCTCCTCAGTCCAATTTTCAGCACATGCCTGATGTCTGATTTAGCTGTCTGAATGAACAGACCCTGTTAATTAATTGCGGTGTGGAAAAGCTACAACTTTTTAGTCTCCATAATTAAGAGCAGCACGTTGGAAGCCTCCTGGCTGATGTCCGAACTACATGAATCAGATTTTTCTCTTAAAATTGGGCAAGGGAGGTCAAGTTTATTGATGCTTACTAAATAGTTAAATAAATGAGCTGACGTACCAAACACAGAAGATTGAAGTCACCTGATATATGTGTTAAAGTCAACAAGTTTCATAAAGCATTTTGCTTCTTTGATCTAAAATCAAATTACCCATAACATGATATTAGAAAAGTACAATTCTTGCATTTTTAAATTACTTGAACCTTTTTTTTAATATTTGAGAGGGAACACTGCAAGGACATGGATTTTCAGATTATACTACATCACAAAAAGCTAACTTAAGCAAGAACCAACTTGAGTCACAACTTTGTCCGTTTCAGTTGTTTGTTGTCTTTTGAGTTTAATTTTTCTTGCTGTAACAGCACAGCTCTTGAATTCAACCCTTTCAACAACAAGGCTTTAAACCACTGGTGCCATACACAGTAATTCTATGGGTAAGTGAAATACTTTGGTAGTAACATCAGGAACCCGTATTATACCACCTCATTTTTAGTTTTACACACCCACTTCACACCCTCTCATATTGTGTTTCCTCGTACTTTTCCCACTTTAGTTTGGTCTCCATCACCAGCAGAGTTTTTTTTTACTCCTCTGTGAAGGTTACTGGCTGCCATTTATTTAAAGCCCTGTCTGGGGTTGGTTGAGTTTCGCGCGCGCGCGCGCGTGTGTGTGTGTGTGTGTGTGTGTGTGTGTGTGTGTGTGTGTGTGTGTGTGTGTGTGTGTGTGTGTGTGTGTGTGTGTGTGTGTGTGTGTGTGTGAGTGAGTGAGTGAGTGAGTGAGTGAGTGCGATATCTCTCCCTACGATCAGTCCATGTACTGTGGAAGTGGATTAAGAAGTGTTCAACTGTACCAAGACTTTCTCAGTCAATCAAGCACATGAAAACTGAGTGTTAGTCTACTCTTCATCTGCTTTTCATTCATATGGACAGCGAGTGAAGCACAGGAGAGACATAGAGAGGTGGCAGGAATTTGCAATCAAACAGCCCGGCATTACGCCAAAGCATGTAATACACCCCGTCAATCTATGTGAGGATATTGTGTCAGTGTCAGGTTTTTCCTCGCTTAGGTGTGAAAATTACGCGCATGTATGAAGGTCATAGAAAGAGGTGATGTGACAAAGTACATAGAGTGACAAAGTCCACATAGACGGAGGTCAGCAGTGGTTGGATGGAACAAATACAAGACTTTCCGCTGGGAGAGTGTTTGTTGTGAGAAAGCAAAAGTCAACGTGGATTTCGTTTAAGGAACGTAAATAACTTATTGTTATTATTTACACAACATAATGTATTTAACTTGCCTCATGTACATGACGTATGTATCGTTACTTGCGTAGAATTACTTATTTGAACCCAAACCATGATCTTTGCCTGTGTTAACCATGTTGTCTTTGGTGTCTAAATAAAGGCTTAAGCGAACCTTACTTTTCCTGTCTGGGCGAGGCACAACATGACACTGACACAGTATCAAATAGCGGACTGACGGGTGTATTACACACTTAGGATGCTGGGTTGAATCGAAGGAGGGGAGCACAGAGAAGTCGTCTGATATGGTCCGCCTGTATGGGAATGCTTGTGATAAACAGTTGTTTCTAATTTCTGGAAAGCTAATTGCATTACTTTACTAAATACTCAACAGCAGAGCTAATTAGTTACATAACATGTTGTATGCATTAACTGTACATCGCTTTTGGTTACGCAGCACAGCCTTGCTGAAAGAACAAGCAGCCGGTTTACAACCAGGAGGTATTTACTGACCACTTCAACTTCTGCACGCAGAAGTGTATGGTGTTCACACACCTCACAGCTCTGAACAAAACCCATATGACTCCTGAATGTAGCCCTACTACTGGCTGGCTTGCTGTCCAGATAAGAAGACAGTGTGTAAATAACTCCAGGGTTTCTGGAGGGTGCATCCTTCCCCTTTTGGCAGAGGATAAAAAAAACATGCCACTGACTAGTCTCTCCACTGAATTTACGGAAACCAAACTACACACAAAACACATGGAATTACAATGGACAGAGGGTGACGTGGACAGAGGTTTAGAAAAGATCCTGCATTACTTTTTCCAACACTAAAAATACATTTTTGATTTTTCTGTCAAACACATCCAAACTCTCTATGGTGGTCCCCTGATTGTTAAGTATTGGCAAACCTTGGTTGGCAAAAGTTGGGAGGTCTGTAAACACGTGTGCGTGTTTGTGTGTTCTTATCCGTGCTTTTCTAAGGCAGCTTGTTCTCATTGGGGATATGATTTGGACTTCCACATGGATGTGCTGACAGAAGGTTTTGAAATGGTCCACCTGAACTCATAGTGTGATTTCCACCCTCCCAAAAACATATTTAACACTCACTCACTCACACACACACACACACACACACACACACACACACACACACACACACACACACACACACACACACACACACACACACACACACACACACACACACACACACACACCAGTTTTTCACAGTCTGTGTCCTCTTTCGTGCCTGAAAGGTTTGCATTACAGTCTCACTCCATCTCTGTTTTTCGGCAGGCCGAATACGCTGGCATGAAATCGAACATTTCTCCTGCTGATTTGCCGTGAAATGGTGTGCTTGTGTGGGATTACAGCGCGTTTGCTTCAGCATCGGGTCTAATAGAGGCGTGACTGAAAGCGAGGAGAGGAGAGGAAGTTTGGTCCACTTATTGCTACTTCTGCTGCCCCAGTCGATTAGACAGTCAGAGCTCTGTGCAATTTGGACAAACTCTGCAGTGAAGACAGACGCGCATGGAAACACAAACACACCGTATCCACACGCATGCACACCAGCGTTGAATTATAAGTGCATGCTCCTTCAGAGAGAGCAAGTGTGTACAATGTGGAGCGCAGGAAAGAGGAAGGACATGAAAACTAAATAAACAGAGATCAGTGACAGTGGTGGGAGGAGAGCCGCAAGAGGGATGGCTGGGAGGGAGATGAAGGGCTGAACTGTATAATCTAGAGATTTGTCACTGCGAGCACATAACCTGGGTGGGGGAAAAGGGAGGAAGGCTGGTGATTGAGGGTTGATGGAAGATGATTTTGGAGGGATGGGGACAGATCTGAGGACAGAGGGGGCTTTGGGAGGATGAAGAAGGGAGATGGTGAGGACAGGACCGGCCAGCTGCGCTCCAGATCTGTTCGACAGAGATGGTGATGAGGAGGTGGAGATGAGCAGCAATAGGTCTGCACTTTTCTCTCTTTTCTCCTGGTTAACTGTAAACATCTGGACTATTGTCAGTTTAAAAAAATATATATATATTTTTATTTTTTTATACTCTTACAGATTTCTTACATTACACCTCCTGCTGTGTCTCTTACACTTTTTTCTTTACTCATTAATTGATATCATCTCTGGCTCATTTTTCCTCTAATCCTCCTCCTACTTCTACCTTCTGCTCCTCTGGAGACACACAACCACATACATGCACATCATGCGGACTCTATTTGTAAAAACCTCTCAATCATATCCCTTCGGCATTAAAATATGCTTGTTTTATAGCTGTGCTCTGCTGCATTACACTCTAAAGTGTCCACTGCTCTGCAGGAGGAATCCAATCTGCCTGTCAAAAAGTGCAAACAAGAACAATTCAGTCTTGGATGTTGCTGTGGTGCACAGACACACAAACCTGAGCTGAAATGGTGATTTATTTAAGGTCAGTTTGACTCAACTTGGCATTATATCATTTCAGAATGATGTGTGACGAGTGAAGGTGTGCACATGTGCTTTGACTTGCACGCAGCCACAGAAACGGCTGCAACGATTCCAGTCTTGGAGTGAATTCAGTCGCCTGGACCGGCTCCTGCGAGCTGTTCGGACACTTGCTGGATGCTGTGTTCATCCATTACACAGTTTATGTTCGTGCGGCAGATTATGTGCTGCTCTTGTGTTTCAGCCGGCCCTCAGATGTGGACATTGCAAAGGACAAATCATTCTTTGGGAATTATTCTGTCTGAACCTATTAGTCTAGCCAAGGCAGACCGGAGAAGATAAGAGAAAGCGGTTTTGGGGCCTGTGTTTTAAACATGCACGGCTGTTCCTGGCTGCTCCTTTCTCATGCCGTGGAGAAGACTCGGCTCATCTGGTTTGCATAGCATCACACATCATAATGGCAAGCGGATAAATCTGATGGAATTCAATGAGAGTTTTTCCCTTGGAAAAAAATGTGAATGTGAAATGTGTTGGGATTACTGGAGGCCGCGATGTTCGAGATGGACCATGAGCTTTAGGGGAGATGAGGTTAGAGTGACCTGATCTAGTGAACATCTTATTTTCCTTTGAACAACTGCAGGAATCTGATGACTCTGATGGTGGGTGAGATCATTTCATCTGCTTCAAGGGAAGTTAATTTCCAAAATTTGGAAAATGATCCTTGACTTTACTGAAGCCGAGCAAATTCACTTATCACCCATTTACGTTTCCACTTCCTCTAATGACCTCAGATTGAAAGACCCTTTTAAGTGTTTTTTGTATGCTTTATTGGAGGCACCACTGTCAACACCTGTCTCCAGCACCTAATAAACAATCAAGAAGGTGTTTTCCTGTAGTTCTTATTGAGTTTGAAGCAAATTAGATTATGGATCCTAGCAGTTAAGGTATGGTTTGCATTTCATCAGGTTATAAAAGCTGCAATAACTACAGCACTGTGTTTATTACACCATGGGTCTATACACAAGAAGAGCAATGTTCAATTTATTTTTCTTCTAACTGCGTCAACTGATTTTCTTTGGTCACATAGCCGGCACGCACTGCCTAAACATGGATATTTAACCACCTTATAAAGTTGTTTGACAAACAGGTGGTAACGTCCAACAGAAGCAGAGCAATGTTGCCATTGATTTGTGTTGTACATCTGCCCCGCAGAGAAACACATGCCAGCCATAGCTTGAAATGACGTAAATGAATAAAAATATAAAAGTTGCAAACTGTAAAACCAAATGATGAGCTGAAGGATGCTAAAACACTTTCTAGAGCTCAATGTTCAGAATCTAGGGGAAAAATCTCTGTGGGCTCATCACGATGAGCAACCACTTTCACATTACTTTTGGTCATTTGATCCATTGTTGAAGGGATAGTTTGGATTTTTTTTTTCAAGAGGGGTTATATGAGTTTGGAGAAGCAGCTCCACTGGCACCGAAGCTAAGAAATGTACTGCTGTGGACGGAGTTAGCAATGAAAATGTATTTTTACTACCTTAAAAAGGACCATCTAAAATGATCAATATGAGTTTAAGTGTACATTATATGTTTTATATATTGCTTTACCTTGCCATCAGACAGCCCTTTCCTGAGGACTTAAAACTGTTGTATCACTTTCTTCAATGTTACCAGAGTGCTTTGACAAAAACTTAAAAACCTTACTGATACAACGCCTTCAATTCCCAGTTGTGGTCAAAAGTAAAGCAGTGAAAATATTCTAAATATAACGTAAACTTAAACTGACAGTGATTTTGTGAAGGATGGCCTTTTTTTAGGGGCTTAGCTTCCATGCAGTTACAGCAGTCTGCTGTTTGTTGAGGATGTGACGAGAGATTAGTTAAATTTAAAAAAAAAGTTGGATTAAGAATCATGTTTTCACACGTATTAACTTCAGTCAGGAATCAGAAGCAAAAAGGTTTTTATCAATCTCCACCTCCCGCATTAACCTACATTACTCCTGTAATGTTGTTGTGTTTTGTCCTCAGATATATGCAGACGTATTCCTGTTCAGCATGTCTGGGCTTTTGATGTTAAAAGAAAATAAAAAAATTAGCACAATTTGCCATTGTAATTTTCCACCACTCTTTCACACCCTGCACTACTTTTCAGTGTGGGCATTCACAGTGAGGAACCAGCTGTCTGCTTTTTCACTCCGGATCAACCGATACTTTATTATTTTCTCTGTTTTCTGGGGAGGCAGGAAAGCTGGGATGACTGGCGCAGCAGCAGTGCTGCCAAGTCAAACAGCAGGGTTTATTTGTGGACAAGTGTAGGGGCGACACCCACCCCCTGATTCAGTGGAGACTCTTATTAAGAGGAGAGACAGGAGGCTTTGGGGACTGGAGGGGTGTGTATAGTATAAGTATGTGTTTATGGATGCCTATAGGTCTGGTTTTATTGGAGGAATGAAGATAAACAAGGGGAGAGGAGTGAGAGGAAGGATAGGGATAGGAGAGGTTTTTTCTTTTTTTTCTTTTACCATACCAAACTAAGAGAGGGACCTCTTCCATCATTAGATCCTCACCCCCTGCCTCAGAAAGGAAATAAGACAGGACGGAAGGAGGAAGGAGGGAAAAGAATGGGAGGCTTTCTGGGGCAACTGGGAGCAGCAGGCCTCTGCCACTGGGATTGTACCTCTGGTAATCCCTGGATTTCCTAGACTGAGACAGGAGGTAGACCAGGCACGGCGCAAGACTTAGTGAGCCAGAAAGAGAGAAAGGGGGCGGGAAGAGAAAGAGCAGCAGAGACAAAAGAGACACAATATTCAAAACACTGGTGCTGTATTGTGATTTCTGCGGTGTGTGCATGATGTTCGTATACATATATTGCTCCAAGAGGAATGTGTGTATAATTATTAGCATGTGTGCTTATGGGCTGTTGTATATGTCTTTTTCGAGTGTGCATGCATGTGTGCGTATCAGGGGTATTAACAGGGATAAAGATTCGGAGGAAAGCTCTAGCCTGTTGCAGCTCATGCCAGATGTGATGACTTGAAAGTGCTGCTTACCTTCAAATAAGCAAATGCTACACGCAGAGAGGCGCTGAAGGGCTGTAAAAACTATTGTGGCAATGGTCTGGTGGAGACCATTGAAAAGAGGTTACTTTTTTTTTATGCTCGAATGTTGCCTTTAAAGCCCCTGACAGGTTACATGATTCCATTGGAGGGCCAGTCTTGATAAAACTGTAGGAAACAACAGTGAAGCTATCACGTGAGGCTGTCCGAAGCACTTTGATGTGGTCCTGTGTGACACCATCTTCCCACCCTAATGTATTCAAGGTGCTTTTCAGAGCTTGTGAGGAGTAAAAGATCAGACAACAGCAGGCTTTTAAAATAGCGCCGCCACTGCTACATGCACATTCAAGCATGAAGTCATACTGAGATACAGCAGGTTTAAAGAAAATGGACGCAGGGGTGTTTTTTATGAATTCTTTTTATGGTTCTCTCCTGTGACCATGAAGGGAAAAGTACAATCACACACTGGTCTCCACCCATTTTGAGGGGCTGCTCTGTGGGGAACAGGAATCAGATATCGCACTTCTCCTATTCTTTCATTTCCCTGGATGTTATTTCAACTCCCTACCTCTTTCCCTTCAATCACCACAGGGTGCTGTGAACCCAATCCCCCTCTTGTAGTCTGCAGCCGAAGCCCACGAGGGAAGCTGGCTCGGCCCGGAGGAACCCAGCAGTGTGTGTCCTGGGTCAGGGGTCCAGCTCTTCTCTCTCTCAGGCAATGAAACCCAAGCGACTCTCAGGGAGACGGTAGCGGTCGAGGGGAACGCACCACCCTTAAACTGTTTGGACTGTTTTCTTTATCAGGGGCCGATTAAATGACCAGCGATAAAGACAGGGAGAAAGACATGAACTTACTCTGTTTGGGATTCTGTCTGAATTCAAAGGTGCCACAAGGTTTTTACATGTGAATTGTTCGCTGATAAATTAATTTTAGAGAAACTCCAACGATTTTACACAAGTTCACTTACAGGGACCTCATATGTGAAGTTTACGTGTCTCCAAAGGGAGCTGCAAAAAAGTTTGATAAATGTGCACAAATGATGTAACTTGAGTCAGCATCAGCTGGGTCTGAAAACTACAAGCTCAACAGAAGCGAGTTAAGCAGATCTCCGTAACTCACTGCTCATTTGTGCTCAAGGATGTAGGTTCTGATGTGGAAGAAGAATGTGTGGCACAAAAAGAGACAATGGGCTCTATTTTCACAATCTAAGAGCACCGTTTCTTGACATCTACTTTCGCTAGTTTAACGGTGGATAAACTGAGCACAAAGTAAGGCATATGGTTCAAAGGGGTTGTATTTAATCTCTTAATTAATCCTTGATGTGTTTTGGGTGTAACACTAAATAAACCAATCAGAGTGCACAATCGATGCATCTGACCACACCTCATTTTAAGAGCAGCACCCCTGCTGGCACACATATTCGCACTCGTACAAGCAACGTGGGCACTGGACAGAAAAATGACAACTCCGTCGGTCTGAAATGAGCAACGACGTTAGCGTTTTGCTTGGTGCCACCTTGTGCCGGGTGAAAGGCCTCTAGTTATTCCAATCCTTCTGATACATTGGAGCAGTAACTTTACTGCTCGTAATCACAAAGACAATAATAATAATAATAAGAAAACAATGTTCTGCTGCCTAAATGTGTCTGCTGTTTTCTCTATTTTTTGCTTTAGTCTTGATGAAACACATCTGGATAAGAAATAAAATGGTAAATGGCAGCCGTATAGTGTTGAGATGTAAATACCACTTTCCTTGTTCACAAGGACAAAAACAGAGAAGGCAAAACTGAGAGAAACACATAGATCAAAGTCTAAAAGGAAGATGTGTGAAGGAACAAACGGTCTCAGATCTCTTGCCTGATGCTGGAAGGCTTTGTTGCACCTGACTGCCTGTTTATACGCGGTGCCCATGCCAAGCCTCACCCATACATTTTATACCCACTTAACCTGAAGTCTCCTCTGCTCAAACGGAGAAGAATCCTATCCATATGTACAACACATGCTGCTCACAGAGAACAAGGCTTTATTTGTCTTATACCACTCTTTCACGCTTTCAACTCTCTGGCTTTTGTTCTCTGCTCTCTGTCTTCCTCATGCTGCTTCTCCTCCCTTCCTTTGTTCTTTCCTTCTTTTTCTTGCAGCTTGCAGGAACGTGGAATTGTGTCTCAGTTTTACCACAGAGTAAAAGTGAATAATGGATACAAAATTAAAGGGTTAAAGAGGACATGAGGGTGGTAAAAAGACTAAAGCAACAGGATGAACATGTTTTTTTTATTTTTTATACCTGTGTATATAACTGCTGCAGTTGATGATGTGTACTTATCACTTGTTTTTAGCTCTCAAATTCAGTGTATTAGTTTTCCCTTTTGTTTCCAGAGTTCAGTGTTTGGCCACCACAGTTTGACACTTCCTTCTGTTGCACTGCAGCACGCAGCTCTTTCGCTCCATCCATCACTCCCATTCAGATTTAAGGAGGTATAATCGGGGAGTGATGTAGTCGACAGGAGTGAGCTCTCTCGGTTCCAGCACCTTGTCATCGGCACCTACTTGTTACATGCTTCAGACCTGTAAAAGCTTCACTACTGCTAGCAAACAGCCAGGATTTAATGCACTTCGAGGTCAATTGCTGTGATGTACACTCAAGTAGATAAACGACATTTTCTGAAACAAAAAAACAAAAAAAAATCTCTGATTTCTTTATTTTATGTTGCTCAGCTCCTGCCCGACCTGGTCTTTCTGTTTTCGTTCTAACGCTTGCTAATGAATTTTTGGAGTGCTGTGCTCAAATCGCAGGTTCCAAGACCATCCATGTGCCCCTTTCCTTCCAGCTTTGTTCTTATAAAGCTTTTATTTAATTACAATGGGAGTTTCTCACGCATGTATTAGACGAGATGAGGGAAAAAAAGAAGGAAAGAAGTGAGACCAGCAGTAGTAAACTATGTGGTGAACGGAGTCAATGTTCGTTACTTTGAAAAGGCCTGGCTGTAAAAGAGTCGGCCTGTCAGAGTGAGTAGAGCACTTCAGTATGAGAACACCCACTCTGTCAGTCAACACGTGTGTGCGTGCACACACACATCACATGCAAGCACACACACACTCAGGGGAATGTTTGCATTTTTCCTCTCACCCCCTCTTTGCCTCCCTGGCAGTGATTGACATGCTCTCTCATTTAGTCCAGCACAAACTCAGGCGCCATAGTTACAGCTGCAGAGATGTTCTTCTCCCCGGAGACGGACAATATTGAAATAACAACTCCCTTAACGACACAACCGACCGTGCACCCACCCTCATGTCTGTGGCGTCTGCAGCAGTTTGCCATGTTCAGAGAAACTACTGAGGCTGGCTGTATTACAGAAGTCGCAGCAGGTGTGTGTGCTCTGCCAGCTCCTGACCCTGAGTCTGCCCAGGGCCTGCTCTGGTGTTTCTCTTGGAAAACCTTTGAGACGTGGCAGAGAGCCCTGTGGGTCAAGGACTTGAGGCAGTGGCAACTCACTGGCAAAGAGTCAGCTTCCACAGAAGAGAAATTAGCTGCCTAGTTAGCCACCAGGCAGCTTTAGCCTCTCCATGCCTGGCATCACACCTCGACAGGTTTAGAGTGATTAACAGATCTCACATCAGATGGAAACACAAACTGAAATGACGGATGGTGTCATTACTGAGCCAGCAGGGGAGCGGGGGAGAGTGGTGCTGAGATTTGACCTGCAGGAAAGCATGAAAGTCTTTTATTTTCAAAGGATTGAAATGGTCACAGTTTTGATCGAGACCCATTCTTGGATTATGTGTCTCTGGCAGGGCGACGGCATGGTGTTGAAAATATGCTGGGTGGAGTATGTCAAAAAGAATAAATGAGATCAGACTCAGCTCTTTGATGCACAGCAGGAGGAACAGGTCAAGATCTGGTGGAGAGATGAGGGGAGGACAGATTCCCCTCTGAAGTGAAAGAGGACAAAGAGAAACGTAAATACAAGAAGGGGGATAATAAGAGTGTTAAATATATCCTTAGCTCATCAGTTGTCTCTTTGCATTATGAAAAAAAAAAAGGAGACTAAAGCAAAAAGGAGCCCACAAGCCTGCTTAGCAAACACAATGACCTCAGAGAGAGGGAGGGACAGAGTCACAAGGTTGAGCTTAGAGCTTGGTTGTGATTATTCAAGCACAGAGGTTACCTGGAGTTTAAACATTCAATATGCACAATATGGGCATTTAAGATTTGCAAAAACACAACTTAATTGCGTGAATTACAACCCAGACTTTTGACATCGGCCTCAATCAGTTGTGCAGCTGTATCGGCCTTAAGCTGCTCCACAAATCATCTGAGCCTGGATGCTGACGTTCTCCCTGCAGTATTTTCCAAGGCGCTACAGTCCGATTTCTCTGTAATTAGGATCATAGACAGGGATCCGTCTGGTGTAGTTTGAAGATATGATGAGTTCCGTGATCTAATCGAGTCAGCTGAGAGTGACTGACTTACAGGGTGTAATGAGAACTGTTGGAATTTGTTGCTGTTCAACACATAAGGAAAAAAAAACCTACATTTTCTCCATCAGACACACCTCTGGTTCCTGTAAGAAAGCTTAACAGTGATTGACAACTCGCTCTCGGTTGCCAGGCCAGTCAGAGGTGGCGTGGGATTGTAGAGGGCGGGAGCAGGAAGGTTAACCCCTGGTGTCTAGGACAGCTGTGGAGTTTTTTGGGGGGCTGGCTGGCGGCTGCACGCTATAAATTCTCTCTAAAGAGGGTTTACTTTTGATTTTAATGGGCGCTGTAAATTTACGACACCCTGGTCCCGGTGAAAGAGAAAGAAGGGTTATTTTTAAAGGGTCTCTCTTTCTTTTTCTCTCTGCTCAGCTCTCCTTCTCTTTTCCTGTTTTCTCCTTCCTTCAGGAGAAAGTCAGTGGAGCCTTGCCATGTCTTTTGTGGTCTGCCTTTACCTGTAGTCAGCCTGTATGGAAAGTGTATGAAAATATCCTGAAAGAAATGAAAACGCTGCAAAAAAAAAAAAAAAAAAATGTATTCCCCGACACCGAGCATAACGGCTTCATTGTATGTTAAGGTCACATTATATTTTTTAAAGAGGAACACTGGCCGTGCTTGCACAGTTTTTCCCCCTTCTCTATCAAATTCCTTGTGAGCGCGGAGCAGGGGAAACTGAGTGTGGATGCAGAAAGTTAACAGCACCGTTCCTGTCTTTCCGTCTCTCTCCCCGCAGGTGCTGTTTGCTTTGAACCAGACGCTGCTGCAGCATGAGGGCGTTCGAGCAGGCAGCCTGCAAGGCTCCTACACCACAGAGGACCTCATTACACACTACAACTGTGGTGACCTCAGCTCCATCATTTTCAACCACGACACCTCGCAGGTTGGTTATCTTTCTCTCTGACAAACTTTAATAACAAACAAAAGATGGTTGATCCCAAAATGGAAATACATTAGCTCCCGATTTACTTTTCTTTCAGCCAAGTCGGTTGATTTAATCAGCTTCATGTCACCCTGCTTCAGAAAAACTGAAGGCAATTAAAACAGCTGTTTTTAAAAAAGGACACCTGCCCAGCACAAAACAAATGATCCGATGCCAAAACATACAAATGTGTGATATTATCTCCAACATTTTCCCACTTATAAAGCTGCACATGGTCCAACAACAATGTGCTGGAAAAATCGTGCTATATTTATGCTCCTAGCAGCATGTGTCTTCAGATTTTTAGAAGTCGTAGCCAAAAGACATCACATGATAAATATCTTTTGACATACATGGGGTGTCAGAAACAAATGAGTAATCATTGACACCACATCATCAGCCATTCATAAAAAAAATTGAGGGTACTTTATGGTAAAAATAGTCAGCAAAAAAAAAATGCACACACTGAAATTTTGTTTTCAATTTTGTGTCAATTTCTCAACAAAGTTCAGACAAGAAATGGCCAGAAGAGGAAGACCACCTGTTAAAACGTCATCATGTCAATGTAAATGAAGAGGACGAGGAACACAATATCAGTGTGGTTGTAATCGTTTGTTGTCAGAAATGAATACATTTACTTTAACTGATATATTTTGTCATTGTTTGTACAAAACTACAAATGTGACAGATTTTTTTGCTTTCTGACACCTAGTTCACAACTTTTGTGATATGTTTACTGCAGTAAAGGCACATAATGGTCTTCCACACAACTGTGAACAGAACAAAGTAAAAGACTGAGGTCCTATTTCACAAAAACTAAAAACTAACATATCATTATTCTTTTATTACTACTTTGATACTCAGCTGATCAAACCTGACCTGTGGGTGTACCACCATCTATATTTATGCTTCAGACCCACAGGATCCCCCTTTTTCTACCGAGTGGATATAAAAAAACATCAGAGTCCGTCTTTACTATCAAGTGACAATGAGTAGTTCACCTTCAGTCATCAGATTTGTTGTTGGTGCTGTCAGACGGAACAGTGAAAATGGCCCCTGGCAACTCCTTCCTAATCACTTTTTAAGTGCAAGTCGGAAAAGACAAACGATGATCGTTCAGGGTTCAAATTGTTATCTGTAATGTCTCTTCAAGAATTAATGAACTGACACAAAGGCAATCAAAGACAAAAATCTGCCACATCTTTATCATACAATTCTGTATTTATCACTTGACAAAGCCAATCAAGGGCAAAGTATTGTTGTTTTAGTGCCCTTTTCAAGATTGAACAATTTTGATTAATGGGAAAGTGAATCTTTCCAATTCTGTGTTTATTGTGTTTTGTAAGACAGATAGTTTCTGACTGCAGCCACAGTCCAAGAACATCTGTAACAATGTTCAAAAACGCAAATCTGTCAGACCCTCAATTCGAGTTGGCAAAACTCTCGTACCCACTTCTCTGCCATTATGCTATCGTCACCATAAACTTTTAGGCTTGCACATCAATTCCACAAATCTGCACGTTGCCATATTAATTCTCCTCAACCTCGCATTACTTGATAGTCTGACACTTTAATAGCTCTGGACTCAGCCGTGAATACACCGTCTCACCTCCTCCAACATTGTGTTTCCTAACAGAGCGTCTGCTCCTTCAGAGATGGCCTCTTCATCTATCTTCATACCCGGCTGTCAAAAGGCCATTCACTATATAGCACACACACATACATGGTAGACACCACATGCAGTACCTCTCGCTCCATCTCTACCCTCCGATGCAAATTTACTCAAAAGCCCTTCTCATAAGTCAATTACGCTGTGTCAACCTCCCTCACTGATCCTTAAGTCCCATTAAACCCAACACACCATGTAACCTCGACTCACCGCTCCACTGCAGAGATTCCACTTCATTTGCACTAAAAAGTACGCACAACTTACTGTTCAGACAAACTCACCATGCTTCTGTTCTCAAGCCTTGAAAAAAGACATGCATCTCTTTTTTTGTTCCCCGTCTGTCTCTCTCATTGTCTGGTTATATCCATCTCCTTCTCCCTGGAGGCCATGAAGAGCTTGTTAGCCACAGTTTCACCTGCAGTCGTCTCCTGCATGACTGCTTTAAGTCATACCAGTTTGCCCCTGCTCCTCATGTCATAATAACATGTATTAACATTCCCCCAACACATGCTACAGCAATCAGACGCCTGACTCTGGAACCCGCTTCTGTAGACTGGTGATCTATAGCAGGTTTTTGTGTGTGTGTGTGTGTGTGTGTGTGTGTGTGTGTGTGTGTGTGTGTGTGTGTGTGTGTGTGTGTGTGTGTGTGTGTGTGTGTGTGTGTGTGTGTGTGTGTGTGTGTGTGTGTGTGTGTGTGTGTGTGTGAGTGTGTGTGAAAGTGAACTTGCAGGGCTGTAAAAGAGCAGGTGTTTTTTGATAGATCGGACTTAATCCAGAGGCCTCCAACACCCCTGATGCTCTCCCAGCTCAATCTTCATCACATTAGAAAGAGGCCGATGATGGGCCCCAAACCGCAACGCAGCAGAACGGTGCGAGGCAGGTTAATGCATTTCAACATTCAACAGGTCCCAAATCCATCAGGGAAACAAAGTCAAAGTGAGACAGAAGAAAAACAGGGACAGAAAAGAAAGAAGGTGGAGGCAGCAATTTAAAATGAAAACATTAGATGAAGAAAAACTCTGACAAAAGTTATACCTGCAAACATTTTGGCATTGAATCCATTTGAAATGGCCTGCACAAACTTAGATGTAGTAGATGAAGCATCAACATTGATGTGTGAAAGCTATTCACAACTGCTTCCTGTGTTGTTTTTGGAAACTAAAACATTGATTTAACATAAATACTGCATTACTGAAGAAATACAAAAAGTAAGAAAGAAGAGTATGAGAGAAGAGTAAAGAGACTAGATGAGACTGAGAACTTCAAAGAGCCAAAAGGGACAGAAAAGCAACAACAAGAAGTAAACTGCTGTGCGGAGCAGCAGCAGTAAGTGAGGAGAGAGGAAATATCTCACTGTCACTCTCCATTTCCTGTACAGGTTGGGACAGAGAGCAGCTAATGGTCTTTCCTGTGATAACTTATCTGCATTTACCGGTACACTCCCACCTTGACCCCTCTTTGACCGAACACTTCTTTTTCCTCATCATGAAACACTCACCCCATCTTCACTCGTCAGAACAATGATGAAGTCCTTCTCTTCCTCCTCCTTTTCTGTCTCTCTTTAACTCATTCCCCCACATTCATCCAAGTCTGCTTCATTTCATCTATGAATCATGGTGTCCTTGTCAGTCTGGATGAACCCGGGTCACTCACCCTGAGAAAACACAGACAGACAATATGAGGCTTAAGGCTACAGATGTGTGTATGAATGGATCTTCCTTTCTTTCTTTCTGGCTTTCTTTTTGCCACTATGTCATGAAGAAGCAGATAAGTGAGTAATGTTGCTTATGTCATACGAACCATTTGGATTTGATCAAAGCCTGAAATCACAAAATGTTTGTAAAACTTTACTGTGGCAGGTACCATCCATATATCACTAGCAAGGTCAGGGTTCTCTTCTTTATGGTTTACTCTAAGTTTGTGGACACACTGAAATGATAAATCACAGACGTACTAAATGTCTGGCCTTTATTTTGACTAATAAATATCAGCCTGAATGTATAAATAAATATCAACAATGGATGTGATGATGAAAGGAGAAAACATCCATTGTGCTGTAGGTGTGAATTAGAACCATTCAACCATTATATGAAACGGTCAAGGGAGTAAGAGGAGACGTGTCAGATGCAGCTTTTGGATGGATGCTGAAAAGCACCTTGTTCACATGTGCTACAATAAATCTCACGTGTAGTCAGACACCACACACTGACACCCATTCATTTACGCACCATTTGCAGCTGTTCTACCATTGTGTCAACTTGTAACTCAGCTCTCGACAGCGATTGTGTGTACGCACATGTGTTCCTGTCACACTCAAATACAAATCTAGATTTAACACATCTGCATGTGTGCACTTGAACACGGAGCACAGAAAGATGTGTATTTTTGAGCCCTCCATCACTTTATTCTTTCTGACTTGGGCAGAAACACAGAAGGCAGGCTGCCCTCAGGTGGATGTGCTAGAGACACCAATGAAGGATGGAAAAAGTGGAGGAAAGATAACACTTTACAATACGGTACTCAAACATGTGAGTAGCTACAAATCAGGAACATCCTGAGTAATAATTAACCCTTATTAAGTTGGAGTGCCCGAACTCCAAATCAAAGACTATACAGAAGATATGAATGAGTTACATAAATAACTCACCTGAAGACATTTTATCAGTGACTGATTAGGTATTCATAAATATCTGAGAAACAGAATAACGATCACTTTCAGGCCTAAATTAAGAAAAGACGTATTTATTGCTGACACCAAACAGCATGCCAAACATCAATAGAGGGAACCAACCAAATGGATGCACTCCTGTATTTCATAGTTCAGTCCCTCCAGTATTTGGAAAAAATTGTAATGAGTTTTATTATTTTTTTGCAGTAAAATTGTTGGGCTTGGCAACAAATCTTTAACTACACCTTGAAAAAGAAAGATCACTTCCTATAATAATAGTCATACTGCACATCACATTTATTTTCTAAACTTGCAGTACCATGAGCTCAAAGTTACAAAAACAATCCTGAAACATAAAAGCTACAAAACGGCAGTCTGTGACAGTAATTTGGAACACACAGGCTAAATCTTCTGTAAAGCTAAGGGCTTAAAATGCTTAAAAAAAAATATGAATTCATCATACTGTAGCATCAATACAATATCCAACAACTGAAAGGCTGTATAAAACTCATGTAATGTAACACATACTGTATTAATAGACTAATGCAGTAAAGTGACAATTGGTAGCCTAATTGCCATGATAAAACCACATTTCCCATACACTCCATCACTTTCCGTTTTGCTGTTCTTTCCAGTCAACCAGCCTGAGGTTTGTTTTGATCATGAGAGGAGAGGTTGAAGAGCCTGACTTGAAATGAGGAGTTTTTTTTTTTTATATAATGCAATGTTTTGTTTTGATATGTTTAATTTGTACCGTATTGCCTACAGCAGAGTTTCAATTGAGAAATTTTACTGTGGGAAAACACAGGAATTTAGTAAATATCTACTGCAAGATTTCTTGCAGGGACTGATATTTTACCACATATACTCTATATCTTGTGAAAGAGGCAGAAAAACTATAATACAGGCACAATGATAAAGAAGAGCTAAGTACAGAGAGACTACTCCACCACAACCTCTGCTCATTTTGGCAGAAAAACAACCTGTTGAATCAAATGATAGAGCCAAAGGTGAAACAGAGCCAGCATGGTTTCTCTCTGCCTGTGTGGCTCATAATAAATCACGCAGCAATTAAACTCACTGACACTTATGGATGAACTGTACTGGTGCAGTGCACAAATACACAGTCCTTCGAGCAATGCACAAGTACATCCAGTGTATAAGCACATCAGTGTAAACAGTCTTCCTGACACACACACTAACACACAAATATTCTCAGTCTCAATCTCAGTTTTCTTTAACACCCTTCCTTTCTTTTCATGACTGACGAAAATGATTCATCCACTCTTAATTCTGCCCTGAATTTTCATCGTGAAGGCTTTTAAATTCCCATCTTCTCACATTCTTTTCCTTCTTTCAGCTGCCTCACTTCATCAACAGTTCTCTGCCAGCACATGACCGCATGACGGCCCAGCAGATTGACAGCTACTTCCGCCAGGAGCTCATCTACAAACGCAACGAGCGAATGGCCCGACGTGTGTCTGCCCTGCTGCAGAGAAGTCCCAACCAGACCTACTTTTTTGCTTTTGGTGCAGGTGAGCCAGTATCAGACACTGCACATAGAAATTGTAGGATGAAGTACCGGTTCAGTTCATTGCATTTAGAAAGGCCACATCAGCTGACCTTTGACCTGCTGGTTATCAGTGCCTCCCTAATTTGCAAGCCAAACAAAACAAGAATTTATCATGACAGAAACTCCAACCTAATTCTCTTTTTTGCATTAAATTACATCTTTCCAAATACATTGTTATTGAGGCTGTGTGTGTGTGTGTGTGTGTGTGTGTGTGTGTGTGTGTGTGTGTGTGTGTGTGTGTGTGTGTGTGTGTGTGTGTGTGTGTGTGTGTGTGTGTGTGTGTGTGTGTGTGTGTGTGTGTGTGTGTGTGTGTGTGTGTGTGTGTGTGTGTGTGTGTGTAATTATGATGTGGAAGAGAGATCAGGTTTACTTTGGTATGGAACAATGATTCTGTCAGAGCTAATGTGTGTGTATGGTGAACAAATTTGCCTTTTTTCATATTTGAAAGTAAAACTGGAGAAAAAGCAGGACAATAATGGTGTACAATGGTTCCCAGATCTCTGGCATGCACAAACTGTGTGTCTATATAAGTGTACGTGTGCGTGCACACACACACACACACACACACACACACAGAAGTCTCAATTACAGCCAGCTCCCACCTCAGAAATGAAGAAACCATGAGTTGTTTGTTTCAATTAGCATTCCTGGCTAATGCTGCTAATGTTTCCTGAATGATGTAGTGTGTCCTGAGGGAAGAGTGTACGTGTAAGTGTGTTTGCCCAAAAAAACAGGTGGTGGGTGGGTATCTGTGTGTCTGTTTACTGTACGGCTGTGTTTCCTGTGTTTGTAGATCAGAGAATGGGTGGTACTCTCTCGTGGGTGTGTGTTTATGAGTGTGTGAGTGCGTGCAAGTGTGTGTGCCACATTGTATGATTAATGCCGAATGGCTGGTTCCTTCCTTTGGGCATTGTTGCTCCCTGTGCTCTTAGTGCTGTTTGGATAGAGCCACTGGTGCTCCATCCAGCTGCTGTGTGTGTGTGTGTGTGTGTGTGTGTGTGTGTGTGTGTGTGTGTGTGTGTGTGTGTGTGTGTGTGTGTGTGTGTGTGTGTGTGTGTGTGTGTGTGTGTGTGTGTGTGTGTGTGTGTGTGTGTGTGTGTTGGAGCGGACGTAGCTGAATACTGTAAGTTAGCACATGTGCTGGAGGAGTGAATCTGTGGAATAGCATTTAAGTGGTGTATGTAGATGATAAATGTGTGACAGTGTATTACATTACACAGACGAGCAACAATTCTTAGAAAGCATTTTGAATTGAAGTAAAATTCTGGCATACAGATCTTAAAATGAAATTAGTCATCCGTCACTACTACATGCATTATCTGGTGAGTCACAGGGCTGAAACAAGACTAGGAAAATTTTGACAGTTGGATCAATCATGGATTTGCATGTTTGGCCTGAGAAGACCATTAAAGGTCCCAAATTGTATACTTTCAGATTTCCATTTCTTTTCTAATAAGCCATCTCTACATGCTGTAAAAATACTGTGACATTGTGAAAGCGCTCAGTACACAGGGAAATGCACACAGTCCGTATTCAGCAACTGTGCTGTTTGGACAAGTCATTTGAACTTCAATTAGTTTGTGATGTCACAAAGCGACACTCATGTCATATGTCGTTCCTTAGCACGGCCCACTGTCCAACCTTTTATGCAAAAAAAAAAAGCACCAAGCAGTCATTTCGACACAGAGCTTGCAAGTTACAAGACTGAAGAAAACCTGCGGTTGTCCTGGGCATGTGTCATTCAGAAAAGAGTCAGCCAATCAGAAGATACGCCATTGATATCAATATGCCCTAAAGACACTGACACAAAACAACCTGTTCTTTGTAGAGCTCTAGAGAAAAGTTTAAAAGAGGAGATTAAAAAAAAAAAGTATATGTAAATGGTTTTTGGTACTTAATATCATAAATGTATATTTTAAATGATATCAAGACTGCAAATAAGACACTGGAAAAGTGTAAAATGTGGGACCTTTAAAATGTGTTCTAATGCAGCTTCATGTTTTCCAGGTTAGTCTCAGTTAAAAGTTTTGTCCTTCAGTGGGACAGCTTCACGTTTTCTTTCCAGCTTGTCCAACATGGCCTGGAGAGAGATGAACGTGTGCGTCGGGTCACCTACAGGCTGCAGCTTTGTGTGTGACAAAACTGACAGCTAGTGTGAAGTGATAGGAACCATTACAGTTAGCCTTTTGGGTGCGCGTACACACACACACACACACACACACACACACACACACACACACACACACACACACACACACACACACACACACACACACACACACACACACACACACACACACGCTAATACACGTGCATACAGCAACACTCAACATGTATATACCATACTGGAGCACATACAGTATAAGTGTGTATGCACAAACAAGCACATTCACTCACACACATACAATAAACACAGAAGTCTCAGTAAAGGCTTTGGGAAGGTGAGGATTTAACCGCAGGAAAGGAGCAGGGGAAAGTTGTGCTACACGTTCATTCAGTTTTACACTCACAATCTGCATGTAATTAGCGTTTGATTTAGTACAGTGGTAGCGTATTATGCGCTGGTGACTGAGGCTGCTTTCTTCAAAACAAGTGATGCTAAAATAGAAACAGTGAATATTACTGTATATTTAAGGAATTTTAAAACTTTTACTAGTCCTGTAGTTAAACTATTACAGAATATCACTTATTTAATGATAATAATTCTTCGAGAAATGTATATAACTCATGAAGTAAAGGTCATAAAACATTCCTTAAGGAAATTAAAGGAGCAGTGTGTAGGATTTAGTGGCATCGAGCAGTGAAGGTGTGGATTGCAACCGACTGAACAGCAGTGAAGGTGTGAATTGCAACCGACTGAACACCCCTTGCCTCACCCTCCCCTTCCAAGAATATAGGTGAATCTACAGTAGCTGTACAACTCCTCCACAACAATCTCGAAAGTCTACTGTAGAAAGAAGGCGGTGCAACATGGTGGCCCCTGTGGAATGGGACCCGCTCCCTATGTAGATATGAAGGGCTCATTCTATGGTAATGAAAACACAACACATATTAGTTTCAGGTGATTTTACACTTGGGAGGAAGCCGGAGTACCCGGAGAGAACCCACACAGGCACAGAGAGAAAATGCAAACTGAAAGGCCTCAGGCCGCGATCGAACCCAGAACCTCCTCGCTGTGAGATGACAATGCTAACCACTGCAATATATTAGACTGCTCCAATATTAGATCCCCCCTACAAACTACACACTGGTCCTTTAAAGACAACCTATTTGAAACTACAGCCTGTGCAGTATCTTTAAAAGAAGGCAAAGTTTAAATTTAATGGCCACACAGTTATAACTGGAAACCAGATCGGTATAGAATAGAGACTGTTAAAACGAAATCATTTCCACCAAAAAACATTCCTGAATATTCCAACGCCAATTCGCACATTTTTGTGTCTGTTAATAAATACAGCTACACTGATCATGTCCTCTACCTCTAGTTTCTGTCCTCCTCTAAAACATTGTGTACAGAAAGGAGAGAGAGACGCATTTGATTAATTTCGCCATTAGTTGTGTTCCAGTTAACAAACTGGGCCACCGAGTTTCAGATTTACAAAGACACACAGGGACGGATAAATCTGCTTCAATAAAGTCTCTAATCACAAAGCTTCCTTTTTCTCATGTCTTATTTCTGTGTTCAAGATGTTGACTCACGTCTTTATGGTCCCGTAACTGTCCCCGTTGGTCCCAGTTCCCCGCTGGCCGTAACCAGCCATGAAATTTTATCATTCAATGATGCCAGTATGTATTAAGTGACGGCTCGGACTCCCAGAAACCTGGCTGTGGTCACATTTCTCTTCTGAGATTTTCACTTTGTTCTCGAAGTGGGCTGGCTCGCTTTATGAGAGGAGTTCTGCTTATAATCTATAATAATCTAACTCCAGAGCATATAATGAGTAATGAAGGGAAATAAAGAGGATGGGGAGGGGGGGATGTTAAGATTATCCAGACATATTTTAAAATAAATATAGCCCAGGGAGATGAATTACAGCCATTAGGCCAAATGTGGGCGTGCAATAATGTGATCACATAAAATCCAATCTTTACGGTCACATCTCAAAAATCATATTGTGTGTGCAACAGCAGGCAGAGGACTACACAGCCTATTTTTGTGCATTATAAATCTAATGTGGGATGTTTTGGATCCCAGCGTTATGTCTGACAGACCCATGATGTGTTTGATGCTAAATACTATACTTCTGCGTGTGTCTTTTTATGTCAGGGGGTTATTCCTGTGTAAATCAAAGCATTTCTGCCATGCAAGAGATAAATATTAATGGACCCTCTATAGCAGCCTTTTCTTTTGACTGCTCACTTCCAGCAGAGTGCAGAAGGAAAACAGGACTGTCGGAAAAGAGCCGGGGCAGCTTTCAGGTCAAGGCCGTCTAGAGTTACCGATGTCGTAGTCCAATCCAGGAGTTTTTTCACAGGGTAATTAAACTATACGACGTGCGTATAAAGTGGTTCAGGCAGGAAATCCATCTCTACTCAGCTCAGCACCTTACTTCCCACCCTCCCCCTTTCCTTTCACTGTACACCTACACCTTCCTGTGGCGTAAGTTCTTCTGTGTGCAAAACGTATGCTTTTTACTTTCTTTCTCTTTTTCTCTGCCCTGCACACACATCTGCATGCACATCTGCAGTGTTGTAACAGACATTCTTTATTTTCTTCACTTTCACCAACAGGTTATTAATACAAATTACAGAGGCGAAAGAGCTCCAGCAGGCATAATTGAATGATCCCAGGCAGTATAAAAGACACTGACTGAGCAGTATTAGTGTCTCACTGGAGCCTGCTGGTGGGCCAAGATTTCATAATATTGATGGTAGAAAATGGCAACTCAGTCACATATTCCAGTCAGTAATTCACAATATATTCAAATAGTTGAGTTCTCATGCAGCACGTTTACTGTGAACTGACAATACATCAGTAAAACGCATCAGCAGCCTTTTTTTTCAGTCAGTGTTTTTTATTGGAATCAAATGGCTACATGTATTGTGACAGAAGTAGCTTTAGAGTGATATTATTTTTGGTTTAGTGTTTTAAGGCCTTTGCTCTCATCCCTTTTTTAAGCAGCAGCAAGTTTTTTAAGCAAAATCCACTCAAAGAAACCATAATTTGCTACCAGCAACAAAGAAAAGACAAGAAACTTAGCAGCCGAAGACAGATATTTTTCATCGGAGTTGAAGTCAAAAAGATGCTGAATAATGAACTTTCTGCTGTCAAAGATGATTTGATGTCATGTTTATTAGCTGAAACATAGTAGGTGTAAACAGATTTAACAGAACCGTTCCAGTTTCCATTTGAAGTTCTAGTAGTAATAACCAATCATGTTTGAATGGGCTTTGGTCGCGTGCAGGTAAACAGTCCGTGTGAAGAACAAAAGAGATAGAACAAACTGGTTGAGATGCAATCTCGGAAACTAATCTACTATCGTCTGACAACGTTTAAGCTTTTTTATTAACATTGTTGTGGTAGTTTGAAACTGTTAACCGAGAGTAAACAGGCTAATTGGGAAATAAACCGTCGTCTCTCAACTCCACTCTTCCGTCTCAAGGAGCTACTCAGACTATAAACAACAACCGGCACAATGAAGAGTAATTCTGGCTACACCAGAACCCCCCACAATTGGTGGTCCCCTGAGGCTAATCATCTCCAGACTGATGGGTGATGGGATCTGAGATGGGCAGAAACATGACATCAAATTAGAGTTTCTCTGTATCTGAGGATGTGTAAACAATTATTTGCTAGCACCTGATCAACAGCAACTTTATAGTTCAGGAGTAGAGTTTCATCTTCCATCCAAGGAGCCAAAAAAAAAAGAAAAAGGAAAAGGCTTACGCAGCTCCAAAGAACATTTTACGAAAAAAGCTAATTTGCTTTCTTACTGTGATTTAAATGGTAATATTGATGCCACTCATGTCCGTGCCACAGCCAGCTTGCCAGTAAGCTGGCTCAGCTGCAGGGGGAATTGTCCAACTGTTTTCTTTTTGGCTGCAGTGAGTAATGCTTTTACTGAACTGATCTTTATCAAACTTTTTTATTCAGCTTTTCCATCTTGTCTTCTTTCACTAAGTCTCCTCACAGTGTCTCATCCTGCTCCTCTGCTTCACTGTGGTCACTTCTGTTCACTATTACTATCAGTATTATCTAATGCGGACCAATCACATGCGCCCGCTCTAGCATGACATAGCGTCGTTTGTGAGGCCAAGTGAACGCATCACAGTTTCCCCTTTGGACAAAATGACACAACAACACCAGATGATAGCAGTAAAGGGAAAAGCATGCGCGCAGACGAGTCATACACATACCGTGCACTTCTTCTGTTGCTATCGTAAACAGACACAAACCTCAATGAGCTTTTTTTTTTTCCCATCGCTCACTCAGCTAAATGCATTCACTGTCGAACTCTCTCTCAGTCACACGCAAACTAAACACATACACATGCGGAGTTATCATTTGTGCTGAGGACTGCTGTGAGGCGGTGTGTTGTTGGTGTTCTTCAGCAGGTTTTCATTTGCCAGTTCCCTGGCTGCTGCTGCCCGCTCTTATTGAAAACATCCCATGGAATTTCCTGACGCCGCCACAGCCTAGACACCACTTCACACACACACACACACTTAACACGTGTGTCTGTGTATGTTTGTGACACAAAATCATATGAGCCGCAGATATTTATCACTGAAAAAAGTAGTTAGTGTCAAAAAATACATGTGTAGCATTGTTTGTTTTGAAGTGTGAGCCACTTTGAATGCATTCACTGAGAGTTGATTTTTGTGCATGTTCTGCTGTGGAGGCCTATAATAGCCCATTGTGCAGGCAGAGTGGACCCATGTGTTTGCAGTCACTTGTGGTGTTGTGGTGCTGAAGTGATGACTGAGGAGGAGAGCCTGCCTGGCGTGCATGTCACTTTGTCAGTGCATATCTGCTTTTCTCAGCCTTTTTTCCTCATCTATCTGTCTGTCTCTGCCTCCACTTCAGTCTGTCTGTACCTCTAATTCCTGTCTCGCTGTCTTGCCTGCCAGTCTGTCTTAAGCTCCTATCGTTCTGCTCTGCATTTCCATTTGTTGCTATTTTTCTTTTTTTTTTTTTTTTTTTTTTCATACTGACACCATCCCTCGCTGCTGCCTGTCTATCTCTGTCTGGCTTAATGCCTACTACCCCTCCGCAGAGCGCGGGAACGTTTTATGAAGTGACGGAGAGCCCGTGTATGTGCGTCATGTGCGTGTTTGCGAGTCTTCTGCTCTGCAGAGAAGACAGATAGGGAGGGAGAGATAGAAAGATATTATTAGCGCTTTCCTGCTGACAGTCTGGGCTTAGCACACATTTATATTTATTTTTAACATGAGTGTGGTTTGGCCCAGAAGTTAGCCTTGTTGTCTGCAGGATGATCTGGTGGATCAACACAGGTATACTTCTGTCCTGTAAGGTGTTGAGGCGATAATTGTAAATTGTAGTGGAAAAACAACTTAGATTACACTCTCCCCCTTTAAACTGCATTACAAGTAAAGATGTGTACAGTAATGTGTCATATGATTTGGCTTTTCTTGGTATGTATTTTATAAAATTGGTATCAAAAAGGGTGTGTTCAGGAACCGGTAAAGTCAAGGTATTAGTAAGATTCTTTAACAATACCCATCTCTACTCCCATCCTTCACTCCTTATTGCTGGTGTGACTTTTGGGGAATTTAAATGCATAATTTGCAGCCTGTCTTTTTGTGGAATTTTTGTCACTGGCTTTAGGGCACAATTAACAAAAGAGTATAAAAAGTATGAAAAATTCAAATACACATATATTATTCTAACCTTTTTCATGACTAATATAAAATTAAGGCCAAATGTTATATAAGCAATATAAGAACATGTAAACACAGTAGCAATGCCGTCTCATTCACATTATAATCACTTCATTTTATACCATGACTGCACAGCACGTTTAAAAGCATCAGAACACCAGAATAAAAGTTTTAATTTGTTTCTAATTAAAATGCCAGTAGTGTACTGAAACAATTTCACTAGTTTTCTTTATGCTTCAGGTGCATACATTTTCTTCTTAGACATAAAATTGTAGAGCGTATTCAGATGTATTCATATATTTCCTCACAACTTACATACTCTCACTATATGTAAAAACATGTAGGAACGATCCAAATGAGCCCACTTTGTTTCTGCCTCACGGAAGCACAGTTGACTGTAGTTGTAAATACTAGCTTTTAGCTATTGTAGGAACAGAATAAGCTCTGATGTCGTACCCATGTGAGGTTATGTCGTCTTGTAAATTTTCAGGAATGCAGCTTTGTGAGTTTGTGTGAAAACATCTGATGGGAACTCTTAGCTGCTCTGGTTGAATTCCTCACTGTAATTAAATCAGTGCAGCTCATTAGCTTGCTCAAAGATTACACACTTCATTAGCAGCTGAAAGAACATCTCATTGCCTATTGAGAGCCAATAAGTTTAATGCTACATTTCAAAAACACATGGATGCTTCAATCTTCCTTGCTCTTGATCTTTTGAGCATTTAAATTGGCCTACATGCACACAGCAGAAACTATGCAGGCCCAAGAATACGTAGGAATACAAAGGTTCACTTCTAGGGACCCGAAGTACTGCTGGTTTTCCTACTTGGTAGTTAACTGCTTTCACCTGTTGTCCCAGGTGTAAATCAGATCCTGATTAAAAGAAAAGAATGAGAACCAGGCCTCTGGGTTCCGAGAAACAGCTGATGTGAAACATTGGTTTCTGCCAGACGCAGATGCAGCTCAGAAAACACACACACACACACACACACACACACACACACACACACACACACACATATGCAGTAGGCTACAGTCGCATACCTGCACACTTACTTTTAGCTCTGAGCTCATGCCTGCTGGTAAACATGTCTGTGTAACGAATGCCAGCAGCACACAGACATACATGCTCATTTGAAAATGCATAAACAAGATGACATGCACACATAAGCATTTATAATGGAAGGAAGTCTGTGATTATTTTCTACCTGATCTCGTGAAACCTAAATTCCTTCTTAACTAAAACTGCAACTTTAACCGACGGGTGGCTGAGAGCAAATGAACCAATGGTGAGATGAACGAGATAAAGACCACCATGAGACGGTGCTCTTAGGAAGCAATGTTTTCTATCATCACGTGTGTATGGAGAGACCACAGCTGACAGTAACAAAAACAAATGGGGGGAATATTTACTTAATGTTTGTTCCGCTATGTGGTTGTATTCCTTGTCTGCCACTACTTCCTGTTTCTCCCCCTCTGTACTTTTCTACTTTTACCTAGCCTCACCGTTCTGCCCACCAGGAGAGCTTTACAAACTGCAGTAGACAGCTCACACAGTCAAAGACATTTAAACGTGAGGAATCACTCTAAAGCTTTGAACATTGAACCACAGAGCCTTTCTAACATGGACTGGTGTCAGGCCTCTGGCTCTGATCCCCCCAGCTTTTTTCATCTCTGTAGTTGACCAGAACATATACATGACCAGCCTCGTCAACAGCTGTCTCTCACAACACCTCAGTGTGGTGCAGGGACAGAGACGGATGTCTTGCTGCATGCATAGGAGATTAGGCATGAGTGAGAAATGTGAGGTGGTAACACTTCAGATCGTCATTATTTCCCTCTCTAGAAACACAGAGCTGGGTAGAGAAGTGGATTTTACCAGTTTAGATTTAAACGTCAAGAGTACATGCTGTGCTCTGTTTTCAAATGAGTGGTTCAAATATTCCTGGGGGGGCTCTGGGTACTTGTTTCTCTGGCTCTTAATCCAAAAGGATTTATAGACGCATCCCAGCGCTGTTAAACTGCAAATGGAAGTGCACAGCAAGGCGCGGGGGATGCTGGGCTTATTCCAATTTTTGTTGCATTACTCATATGTTGCTCAAGGAAAGAGTTGTAGTAAGTCAGAGAGAAACCTTCTACTGTAAGACAAACAGGTGCACAAATACAGGTATATGAGCACACACTGCTGCTAGCAGAAAAGAACACACTCTGGTCAGTGCAGTCATTAGGAGATTAAAATAAAAATCTGTTACGGAGGGAATCATAAGAAGTGCTTTCATAAAAGGCGCAAATTGACAATGAACGGTTTGATGAATATGAAAAAAAAAAATTCTCTGCAGGTTGCAGATTTCAAACCAAATGACTATTTACGAAACTCCATCCCAATCACTAGCGAGCTACTGTAACCTGATGCTAACGTTAGAGCTGATTGCAATGATTAGCATTTTAAACAAGAAAGCTGTAAAGGGGTTTTAATGTGTGCACATGTTGGTTACAAACACATTGAAATACTAAAAGACTGAGGCTGAAGCTGACTTGGTCAGCATCTTCACAAATTGATGACCAATGTTAAAAGTTTTGCGCTACCAGAGTGCAAACTTCTCCTAACCAAGTAAAGGCTATTTTAAATCTTTTTGGTTACAAAAACAATGTAGTTAGCAAATTAAATGCTTTTTTTGGATGGAGAAAGAACACTGGATTAATACTTCATTAATCTAGTTAGCAGGGCAGGTAATGTATGCCGTTTGGTGTTAAAGTGGGTAAACATACTGATTAATCTAATTCTCACATTGTGTTTTTAGTTTTGGGAAAGTTAAAAAAAAAATTAAAAAAAGATACCATTAAATTCAATGAGTGAGTTTCAAAACAATTTATTTAGCTTAAAAAGTAGAAGATTTTACTCAATCCATAAAGATACATCTAATTCCTCAATTAATTCAATTTTTTTTAATTCAATGTAACATTTTGAGATTGAGAGATAGAAACAGAAAGGACATAAAAAGCTATCATCCTAAAAGTAGCTAGTAACGAAAGCTGTAAGACAAATGTAGTGGAGTAAAAAGTACAATATTTACCTCTGAGATTTAGTGGAGTAGAAGTATAGTTTTATCAAATGAAAAGTAAAGTACAAAAACCTTATATGTACTTAACACAGTAAATGTATTGTTACTGTCCACCACCATCACCCAAACACCCACGGAGGGAAAATATTTTTTTGAAGAACGGCGTTCATGACTCCAGTTGACTTCAGAGACTTGAAGAACATATACAGATGTACACTGAAGCTGTTGTGGTGATTCTTGGTGGTCCAGCACCTTACATGTTTTTCCTTTAGTCTGTCAGCCATTTAACACCTACACACACATTCACAAACATGTAGAGATGAGAGGAAAATGTCCCCCTCATCATCTCTGTCCACACTTACACTGCAACACATTTCCAAACAAATCTAAAGAGGAACACACCCTTGTCAACGGTAAAATATTTTGTTTCCGTCTGTATCTCCTGCATCCTCTCTCCTCCTTGTCTTTTCCCTCATCTCTCTTTCATCTCTTGTTTAAATGGTTAAGAGGCAACAGCTTGTGTTTGTTTGGAACATTATGTAGCAACAGTACCCAGCATGCATTCTGGTTGGGTGGAGGGTGTACATCAGCGCAGTCCCTCTCACCATCAATCCTCAACCCGTTTTCCTTTTCCATCTCCCCTCCAGTTATCGCTCTTATTTCTCCTCTTGTTTTCTCTCTTCCTTTGTGCTCTGTTTGTGTTTGTGCAGTTTTCATGAGGTGGTCTGCTTAAAAGCCACGTGGGACTTTTTTAAACCACTAGCGCATATCAGTTGATGCAGTGTTTACGCAGTGTAATTGCAAACACATTTGTTTGTGCAAAAACTGAAAAATAACATAATTCTCTTCCTTTGTGTTTTCTCCATTCTTGGATGGATGTCAAAGTGCCTCACTGCTCACTGTGTTTCCATTCTCTTCTCACTTCCTGCTCTTCTTTTTGGACTTTGACCGATGTCCAGAGGGTGTATAGAAAGGAAAGGATGGAGAGACGGATGGATAGAAAAGCAGAGGCAGGCTTAAAGGGAGGTTTGGTGAGGCTGAGTCTAGGGTGGGGAGACGGAGAAAGAAACAGACTGAGGCTCTCTATGAGTAAAGATGTGCTGACATGGATGGAGTCAAGCTTGGATGCAACACACACTAATGCTTTCAAACACAAACTTGCAGACAGACAGGAAAAAAAGAAGAAAAAAAAAAACGGGATGGAAGACAGACTCGCAGTGACAACCAGGCAAACAAAGATGCTTTAAGAGGACATGATAGCGTCTGAAAAGCCAGACAGATAAAGAGATAGGCCTACAAGTCAAGAGGTGGCCTCGGTAAACACAGACACAGAGGTAGAAGCAGAGCTACATTGAGTTGCTACTGTAAGTGGATGGAAAGGTTATTAAACAGAGGACTAACTGGATCATTAACTCCGTTCTCAGGAGCTATGGGAGGGGAAACACCCTGTAAGGGGGCATACACGCTGCAAAAAGTCACGGCTGCTCCTGGTTTTTGAAGCTAAGAAAATATTTAAGGCATATCTGCTTTATTAGAGTGATGACAGAAGATTGGCAGGAACCAACACAGGGTTGATTGATATGTGAAAGTGGCTTTGAGTGGTCTGAAGCCACATTACCACAAGTTAAGTTGTTTGTGTCTCAGTTTTAGTCTCAGTTCAACTGGCAGCTTGAAGACTACGATGAAATGATGATGTAGATGGAAGCTGTTTCCCAGTTCTCTACTAATATTAACGATAAGCTGCTTTTGACAATGATTTTCAAACTAGAAAATGATAGTTAAGTACACTCAGGAAAGTCTTCATTTCAAAATGAGAGTGGTGTTGAATGACTATCATCCCCTAAGCCCAGTTTCCTAGAAAATCAGAGTGTATTTATTTGTTTTTGCCAGATGAGGAAAAAGTCATTTCTGCCAGGATTATCTTTCGCGGAAAATTGCATGTTTTTGTTGTTGTTGTTCTTGTTGTTGTTGTTGTTGTTGTGAGAAGGAAGTGATGAAGATCTAGGCAGGCTTGTTGGGGTGGATAGTGGCTGTACACATACATGCATAAGTTTGGGGAACAAACTCCCTTTGATTAATGAGAAAGACTGTGGTTTGGGATAAATGTTAATAAAGTAAATGTGTCCTGTGTCATGTTCGAGTCACTTTAGACTTTTCCAATATTAAATCAAGACCACGATTCTTTTCCTAATCTCAACCAAGAGCTACAAGTGCTTAAACAACCATAAAAATGTTAATCATGGAAAAAGAGGAACTGATCACAGCTGCAAATCATCAAACAGTGTACAGATGGTGGTGAGGCAGCTCCAAGACGACATTGGAAAACAACAAAAAAGTCAGATTTGGCTTTTTTCTAATTCAGTTTGTAAAAATGACTTTTACACACAACAGCAGCATCATGTTTTACAGTGTGCTACCTGTGCAGTCAGCCCACGAGCGCTGCATGCAGCAGGGGAGCGATTAGGAGTCAGCTGACCTCTCATTACGCCTCGGCTAATGGAGCTGCTCTCTGCTTCTGGAACGCCACACTGTTTACTGTCTGGATACTCTGCAAACAAACACACAGCCTCCCACACACACACATTCATCAGAATGGAAAGAGCTATTATCTCTGTGCCCAGTCACTCACCCACACACAGGGATCAACTGCAAACCTACACAGAAAACAAGCAACGCACATGTCACTGGTGTCAGATGAAAAGCCTGTGAATAAACTTTTTTCCAAAGCACAAAGATCTTGGAGAAGTCAGAAAAAATGTTTTTGTTTGTTTGACAAATTGTGCCAAGTCATGGAGAACCATGCAATCCTTCAATTTAAGTTCAGACATGAAAGTCTCCAAAAGTGGTGGTTTTCACCCTGAGGATGACTGCTTGTTTGTGTGTGTGTGTGTGTGTGTGTGTGTGTGTGTGTGTGTGTGTGTGTGTGTGTGTGTGTGTGTGTGTGTGTGTGTGTGTGTGTGTGTGCGTGTGTGTGTGTGCATCTCTTTTTTAGCCTCAAGTCCCAGACAAAAGTGTTTGCTTTGCTTGCTCGCTTGTTTGTGTATACAGTCGGCTGTATGAAGGAGTGAGTACAGGTTTAGGAGCCGGGAAACAACAAACGGAGCGTACCCTTAAAGGACTCCTCAGAAAATTGAATGTAAGATTTACAGCAGGTGTGTCTGTGCTGTGAAGGAAAACTACAATCTTATACAAAGAAACAAAAAGGCCCACTCGCATACACACTCTGTCCGTCTGTGTGTGTGTTATGAATGACGGCAGAACAGAGGAAATCCAGCTTGACCTCACACCCAGCGAACTCACAGGACGTGCTCCTCTCTGGCCGGCAGAAATTTATGAAATAGCTGTTTGACACATATGAGGGAGGTTGAATCTGTCAGCATGCACTCGCTGAACGAGCTGACTTTGGCCCCCGACGTTATGTTAGAGGAAAGACAGAGAGAAGAATGTCAGAGAAGAGGAGAGGCGGGAAGAATTTTTCTTGGTGCTACTTAAGCAAATATTTGAGTGGTTGGACCTTTTTGCCGGTATAAATATTTTTAAATCCATCTGTTGCCACGAAGGTGAAGGTCCAATAACTTAAAGGAAGTAGTAACTTGAATGCACATCATGGTTCTCGTCATAATTTTAATCCAAACCATCATCTTTCCCAAACCAAGTGGTTTTTGTGCCTAAAAGTAACCAGGGTGATAATTTAGGACACACTTAACTGGGGGTCGTATTCGATGGGCAGAACATACGACGACCCATATGGTCGTATGGGTCTGACTTGTTGAACATTTCCCCGCAGTTACTCAGATATTTAGATCTCAGTCAGATTTGTAGACTGACCAACAGACCACCAAAGCAATCCATTAAGCTAACGCCAGTTTTTTTATTCCTTTTTTTCCGTTAAAATTATCGAATTTTTGGATTTTCTGCAGGTACCTTTTATTGCAGCACAAGATCACATGTAACTGTGATGTCCATCATTAAAACTTTATGATGGTTATGAACATTTATTTTAACCGTAGCTAAAAGTAACCTTAAAAGAAAAAAAATTTCTCATTTCTCTCCTTATGAGGATACATAGATGGCATGAGGATAACAAAAGAAGAAAACACACACACACACACACACACACACACACACACACACACACACACACACACACACACACACACACACACACACACACACACACACACACACACACACACAAATACACACACCCACCGTCACCCGGACAAAAAGTCACACTCAACCCTCTGTGTAATCCCATCTGAACTCGCCGACACTCTGTTGTTAGAAGCCTCCTCTCACTCTGCAGCCTATCCCAGTAATGCCTTTGAACTCGTCTGCCAAGAAAGTGTAACACCGCGTGCCTCTTTCTTTGACTTTCAGGAATGATCAGGAACATTTTAATGATAAAATTGGCAGGCAGGTGAGGGGCTGAGTGGGAGCAGAGGGCCCTGACAGAGAGCAAGTAAGAGGCTCGAATATTGTCAAAGTGTTGTTAATAAGCCACGGGGAGAGAGCTGAGGTCTGTGATTGTGTGAATCCGTGCGTGTGTGTGCAGGTATGTGTGAGCACAAATATCAATTCGATGCGCAGGATTATCCTCCGATGGGAGAAATTAAAAATAGGAAGAAAAAGCTTGGAGTTGGGGCCCGCATGTTTGATGTCAGACTGAAGGAATCATATACAAGGGCAAGCGGTCGAGTGCCGACGATATGGGATCATAACAGAGCGACAAGTGAGGCCAGTAGATAAAGAATGTGCTTGCATTTGTCATTGTTATCTCACAGACCCTCTTGTCTACAGTAGTGTTGTCTACCTCAGTCTATAAGTACACCTTGGATTGAAAAATATCCTGCATCAAACCTGTATCAAACTTTGGTGACTATTTTAAGCAACAGATTTAGTCTAGTGAGTACTTATGGCAGCAGAATGATGCGTGTGGGATGGGGTGAAACCAAACCGGCCTATCCATTAGGTCACTTGCCAAACCAACACAAAACTCATCCTGTTAACGCTGGTCTGTAAGTTGTATCGCAATCCTTCAAATAGTTGTTTAGATATTTAGGTCTGGACTGAAATGGTGGACTGACCAACCCACATTACCATCCTAAGCATCTCACTGATGACATGACCAACATTTGTTTAAGTTTAATACACTAAAAACACATAAATTGATGTTTTTAAGCATTAATCCACAAAACACAATGCAGTCTATTTTTTAGCCATAAAGATAAAATGCATGCTGCAGCAAGAAACTGATATTTTTTTAACTGACCTTTTGGCCTTCTGTTCACTGTTAGGTCACTTCCTGGGGAACCACAGTGTGCTGGACATCCTCAGGCAGGAAGGCTACGAGATCGTCCACATGCCTTCTGATCATCAGGAGCTGGTCCCAGAGTGAGTCAGCAGAAAAGAGCGCATTGTAATAGATGACAGAGCGTGTCATTTGATTAAAGTACAGTGGTAACAAGAAAACAAACACAAATAAGTTGCTGAAAAACAGCAAAAATGGCTGGTTGCTTGGGTTATGCTGCAGAAATGTGACCGTTTGACATCATGGAGTCTGACTAAATTGTTCATGATGATACATAATATTGTATTTTGGAGGCTTTATATGTGAATTCAGTTTTTTGAGTATTGGATGACACAGTTTTGTGCAAGTAATCAGTCACAGGTTACACTTTGAAACAAAACCACGAGTCTGCTAACCTGACAAGATAATGAATGGAAAAAGACAAGGAGAGAGTGATTATGCTGGCATCAGTCTGATAATCTTATGGTGATATGGATATGGACTGGAAAACAGAGCATTTATAGTTTTGCATGCATAGTTTTTGGCAGGCTTGCGCGCACACACACACACACACACACACACACACACACACACACACACACACACACACACACACACACACACACACACACACACACACACACACACACACACACACACCCCTCACCCCCTCCAACGTATCCAGTCTACATCCATGTCATTCTCTCTAGAGTTGCCAGAGGCATTTACCCTCGCTAGATTTATTAAAGTGCGTTGCAGATATGGACCAAACTGTTCCCTGTAACAAATAAAGCTCAGCTATGCAGGAATCCTTTGATACCTCATCAACCCCCACCCCGGCTCCCCCCCTCCCCACCCACCCACCCACACCTCCCGCTCTCCTGTGGCTGCCAAAGGCAAACTGCCAGTGGTGGTTCTGCCCGCTCTCACCACAACACACAAACACATAGAGACTCACATGTACGCAGGGTGAGTGGACTGATGCACAATGCCAAGGTGCAGGGGCAGCAGGGTTGCACACACTTAGACTCCCACACACACGTACAGCGCACACACAGCTCACACTGAGACTTGGCGTCGGGCCTGCAGTGTTTCTTCTCAAAAACGTACAATCCCTCTTAAGATCTGTTTGTGTGCACCCCGGTTTCCTTGGCACAGAGCAGCTCCCCCTTTACCCAGGGGCTCGATCCATGGGCCCATAAAATCACAATAACAGCCACTTGAATCAGAATGAAAATGGAAAAACAAGGCACAACAAGAACAATCTTTTTATGACAGTAAAAAAAAAACACACACACAAAAACATCCCCATCTATCCAACTGGGGCTTTAACAAACTTCTCACTGCGAATCACATTTGTAAATGTAGCCTCCCTGTCTTTCTTCACCCTGTTTGCAGAGTTGTGGGCTTCAGCCAGTGGTTCATGGTTTTAAAAGCTGACAAGTGGACTGACTTACTGTGGTCACAAAACACTCGTGTATGCTGCACACACACGAACGCACACTCGCATGCAAGCAGACGCTCGTAGCTCCCTGATACAAGGTGAAGTGACAGGTGAGGAAAAACACCACAAAGATGGAGAGTTGTTTGTGGAAGCTGTTATCTTCAGACCTGGAGGGTTGTAAACTGACTGGCAAAGAGCAATTATATGTCTGACTGACTGACAGACAGAGCAGACCAGAGCTGGGTTTGGCTCCACAGTAGCTTGACCGCAGGCCTGCAGCTATCATCACACTGGCCGAGCCATCAGGACCTGAATGAGGAGGGGAGCTGAAGTACAGACCATACAATTTATAATGGAGACAAAACAATTCATGAGTTCTGGAGAAAATCATGACTAAGATCCATTCGACAGTTCATCATAGCCTGTATACTCATACAGTTTAGTCATGTCAAAGTTTGACATCGGCTTAGGAAATCCTGTTAAAGTTTTTTTTTCCTATTTACTGCTGTTTATTTCAGTTTAACTCTCCCAGATGATGTGTACAACATGTTTTTGATTTTATACCTTCAAACACTAAATCGCATGCGACGGGAATAAAAGGAGAAAGGAGAACGTATGAGTAATGGGTGGAAGAAAGAGGACCATGGCAAAAGGTTTGAAAGGAGAGGCCAGAGATTCTGGGTGGTATTCTTTGGTCAGCTGTCAGGTTTGATGTACAAAGTATGGCCACATGAGTTACCACTTCCCCTAATGTAGCCTGGTGGGTATTTCAGCCCATTCAGGATGGCGTTAATTGGACAAGGCATCCCTTGTGGTGTTCATGTCCTTGATTGAAGTTGGTGGTCGAGTGGTCAGAAACCACAAACAATAACATTCACTGGCAGCAAGTTTGAAATCTCAGGAAAGTATAGAGAAACACAAAAGGCTTACTTTGTATCTGCTGTATAAGTAAAATGTTCCAGTGACACCTCTGAGAATAACTGTGATTTATAAAATGAAGAGTATGCACTGACTCCATTCCCTCTCTGTTCTGTTCCAGGAGTAAACCCAATCAAGAGCCACCTGCAGCAGGGTCCAGCGAGGAGAGCACTGACACCAGCATGGCTTCTCCCACCAGCTGGTCGACCAGTCCAGAGATGGAGCTGGAGGACCCAGACGACATGCCCGGCCTCGGAGAGGAGGAGCTGCCTCACATGCTGCTCCCCGATAGCCTGAGCCAGCTGGAGGAGTTCGGACGACACAAACGCCCTCGCAAAGCTCACCGTGGCCACGGGAGGCCCCGTCTCTTCAGTGACCTGTGGGTTCGCATCGGGGATAGGTGAGATATCTATTGTCATCAGTTAAAAGTGATGGGTTTTCAGCTCTTTAAAGACATTCAGCTGGATTAAGTAACTCAAGACAGAGTTAACTGGACATTGTAAAGACTTTACTATAGAGACTTGATGAAGATTAAAGCAACCCGGTCTCACACCAACATGTGTAAAACCTACGTTGGTCCAGAACACAAATGTATTAGTTACACAAAAACAGCTATAACATTTTGAAATGCCTATGTTTTTCTAGGTCTATTATTATTTATTGGCCTTTGTCCACGTCACAAGATTATCCAATAAAGTCAGGTTAAGGCACCAAAAGACACACGGTTAGGTTTGGCAAGATCGTGGTTTGGGTTTAAAAAGGTAGGCTACGTTATTTAGATAAGAAATTTTACATTATGTAAGTTTAGCTATATTAATAAAAGAAAATCCAAATGGACTTTTGCGTTCTCACAGACTCGAACACAGGTCCACTGGGTAAAAGTCCTGTTTTATTCATCCAACCAGCACCAACATCCAAACTTTTTCACTTTGTCTACTCTGTCACATGACTTCCTTTTTGACAGACCTGTCTCAAATGTTGTGGACTAATGAAGCTATTACATATGTTGATGTAAGATTGGGCTGATTAAACTGA
Source organism: Brachyistius frenatus (assembly GCF_029030835.1). NCBI lineage: Eukaryota > Metazoa > Chordata > Actinopteri > Embiotocidae > Brachyistius > Brachyistius frenatus. Next base: position 5,412,634 of record NW_027210617.1, read on the forward strand.
GGAGATTTTAACTCTGTAAACTATAGATGTGACAGACCATCATGGGATCAGTTGCTGAAAATGTGTTAAATGTGTTATTGATATGATCTTATACAATAAAACGTAATTAAAATCATATCTCTGCACACATGGGTAAAAGGTGCACTGAAAAAAAAAAGTGAGAAAGTCCATGCCCGTTGTCTTTGTTTACCCCGTATGCTAAACTAACAGAACTAATGGCTGGCTGCAGCTACACATTTGGTGTACAGACCTGAGTATGGTATCAATCTTCTCAATGCAACTCAGCAAAAAAGCAAATTGGAGACTTTTCTGTGGTGAGAAACTTCTCCTCGAATGTTGCAATGAGGACTTATAAGACTGAAAATCAGTTCCTACACAATTCCACAACCAATTCACATCCTCATTCGTTGTGTCCTTCTCTCTCCAGCACCACTCCACCACCTAATATGAGGATAATCAATGGCTATGTGACAGTGGAGCCTCCGCCGACCCATCAACAGCAGCACAGACGGATTGAGATCTATGAGACAGAGCGACACCCAAGTTCACCTTCCTCCACTCCGCCGAGCCCCAGCTCAGCCCAGCTGGCTTTAGTCCACAGCACCCTTACACTGTCTTGTAGTTTAGCCTGGCTTTTGTCACACATGCTGTTCACCTCCTGACCACAAGACAGCAGCGTTATCTCACAGACAAATCCTTAAAGATGCTCCTGAATCCATACCAGAGCAGTGGAATGTACCTGACAAAGACAGTTGAGGAGTGACCATCATGCAGACAAGAGATGGAGAAATATTTCAAGCCAGGACAAAAAGTCACTCAGGCGGGACAGTCCTGCTGCTGGCTTCAACCACAGGACAAGTTAGCTCCAGCCTGTCCAATCACCAAGTCTTTAAAACTTCACCAAGTCTCAAAATGTGTGGAATAAGCTCTTAGCCATGACACAAGAAATGGATGTACTATAAAGGGTGGAGTCCTAACCTCATGGAAGTATTAAGATAGAATAACAAACACATAGCACAGTGAAGAATTGTAATTTGGAAGAGAGTCTTCTACCTAATGAAAACTGTAATACTGTATAGAAAAATAAGATTGACCTTAATAATGAGAATAGAACATACTAATGACAGTTATAACTCTGTGATAAATGAGTTGAATGCATACAGTATTGTGTATGAGGTGGAGAACTCAGTCGCCACTTTGTAAATTGTGCATTTTGTTCATAAAGAAATATTGTATATTTATTATTTCTGGAAGAAAAGAGTATATTTTCTTGCTTTTTGAAGATAAATGAAAAAAATAAACTTTGAAAACTAATGAAGAGCATTGTGCTTTCTTTCTTTTTTTTTGCAGCAGACACACCATGAGAGACACGAAGTTCACGGCCAAATGGTGGAAGCAAATTCAAAATAGAGAAGAATAAATACATTACAAGTGGTTCAAGAAGTATTCAGATCCCTTACGTCAGTAAAAATGCCAGTACATAAATGTAAAAGTACTCCATTACAAGTAAAAAGAATGCATAAAAAAATAAGTAAAAGTACAACATATAGCAAAAAATATTAAAGTAACAGTGCCCCCTTAGACTGATATACTATTTAAATAACATCATTAGATTATTAATATTAATGCATCAGCATGTTACTGTTGGAGCTGCGGCAGGTTCAGCTAGTTTGAGCTACTTTATATACAGCTTTATATCCAAGGACTGCAGATAAATCTGAGGGGTTGTCAGATAGTTGCTGGGAGAAGAGAGAAGAAAGGTTTTCAGTTTTGGGAATTTCTTACTCATCTCAGTTTTTTGGTGAGATATGAGGTCATTTGGACATTTGTTTAAATTAAAGTTTAGAAAATCATCATTTGGTGGAGCTGTTAACAGCTAATAGACATCTGAAACGTGAGGATGACTACACACTGCTGTTTGTAAGACTACAAGAGCCAAACAGGTTGCAAACGACTGGTTTAATCTTAATTAATGTGTTGTATTTTAAAGTTTATTATATTATCCAGTGTGTCAAATCTTCATCTCGAAAGTAATTAAAGCTGTCAAATAAATGTAGAGGCAAGTACAATGTTTTCCTCTGAAAAGTGAAGTAAAAGTTTAAGGTAGCATCAAATGAAAAGTGTAGAAGGGGGAAACTTGTGCAACAGGTAATCTCCATCTGCCATCTGCTGGCTAAAATGAAGAAAAACTCCAGAAACTAACCACTCTGTCCGTACCGCCAGTATGGTAGTATCAGACTGATTATAGATACAGTAAGACTGCCACTGTGTAAATGAAAAATAGGGCAATTAATAAAATATTAAAATTACTCATTGTCACAGACAGAAACAGGTGTTCAGAAAGAACAAAAAACTGAGGCCATATTGTGTTTTAACAAATGTGGTAACGGCTGATTTGAGTCCACACAATATATTAAGAACATCAATGCACAATTAACATCTGAGTGTCAACAGAAAACAGGCAACTGCATAACTTACTTTTGCTATAGTAGCTGGCTGTTTTACATCGCTCGTTGAAGTTGCTTTTATGATGGAGCTCAACTTTGAAAAGAGATCAAACTTTGATGTCTCCACTGGAACCCAAAGATGTAAGAGCTCAAAAACAGGACTTTCTCTTTCAGCTGAAAGCAAGTCACTCATCACTTAAAGGCTGAATCGGTGCAGTGAAGAGCACTGAAACAAGATGGAAACTTCTCAAAGGAACCATTGCTAAGAAACAATTTAGTTTAACTATATATTTCAAGAAATGGATAGTGTCAGGTGGACAGCTTTGTGTTCAGTGGGCATGCGAAGACATGAACAAATGACTGTTGGAACACCTTACTCCTGGCCAGCATGGCCACCTTCTGATAATAAATAAAGCCATGTGATTTACAATGATGAAAATTTGATCAAATTTTTTGACCATTTTCACAGCAGACATTCTCCTGTACATCTCCTGAAATGGCCGAATCTGACTCACCTACATGGAACGCAGTCATTTTAAATTATGTAAATTACACCCGTTCTTTTCTAGGAATAAAATTTGTAGGATTACATCTACTTTAAAACAAGGCACAACTGTCACAGTAAAAAAAAAAAAAAATAGAATTTAAAAAAAATGGCTGCGGGAATGTTGTAAACAAGTGACAAACAAATAAAGCATATATTATAACTATACAGTTGTCAGGTTGGAGGAGCAGCTCAGAGGAAGAGCAGGAGTCATAACTTTAGTATCAGCAGGAAAGTACAGTATGGGCAAAGAAAGTGGAAGATGAATGCTCTCCAGTCTTTAAGTATCTTCTCACCATCCTTGTGAAACACACTTGACCCCTAAAGAGCTCTGCTGCTCTTTGACAGAAAGCAGAACATTCTGGTTGCACACAATGCATCAGTCAGGTTGAAGATGAATTATAATAAAACAAAATAAAAAAAAACATTATTGTGTCTTTCTTACCACTCATACAATTTAAATATAAATGTATCTGTGTCATTATACAAATCCATGAAGCCTGGATGGCTGCATTGCACTGCTGTAGTTATCACTTCTACCACTAAACGGCACTATAGCCACAGAAGAACTTCAGCAACAAGAAACTGCACAAAGCACAGAAGATGAAAACCTGTTCAAAGGCCTCATAACCAGGCTGAGAGTAAAGACATGCACTGAGACAGGTCAGGACTGCTTTTTAAACACTATATCTGGCTTTACGATATTTCTATAGCAACAACTCAACCAATAATTTAGAGGGGGAAAAAAAGAAAAAAGAAGAACATTTAAACAAATGCAAACTATAGCTAATATTCTAATTCAAGCTGACAAATAATCACAAGGAAAAATATAGTCAAAAATATGTTTACAAATGTTGTATAATTTCTATTTATCTATAAAATGTATATATTTTAAATACCCCCAGTTTTTACCATGTTCATCACATTATCCTGCTCAAGTTACAGACACAAAATAAGAAACAAAAACAGGATTTGATATGTTACGTCTTTTTATTTTACGAAGGGAATTTGCAAAACTTTAATATTATCTCGTATTCTCCTCCAATTTGGTTCACATTTCTGAGCACTTTAAAAATAAAAGACATTACTGCATTGCATAATAACTCATTATAAAATGGGTGGAACATTATGGCCGTTTGCATACGTCATTATCAGTGCTATATATATTAATATGTTGACCAAATAAATATGGACAACCCATAATTAAAAACTTTTTCACACATTGCACTAACCTTATTGGTCGTTTATTAATTTAGTAATCTGGCAAAAATAAACCACAGATGAAATAAAATGTGTAGTTTAAATCTGTATATATTGTTTTAAACTGGTAATGGGAACTACATCTAAATCTTGTTGAGATGTTTTAATTAAGTGCTTTCAATAGATATTAATTGTATTTCTTATCTTTCAGGAGAGTGTCTCCCTCAAACAGTGAAAAAAGCAGAGAAGAGCAAGTTTTTCAGAACAAATAGCTTTTTCACCCCCTTAAGCCAAGACAGGACAATATTTGCCTTAGCTAGAATACCATTTTCCCTGGGCTTTGGGGTGTTGTTTGAGGGAGTGGAGGCCTTGACAGGGTGCTCTGAGGGCTGACCCTCAGTCTGCCGGGGACACGCCACCAGCCGCATATAAATAAAAGATTACAGTGGAAAAATCCATTTCTGAGCAAACTCATTAAAAATGCTCCTCACCTTAAATGATTCCCATTTCCTTCCATTCAACCTGTTAACGCCTTGCTGTCCCTGAGACCGACCCACCCCGCCCCCACATCCCCACCACCACCACCACCACCACCACCCCCCCCCCCCACCCACCCACCACCACCACCACCACCACCATCACCACCTCCCTTCCATCCTTCCTTCACCCTGTTGCTCTCCCCTGGTGGTAATTACTTGCACAAGTCGTTTTTTGCCCTTTGATTTGCACCGTTTCACAAATGAAGGTTAAGTTTGTTTAACCGTGGTGGATTTGCCAGTCATGTTGAAGCATATAATGTGGCAGGTCCTTGGTTTCTCCACACACCTCAGGCACACCCCCCGGCCCGTCGCACCCCTCCCACCTCCTCTCCTTCCCTGTTGGCCTGGGTCTCTTAGGGAGGGAGGGGGGGCTCCAAGGTTAAGGCTTAGTGGGCCTGAGGAAGCCTGCAGTGGATCAGGCTTCAAACCCATTGACTTGACTCAAAGGGGGCCGGGAAGTTGTTAAAAATCACCTCTGGTTAAAGGATTAAGAATCAAACTGTGGCCATTGAGGTGCTCGCTGAAAGATAGGAAGAAAGAAGTAGGAGCAAAACAAGGGATGGTTTGTTAACTGTTGTCCAAGGTCTTGGACATATAGGCACTACTTCTGTTGACATATATATTCTCCTTCACAGTGTAAATGTCAAGAAGAAGAAAAGATGCACAATAGCGGACAACACAAGTGTCGTAGCCTCATCTTTGATCAATGCCGAACAAAGAGTGAAAGTCACTGGAGCCAAGGACAACATCGATCTCAGGTAGTTGGAGCTGTTAAGAGCATTTCAAGTGTGTGTTGCTCTGATTGTTGAGCTGCAGCTCGCACGCTGATCACAGCAACAACACCTGGAGAAGTTTGTTATCACACATTCAATACAACAGATGACTTTCACATTTGTTGTCTCTCAGTTAATCAGGTTTATTGCAGCTACACATGGTGGGTCTGGTGGTGGTTGTTTATAAAAAAAAAAGAAGGCATTTTTCAACACTAGGTCTGTAATTATGATTCACAGGGAACGTCTGTCTGCTCTAACCATGTCCAGTGTGGTGAGTGTTACTCCATATTTCACAGAGAGCTTTGATTCTCTGTCTGGCTGAGGGCAGCCATAAAGCTTTGGGAAAACAAAAGTGTGCTTAGCCCTGCGGGGCAGATAGCTCATCTCCTTTTAGATAAACCCTGCTGATAGCGGAGACAGAGCGGTGCTGTTTAGAGGGCTCGGCTAACTCGCAACTTCTCTTTGTTTGTGCTGGTTGAGACATTATTGTTGTCCATTGTCTGAATCTCCTTGAAGATGTGCGACTTAGAGCTGTAGGATTGAGCCTTGTGGCCTTGTATTGCCTTAACACGGGTCAGGTGCAAGTCTCGAAAGCAAAACAGCATCTGGTGAAGGTATAGGTTTCCAACAGAAGGGGTCACATTATACTGCAGTTTTGGTTTTGCGTAATTACCCTCATTTGGTAAATTAAAGGATGCTATTTCATAATTTTACAAATGCCCCAAAGAGACCCAAACCAACGATGAATTTTATTTTAATATTTATTTTGTAGTGGAGTGTTTATGTAGTGTTTTACATTGTATAGTGTAGTGTATGCAGCCATAGCTGATATAACTCCCAATTTTATTCTGAAACTATTAAAAACCTTTAATAAAAGCAATACTGATTCATTAGGTGACTTATTCTTGTATTACATTGAACACAGCAAGAGTTATTTATTCTTAAACAACTCTGTGACTGTAATTATGATCTCTAGTAGATGTCACTTGCTCGAGGAAGTGATCAATACTGGATTTTTGGGGCCAATGTAGATATTGATATTAGTAACTAAAGGAAAAATCCTATATTAGCAAATCGATTGAAATGCAGTAATCAAACATTTGTGAGGACAGGTTAATGATAAACTTAATTTTGTCCACAATGGCATCGGTGCATTGAAATAGTGAACTTCCTTGGGAATGTAATAATTATAAATAACTATAAATTTAAAAACAACACAAATAGAACAATTTCTAAATCACCCCAAGCATCTTTTTCTGCATTATTCTCTGCAAAATAAAGTTTTCATATCAGAAAACATATCCGATGATACCATATATTATGTTACTTTCCCCTATAAGTTGCTTCTCAGGCTCTGTAGGTCTCAGCTCCAGATCCTCCGTCGCTGCATTGGTTGGTGCAGCGGAGGACCTGTAGCCAGTTCAGCCAATTAGTTCACCCGGGTTTAAAGACTGCTGCACTTCTCCCTCTCTCTTCTCTTTTCTTTCTGTCACTTGGTGTTGTTGGCTGCTTACTTGTGTGTAGAGAGCCGTGTTGTCAGGAATTAAACTACGGCTCTATGATAATTGTCAGCTCGCTGTCAGATGTTGTGGCTCTGGGTTTGCTGGTTTTTGTTTGTTCTATGTAAATTGACAATTACTTTCCAAACCAGCTTGCCAGTAAGCGCTGTAGGGGAGAGCTGCCTTTTTATTGAATCGGCTCGCCTGCTGTTTTTGTGTTGGTAGGGAGATGAGCATTGCAAACTTTTCCTTTGCTGGAAGTTCTAGTGTTGTGGTTTGGATTTCTACTAAGGGGTGTTTTGTTTGTTAGTTTGGCCTGTGCTCTCCCTGAAGTTATTTTATACTTGAAGACTGGCAATAAAAGACTGAAAACCTGAACAAAGTTACTCCTCAAATTCCTCATCTTCTCTTATGTTACTCCCAACTGTAACTTCCACCATTGGTTTGTAAACTGCTGTTTTGAAGTCTCGAGTTCTGTATTTTGGCTGTCATTATCTTGCTATCGCGGAGCCAGAAGTGACTATATTTGGATGATCTGGGGAGGACAGAGCTGTGGATCTGTGAGGACATTACACACGCCCACATATAGTGGAAATCTGACTGCACCACAGGCCTGTCAATCAAACAGCCTCAAACTATACCGCGTTTTGAGGCCTAATATCTAAATAACAGTGGAATTATTTTCAGATGGACTGCAAGAAAACTAATAAAAGTGAATTTCATGAATGACACCATATTCATTTATTAGTTGATACTGCTGTGCTGGTTTGACACACTTAGAAAAAATTAACTATATTGGTAATTGTCTCTGGGATAAAGGGATGTATTACCCAATGCAACAGTGTGGCTTTTTATGTGTTCCCAATAGTTTTTGGACAACAATGAACTTATACCACACGTAGGTTCAAACTTTAGTTTGTTGGATTTCAATATAACGATAAAAAAAAAAACAACAACAACAACAAAAAAACATGATACTGTCTTGTTTTTCATTCCAAAGTATGTATATAAATCTATAAACTGAAGCAAATAGAAATTGCATGTATATTGTGTTGGGACTAAACTTGTACTTTAGGAGAGTAGTAAACATATATGTTGTATTACTAGTTCTGTATTACAAGACCCACAAAGACAAAATAGTTTGTTCTTAAGTGCTACTGTAGACGGAGTGAATGTGTACCAAGGAGAGGAAAGTAGGTACAAAGGAGAGAGGAATACCATGTGTGCTTGTGAGTACACGTGTATATGTGCATGTGTGTGCATTGAAGGATGGTGGTGAGAGTGTTGTGTTTCACAGTTTTTTGCCATGATGCACTGCTTTATTATTCTGCACAAGGGGCACTTCACATGCGGAATGGGTTCTCTTTGATATCGACAGCAGCTTGAGGGAGAGAGTGCACTCAAAAACAGGCGAGGGCGAATTTATTCTGGGAAAAAAACTGATAGTTGTGTTCTTCCCTGGCAGTGGTTGCCGCACATGCGAAGAGCCAACCGCTTTGATGCTCCAGCGGTGACACTCCACACGCTAATGAAATATGGTAATTACAGCCACATGAAAGCTCTCCTAGACAGAGCATGAGAAAGGGTATAAAAAACAAATATGACTTTATCCAAAGATACCCACTGTGATTAATTCTCCTTTTCATAAACATATATTTTATGCCGTTCACTTGGTACAAAGCAGCATGGGCCATCAGTTGACCCAGGAACAGGCGAGGGGGAAAGGTCCGCTGATTAAGAACCCCATTGTTCCCCTTTCAATAGAAGATGCTGTCTGCTGGTAAACACAGGATGTGTTAAAAAAAAAAAAAAAATAGAAGAGAGTGCTGTCTGTGCTGCTTTAACTTTAGCAATTCACTTTGGAGCAGCAACAATTTTTTTCCCAAATTTGAAATTCACCTAATCTGGACTGTAAAATATCCACAGCACCAGAACTTGGCTCAAGCGAACACCTCAGAAGCTCGGTTGCTGGGAAAAAACTGGTAACTCAACTAAGGGAAGTAAGAGATTTAAAGGGAAGTGTTTTGTTTAAAGTTTACATAATAGAGATGTAACCAATATGGCTGCAATTTTTTGTCAAGCTCTCTGTGCCCTAAAGGAAGGACCACGCCTTGATATAATGTCAGGAGACCGTCCTCCTCCAAAACACAACAACATTGTTCTTTTGCACAAGCAGCGGATACAACCCAAAGCTACATTTAATGTCAAGCGACCTCTAGCTGTTGTATGAATAGCAACAATCTGATGTCCCGGAGAAGTGAGGCAGTTCAGATGAGTCTATATTATTGCAATTTTTCCTTGTTTGGAGGAGGCTGGTTGGGTGGATGGTTGGATAAAGCAGAGGACTTGGCTGCAAGAGACAGGTGTTCAGAATTAACTGTTGCCATCACGATGAAGGTTGCATAACTTTAAGGAAGGATCAAATTTTGCTTCCTGTTTCCAAACCTACACTCTGGATAGTTTTACAAAACCGCATTTACTGTTGCCATGACAACAAAGGTAATATAACTTCAGGGAATTAGCAACTTTAATGTACCACACAGTGCCTTTATCACAGCGGATAAAGGATAAAGGAGCGTTTAATTCCTCCCAAACAACTGTGAATAATGAGAATTACATTTGGAATATCTTGAGTTGCCAGGTTTGGTCAAACACTGTGAAAGCTAATGAAATAGAAGGGGTTATCAAAAAGTTCAGAGACTGCTCAAGTGCAGCACGGCGGCGAGACTTGCACAAAGGAGGGAAAAGTTCCAACTTTTGTGAGTACGAATTCCAAGTTACATCACTCGATCAAAATCAGCACGTGTTACAGACGTTTTTGTGATTACTGGTCCGGGTAATTGTTGTTGTGTTTTTGGGCAAAAAAGAGAAGTCACAGGAAGATAAACCCTGAGGGACAAATTCCCAGTGCACAACCCCACGAATGTCAAAGAGAACGCTCCTGACCAGATGAGTCTTCTCAGATCTAGAACAGTGACAGCTTTAGAGGAGCGGTCTCACAACTTTTTGATTGACCCACATTTTTGTGAACATTTGGTTGAAAAGGAACAATAAGCAATTATATGGATTTTACTTAAACCTCAGTAGAGTTATGGATATGATGAAGACAACACTTACAGGCATACAGTAACATTCATTGCATAACCTTGCAGCAAAACTACTTTTGAACTGTATTATTCAGTATTATTAAGGCTATATTAGAGCAAGTGACCTGATTCAATACGAGTCACTGAAGAGGGGAGCAGGGAGATGGTAGTGGAGGAGAGAATACAAGGGGTGGAGGAGGCTGTGTGTTTGACCATCAGTGTTTGTTCACAGTCAGACGGTGGACCAGCCACCCCACCATCCTTTCTCACACACACACACACACACACACACACACACACACACACACACACACACACACACACACACACACACACACACACACACACACACACACACACACACACACACACACACACACACACTTACACATTTTCGCCTTGCTGACTGGCTCTCCCAAGGGATGGGGCTCGAGGTCAGGGAGAAGGTGGAGGTCAAATGGGCTCTGATAAGTCCTGCTAATAGGACGGTGTGTTCTTGTGTGTGCATGCGTGTCTGAATAGGGTTGTAGGGGGTCTGACCAGCTAACGGGGGGGCTAAAAGCTAAGCGAACAAACAAACTGCCGTGCACTAGCCTGCTACACACGAGCGGAAAATACACAAACACACACACATCAAGTCATGCACGCTGTATGCATGCATGCACGCACAGTCTTTAAGGTCAGAGCATGGGGTGAGAATGTTAAATGGCCCGGCTGGGGACATCAAATATTTTCCTACCCATCACTATCAGCAAACCACCTGCCTGAAATCTTCAACTGTGTGTGTGTGTGTGTGTGTGTGTGTGTGTGTGTGTGTGTGTGTGTGTGTGTGTGTGTGTGTGTGTGTGTGTGTGTGTGTGTGTGTGTGTGTGTGTGTGTGTGTGCGTGTGCGTGTGCGTGCGAGCGTGCGTGCGTGCGAGCGTGCGTATGTCAGCAACATATATAGGTTTAGCTAATGAAACTATGGAGACACATTGGCTTTAGCAGAGCACACACTGAGTCAGACAGACATACAGACATACAGACATGCAGGCAGACAGATAGATAGGCAGGGTGTGTGTGTGTGTGTGTGTGTGTGTTTTGGCGCCAGAAGTCGCGGCGCATCAGACGGACAGACGGAGTTTCAGGTGTACGACTGTGGGCCGCTCAGATAGGAGCTCATTCCCATCCTGTGTCTCTAACACCCTCAGCTCCTTTTATCGCTCCCCTCCAGGTGTATCCAGGTAACTCCAAGGCCAGGCCGCTCTTAAAACCACGACAGTCAAGGTAACAGGTAATTGCAGAATGGTACTTGTAAAACAGCCTGTTTGCCTACAGCTGAACTCCGCCCCGCTTGTTTTAGACGCCAAACTTGGAGAGACAGGAAGCGACAATGCATAAGGCCACAAAGTGGCTTTGCTCAATCGTTGCTTGTTTTCTTTTTTAGTATTTTACCCCACTTTGCCCATCTTTTGCCTTTATGCTCGCCCTCTTCCTGTCTGCTTCCCCTCCTTGTTTTCAGTTTTCAGTCTTTGATTTGAGTTATTCTCACTGTCTTTATCTCTCCCTCTCCCCCTTGTGTGCCCATATTTCTCTGACTTTATGAGTAACTCTGGCTCCCTCCCTCTTTTAATGTTTGATTCCAGGTGATAAGAGAAGACTGAGAGATGAGTCTGACTACACCGGTTAATGTGGTCAAAGGTCAGAGGTTGTGCTGGGGAGTGTGAATGTATATATGTGTGTGTCAGACCAAGCTAGAACTCGACTGTGATCAGTTTTTTTGGACCATGAATTGTAGACGGTGGCTCTGAGCCAAAGTTGGCCGCCAAGAAAACATACATATTGAAGCAATTGTGCATATCTGCATGAAGAGTCATTATCTAACAATCTATCAAGATACCGATCAAGAGTTTGTATATATCTACTGTCACATGTACTTACCCTCTGAACAGCGATAAGATTACTACTTCTCTTTGCACACAGGGCAATAAATACACACAAGTGCACACACCTGCACAAAATAGATGTGAACTGCTGCTTGTAGGTTCTACTGTGTATATACCCAAACACAAACTTTGTATACAGACAAACACATGCATTGTACTGTATGAAACTGTACAGTTTACTGTCAAACAAAGTCACAGTTCATGTCCTCACCCCTCAACAATCACTTGTTTGTTTCAGATCACAAACAAACAACACACTCTCCCACATAGTGGTCATTGACACAGACTGAAACTGAGCCCTCCTCTGGCGGCTCTTCGCTTTGCCCTCTCTTACCCTCCATCTTTTGCTCTCTTGTCCTCCCCAACCCCTCTCCCTTTTTGTCCTCTCTCTCTCTCTCTCTCTCTCTCTCTCTCTCTCTCTCTCTCTCTCTCTCTCGATTTTTCATCTGATTTCATTCCTTGCTCAGGCTCCGGCCATTATAAATTCATTGCATGCTGTCATGGCTGATTGAAGTGATGGGCTGATTCCTCGGAGCTTCCTGCCTGATGGAGGGTGCTATAGCAAATAGCCCAATGGGTCTGTTTAGATAACACTGACCTCTCGCAAAGCACCGCCACGTCTGCTGTGAGCGAGCTGTGTGGGACTCAGTGAAGGGAAAGGATGGACGAAAAAAACCGAAAAAGGAAATGAAAACGACAAACTGAAAGACAGATCGAGGTAAAGAAAGAGAGACGTTAGAAAAAGGAAAAGAAAGAAAATAAGAAAAAAAAAAGAAGGGGGGCCTGGGGGGGTTACAGGGGTAGACTAAAGGGGAGATATCGGGTGAGCAATGATTTAAAGTGTATTGTAACTCCCACCTGCCCTCTCCATGAACAAAAGTGTTAGTCATCATCAGGGTGAATTGTGAGGGGAGACAAGGGGCCGCTTGGATGGTCCCCCTGATCTGCATTCTGCCCATGGGGTTACCAGGGTAACGAGTACAGTAGACAGAGGGGGCGAGGAGGGTTAGGGGGGCATGGAGAGGGCACTCACCCTTTTCCTTGGAAATGGATATTCATGCCTTTGTTCTGCTGGGGTTATGATCGTGTTGATTAGAGAAAAAAAAATTGTTTAAACAGCCCGCCCCTCTCGGCTGGCCTCAGATATCATGTGGCCGACCGGACTTCACCTGGCCAACAGATCAGCATTCAAACACCAGTACTTATTGAAACAGGAAGAGAAAGGAACTCATTCTAATATTTTTTTCTCCATGTGAAATAATACTTAAAAAGAGGGCGTGATCAGTGGGTGGCTCTATTTCTTCCTCTTATTCTCAGCAGCTCCTTGACCTCCTTTGTCTGTCTGTCCACTCTCTGCATACTTATGCCTACTTATGTTTGTCCAGTATTCTCTATACTGCTCAAAGATGGCCCAAATATTTCTTTAAATCTGGATAACATCTGTCTTTCTGCTACATACAACTTGATTAGCTTCTGTGCATACATTTGCGTGCTGGTAGTCATCCTGTACGCATGCTCAATATGCATCTGAAGTGTGTATCTACGTCCGTATCTGCAGCCTTGTTTAAGCTTTATGAACCACATCAGAACACACATACTCTGTCTTTAAGTGAGCATTTGAAAATAATGGTCCTTGGCATTATGCAAGTCTTTGTACACACTGAGTCGGTCTTAAAAGTTACAGGGGGCAATATTATGGTTCATCTTTGAAAGCCGGGGGCTGTAAAACATCATTGTAACTCTCTCATGTGACGAGATGTTTTACAATCACGCCATTAACAGAGAGCATGGGCCGCGTTTAGGATGAAGAAGTGTACAGCAGGCGGTGTGCTCTCTTCCTCTCCTGACACAGCACTGAAAACAGGGCACTCCTCACTGCAAGGAGTGCAGCTGCCCTAAGATAATGTTGTTCTTTAATTAAACTATCTCTGCGGTGCAGTGTAAAGGAGCGGGGGAGAAGTCTTCAAAGTGCACGGTCATCTTGGGCACATGGAAGAATAAATGCAAAGGGGTGTTGTTGTTCTGCCAGAGCTAGAAGTGTTGCGCATTAATAATGTGTGTGTGTTTGCACACTTTCCAAACTGTTCTCCAATTAAAATAAGCTTCCTTTTAGGCAAAACATGAAACTGACCCTTGCAATCGCAGTTATGAATCAACCATTAAGCCATCAGAGCTCATTAAACAGGCGATCTGAGTCTGAAGCAGCTACAACTTACAAGACCTGGAACAAAATATTGACCTGATTAAACACTGCTCAACTCAGCATTGAGGTCTCACCTCATTGTAAAATAACATAAACACTCTTTATATGTATTATTATGTTTAGCTGTTTGCTACAGACGCTCAAGATGAACTGTTTGACTTAAATAAATAGATTTAGATAGTATATATTGTTTTTTAGAATAGTTCCTATTGATTATTTAAAACACATTAATGTATGCAAAAGTGGATATCTGAGCACTGGACCGAGGAACAGCTCACTCTGAATGACAATTAATCTGCAGTGGAACTGAAAGCTTTTATTTTGTTTTAATGTGCTGATACATTTTCCTCTAATCATTTCTTATCATTTGAAATAATGTTATTGTTAAATCCACATGTAATCTTCCACTGTTAAATATATTTATGGATATGTTCCAGCTTGTTGTACCAACTTTGGATTTAACTTTGCAATAAAAACATAAATACTTTTTTTTTTTTTTTTTTAAATAATGAAAGAAAGGAATAATTCAGTGCGTAAATGAACGTTAAATGCGTTTATGGCGGACTTCATGACGACTTTTATGATGAGTTTGTATGAGGACGATCGCTAGTAAAAGGAACTCGAGCCACGGCAGCTACAGTTCCTCTCAACTCAAGTAGCGGTAGGTCAGACCGACTACCGCTGAGATTTGAGAGCAATAATTCCGCTATCTCCGTGACGATCCGCGTCCTGCGGTTTCCTCCACCCACCTTCAGGCATCTGCAGCCTGACAGAATGTTGGCGCTCAGACCGCAGTACGGACACTGCAGGAGATAAAAAAAAAATTTAAAAAAAAGAATTACCGCAATGAAAGGTGATTATTTATGTCGGTGCTGAAAACAACTTCTTATCAAGCGGGCCGTTAATCCTACACGCAATGTCCCGTTGATAACACATCGCTTTTCATTTGTTTGACCTGCTGCCGCCTTGTAATGCCATTCTGTCTTATTCAGGACGCGGCTTCTCTTGTACTTCACCCCGCCGCCGCTAGGAGGAGGTGTGATGGAAGATAGACTCCTCTCCTCTGCATCAGACTCCCCTCACAGCAGACATTTTGATTGTCACAGCAGGGAAAGTATACAGGTGGAATTAATGATGGCTCAGTTCCATTAAGTGCCCCAGTAGGACATAATAAGGTTGAGCAATGCAAACTCTATATCATTAAGGGGTGTGCAATGTATCACCAATAGAAATAAAGAAGACATAATGGTACACACACAAACCAAGGACTTTATGAATGCTCAGTAAGTGTATCCAAATATCTTATCTACTCAATTGACATAGAAGAGGGGGCAGGTTTCTTGGATATAGACTTATCAAAATGAAGCAGTCCACCACCCACATAAAGTATAATTATCATCTTCCCGACAATGTCAACAAAAACTGGGGGAAAAAAATGGAAGCATTAGATTGCAAAGGTGTTCCTGCATATAGCATGTATATAACACTCATCAAGGTTCAACCAGTGGCAAAAACGTTGTGCAGAAAATAATCATGATGAGTGGATTTTAGAAAAAGTACTGCGAGAAAAAAAAATGCCATTTAGGATTCAAGATTTCCATTTGGCCGCCTGAAAGAGACTTAACGCCAATTGTCCTGCTGGTCATCTCACAGGATAGAATGCAAATGCGGAGGTCTATAGGGCCTGGTGCGGGAAAGCCATTGATTTGAGATGAATACAGTGGCTACTCTCAGGCCCTTCACAGTTATTAGGACTAATAGAGAAACATAAAATAGTGAGAGAGAGAAGCACAGATCCGCACAAATGCTCTAAATAGCTGGCAACTCCACAGGCCTCTCAGAGAGTTTGGCTTGCAATTTGCATTCCTTTGTGTGACAACTTGTAATCCTCCCCTCAGCATGCCAAGAAACACACAACAGATTTATTGTCCCAGTCAACAAATCGTTTAGGTCATCCCAAACCTATTACTGCCTAATGCAGTGAGAGCCCCCCCCCCCCCTTCCCCCGCCCCAGCACCACCTCGCCTCAACCACTGGAGACTTGCAAACACAGACCCTGCACGGCCCGGGGCCCCACGGCTCCACCGCTTTGTTGGCCCCTGGTCTATTGAGACTCCACTTACTTCTGGAGCTTTCTACCCTCTCTGTGTGCAGCTTGGGAGGTTGGGAGGGAAAGAAGAGCTAAGGCTCAGACAGTGCTAAACGGACATGAGGTTTTCACCACTGCAGGCCCACACAAGCAGCGCTGAGATTTCACACGTTTGAAGGGCAAGTTTGAGAAAAATGGCTGTTTGTTGCTGGAGAATAACTTTAAATCAACAAATGTGGCACAAAAATAAGAGTTTGGAGTTAATTTTACCCCAAAAGTACCACAAAAAAAAAATACATTTTAAATATAGGATAAATAGATATAGAACTCAAAGAAAACTGACATTTTTATTTAGCTGCAGTTTGGTTTTTTTGTAAACATGGGATATCAAATATTGTCTAAAATTTCTGTCAAGTCTCTGGAATTATTCCCCTTATTTTTTTGCCATTGTTGCTGTTTTTATCAATTTTGTGCAACAATTTCCACTTTCAAGCGTGGGCAGTAGCTTCAGTAAATCACCCTGGTGTGTCATTGTTTAAGGGTAATATGGCCTAAAGATGAGAGTTGTTTTGGTCCTGTTATTATGTTTGATGCAGAGCAACCACATCCTCACGTCTGCAGGAAAACCCAAACAACACTGTATTTTTGCTTGTCTGTGACCTGCAGGCGTGGGCTGACTGACAGATGGTTGTTTGTTTGTTGTGGAACAGAGACAGATAGAGGGAGATGGATGGATGGATGGATGGATGGATGGATGGATGGATGGATGGATGGATGGATGGATGGATGGATGGATGGATGGATGGATGGATGGATGGATGGATGGATGGATGGATGGATAGATAGATAGATAGATAGATAGATAGATAGATAGATAGATAGATAGATAGATAGATAGATAGATAGATAGATAGATAGATAGATAGATAGATAGATAGATAGATAGATAGATAGATAGATAGATAGATAGATAGATAGATAGATAGATAGGCTGTTTTCTTGAGCAATTAAGTTGAAATAAACTGAACTGAATTCATATGAACTGACCTGAGACTAATGACAGTGAGAGGCGACTCAGAAAGAGAGACTGCAGCCCATCTGTGTGGCTCGGCCTCACTCCCCACGACTCAAACACAGGGTCATCCGGGAGAGAAAGAGAGACTGGGGGAAGATCTCTCCCCCACCAGTCATCTTCCCACAAACACAACGGGCCTTTGATTCGTTTGTTTGGACACACACACTCATGTCTAATTGTTGTTTTTCTTTTTTTAGTGTACCCCACAAGGCGCACATGCATCATGCAGGACAGGCAGCGCATATGGCATCGGTCCTCCTCTGAAACCACACTAAACGGCTGCGCACAGGGCCGGCGTTTACCCATTGCACGCAAGAGATGCAGCAAACTCCGGGCTTGTGGCCCAACGAGCGTCATTCTTTCTCTATGAAGATCAACACACAGCCATAATTATAACGGAAGTCGACGTCCGTTTTAGCATCGAAGGATCCCGAAAATAGGCTATAGTATATATCCTGCAGCCGGACACGCTTTTATCATGAAAAACGTAAATTTCCATGACAAAATTAAGCAACGGCTGATTTCGTTTTAAGAAATGCAAATTGACTTGTTGCTTTTTTTTTTTTTTTTTTTTTTTTTTTCAAAATTGTTATTTAATTATTTAAACATGTTAAGTGCCAAATTCTACCAACAGCGATGCTTCTTTCTGAAGGGGGCGGGGGTGAGGAGGGATTCATCACACTTTGCCTAAATGTTCACTCTAAAACTTTATAAATGAGCTGTTTGAATGGGCCAGTCTGTGTAACAGTGCAGCCAATGATCCGGTCATTACTTCTCTGATAAGACTAATGACACGAAGGGACCGGTGCCTGTAATTGTCTGCTTGCTGGCAGGCTGCACGGACCAGCAGCCCCCACTCATCTGTCATAACTTCACTCCCGCATTCAGTCCCATCACTCCTGGCAACAAAGGCGGACATGACGACATCTAACAACCGTTTTCAGGGTCCAACAGAGGCCGAACTCGTTCATTTTATTTTTTATTTTTGCCCTAATTCGTCTTTATCCTTATTTGAACGACAGCCATTATAACAGAGAAACGACATTACACAGGTGAATTAAGGGGTTAAGAAAATAATTCTCCATCATTGTAGCACGCGCACAACGACATGAAAGCTGCATCGTCAAAGCTGAACCACATGTTCTCCATTTCCATACGCCGACGCTGCTGTGTGTATACTGCGATTCGCACGCCTCCAAATTAGTGCTGCAACTAACAGTTATTTTCTTTTTTGATCAATCTGTCGATTATTTTCTAGATTAATTAATTATGTATTTGGTCTATAATTATAAATCAGTAATTCCCAAAGCACAGGCAGCCTAAAACATCTTGTGTTTTCAAAATTAAAAAAAAAACAAAACACATTATGAAGTAGTTTATTATCATAGAAAGGAACCAGAAAATATTCGTATTTAACAAGGTGGAACTGAAAAAATGATTCAAAACTATTAATTAATTGTATGCAATTAGGCCTAACAAAATAGTTGGCGATTAATTTTCTGTTGATCAACAAATCAACCAATCCTTACAGCTCTACACCAAACATCAATAAAAAGCAATATAAATCTTGCATCTAGTATAATTTGCTTTAAGTGTTTTATTTGAATAATTAAAGTCAACGACATAAAAAAAAACACCATTTATTAAGCGATTCATTTAAACAAATTTCTTATTTATTTAAATAAATAAAGTATAAACAGCCCACAGTTCTTTTCATTATCAGTATTATTAGGCCGATATAATCAGGCCTTTTATTCTTTGAGACTTTATTAAATATTTGTTCAACAACAGAAAAGAGAGGTAAAAGCGCCGCACGGCCGAGCTATTTTACACGTGTTTTACATGTGACAGAATGATTTACATGACAGTGCAGCTGCAGCTCCATCGAAGCAGCGCTGCGATTCATTTATTTTGTCAAATTGAATTTTCTCTCAGAGCGCGTGAAGGCCCGTGGAGCCCATAGGGTTGGAGGGATGTTTGTAGTTGTGCTTGGCAGAGAAAGCAGACCAACTTTCAGGATCGCGCAACCTCGTGTTTCAAAGAGCACTTTCATGATTTTATTTCATTTCAAAAAATATATAATTTCTCAGCTCCTGAGCTTTGCACAATTTTCTATAAATACTCCAGTTTGTATACAAATATTGACATTATTCACACCCTTGTTAGACAGCGTGTCGTTTGATTTAGACAATATTTCTTATCAATGTGTTAATGTGCAATTTATTTTAAGGAAAAAGCACAAATTCGGTGTAAAATAAATAATTTTTCATATAAATTACACCCCTCCTCCTCTCGGTGTGATCATGGGTCTTAGAAAAGTAATGAAGTAGCAAGAGGTCGGAACAACAGCGCGTTATATGGAGGGACTCTAATGAAAAACGCCTCCCTGAAGGCACATGTGCAGCCAGAATGACCTAAGAATGAATTTGGTCTGAATACATTTGTCTGGCCACACGGGCCCTTTGCACACATGCCCTTGGTTAGGTCGTCTCCTTTGCGAGACTTCCCACAGATTCTCCGGTAACTCAATCTGTCGACAATCAATACGCTGCCCAGAGCCTATTGAATAAATACATTATTCAATTATTTGAAGAACTCTGCGGTGCGCGTCGCCCCCCCTCCCCCCTCCTTTATTATTTTTTTTTTTTAATTTTTTTTTTTTTTTCCCACCTTATCAGACGCGGAAATCTAACGCAGAGACATATTTGGCATCCTCTCAGTGCCTCTCCAAATGTTACAAAAGGAAAACGGGTCAGGAAGAAATTTGACTTTAAAGTTTAGGCTCCACAATCAACATGACAAGTTTGCAGATAGTGCCAGAGGAGTATATTCCAGTGAGTCAGTGTGGTAGCAGAGAAGCAGGTGGTTTTTCTTGCTTGTTGAAGGGTCCAACCATGGGCTTAAGGATACAGTGTTCCCAGGTTCCCCATTCTGCAGCCCTTCTTCACCTCCTCTCTCTCCTGGATGGCCTGCTGCTCTGCTCTCCCCTCCCTTCCTCATTCTTCCTCCTCCTCCTCCTCCTCTTCTTCTTCTTCTTGGGCCCTTGATCAAAGCTGGCCTCTGCCACAGCGGCCCATCAGGGGGCTCTTCACCCTCACCTACAACAACACTGCCTGCTGGGCGTCCCTCTCTGATGCACACACGGCCACAAACATACAGGGGCAAACGTAGGAACCCACACACAGATTCACAGACAAGATCGGGCCTCCCATCTTATCCAAAAGAAAAAAGAAAACAAATCTCTCGGGGAAAAAGTAAGAAACCCCTGACGGAAGGTAATGTTGTAAAATTATGTATGCATTAGTGTGGGAACTACAGAAAAGAAACGGCAAGAATCCTTTGTGTGTGTGCTTCTGTGTGTGCTTGCATGCGCAGAGGTTTTACACAAGGCTTCACAAATTCTTTCTGTTTTTGTAGAGCAAAAGAGACAGCGGATGTTATCCAGAGTGCATGTGATGCTGTGAATGAGCAAACACATTATGCGCTGGAAGCTGCATTTCCCACATACAAACAGACACCAGAACAAACAAGCACCGCAGCTTGCTTACATGTGTAAGACTGTACTTGTCTCCACCTGTAAGCTTTTATCTAAAAGGCCTGGTGCCCGAGTTACTCCCTCTTCTGTACTTGACCTCAAACCTCCTCTCATTTGACGTGTGTACCCCCAGACACAAGAAACACTTTGGTCTGTTTTGCCAAGGCACCGAGAGCATTGCAGTACACAATTTTTATAAACTCATATGTTTGACCCATCGTGGCTGCAAATGTCTCGACTTCCTTTTGTCTTTCTTGATGGAGAGTTGTTGGTTTCTCTTTGAAAATCCACTGTTCTTCTCCAGAACTGGAAGTAATCCTGTTGAAACATCTGGTGATGACTCAGGCTGAATATCAGATACACATCACATGTGATTCATTATCCTGAGGTTGGCCTGTCCCAGGCAAATTGGACTTTGTATATTTTCAGACAGTCCCATACATATACATGGGACCCGGCTGTGATGACACATCGGCCCGATGAAAGTGTTTCCAGTGTTTGTGTCCCGGTTCAAAGGGGTTGATGGGTACCTCCGCTGGGGATGTGACACAGGAAGCACCTTGGGCCAATCCTCTGCACCCTCACCTGCGCCCCTGTCACTCTGTTAGCCCAACTCTCTGCAAGGCTGGGGTCAATTAACTAATTAAGTGCCAATTAAAGCATGAACTGCTTCCCAGAGGTTGTGAGGTAGCACTGGGGTAGGATGTGGAGCAGGTGGCCACAGGACTGAACAAGTTCTAAAGGGTTTTATTTCCTAAAACACAATGACAAAGAAGAAGGTTGTGGCGAGAGTGGATGACTTCAGCATATTTAAAATGCCTTCACTGCAGAGTTAAAGGTCTCAGTAAATAAAACACCGATTTTTCTCCAACCATTAAACAAGACTTCATATGCTCTATCTATAAAATGCATGAATTATATATTATTATTAAGTTTACATGTTTTTTTTTTAAACAATTGTAAATACCAGCATTTTTTTTTTTTTTATCCATCTGCCACAGATGGATGTAAACTCCTATATGGTTTTCTGTTTGTACAGTTTAATCCAGTTTAATAAGACAGTGCCAAGAAGTCAAACATGAGGAAATGTCTGACAGTCGGTAAAGCGTACTTATCTTCCTGATACCATCTGCGTTATTCTAACTGGGTAACCTCCACCCACCTGCCATTTATGCAAGTTAAAATATACAATAAGAATTATTTCTGAATACTACCTGACCCGAGTCTGGCTGACTTTTAAGCCTTGCATAGACATAACTACTGTAACACCTCTGGCTCTGTGCTGAATACAGTGTTCTCTCTGTGTGTGACTTTTTTCCCCCCATTAATCCCTGCTGCTGGTATGGACTGTGCTTAAACCTTAGACGGTCAAAGTTGAAGGGGTAACAGAGAGTCAATGAGGTAAAAAGCGTAAAAAGGCGACATCCATACTTCTTCAGCGGGGTGAATGTACAGGATGCGGGGCGGATACATAAGTAGCAGTGCATGGCCGTGTAAAGCTTAAATGTCTCCCTTGTAGCGTTGAGGTCAATTTGCACTCCGTTTACTCAGTTTAACATGTAATTTAAAACTGTAATTAATGAAACGATAACATGCACTTAATCCTCACTCACTTCCTTACAGGTCAGAGCAGTAATTTAAAGGTTGTTTTCAACTTTTATTTTTAAGAATTTCTATTTGGTAGGTTGACCTAAAATTTATCTTTGCTGCCTTGCCCCCTGGAAAATGATTTCCTGTTTGCAAGACCTGTGCGCAAATCTTGTCTGTTACCTATACGTCCCTCAGAGCAGCTGTCATCCAACTCCTATACATGCTCCCAGTGAGCATGAGTAAGGGTTAGAGCCTTGGCCCTGTTCGCTCCCCACAGGCCCAGTTATTGGACATTTTTCCTGCATATTTTGGACCAACAGGCCGTGTCCCTGGCTTCCCCCCCTCGGCCTGCGTGTTTACCCAGGCTGGGTGCCACCTCCCTTTCAGCAGGTTCACATGGAGTTCTGGGGGTTTCGACTGGCAGAGCAACACCTATGTCAAGAAATCACATCATCACGACACAGCAGAGAGGGTGGCGAGATCAGTACATGCAGGTTACCCTTAAGTTTCCATTTGGTGGGCGAACAGGCAGTTTCAGCAGAGATGGGTGGGGGGGAATTCAGGGCAAGAGTCACCCAGGGAGAAAAGGACAGATGAAACAGATCAGAGTAAAAAATATTGTCAGAGATTGTGGAAACTAAATGATGCAGTTCTCGCTGAGTGAGCAGGTTAAGCTTTACGATGTAATCTATCTCACGTTTTAGGCATTTTAGTGAGACAGAGGATAATTAATGTGAGGCAAAAGTTTTCATAAGCTCTGTGGCTTCCAAGGCATTTGTACAAGTGTTATGTGAGACAGGAGGGGAGAGGGGGGGAAAGAGACACCATGGGAGTGAAGGCTGTGAGGAGGAGTGACACAAAGAGGAGGAAGACGAGGAGTCTGGTGGAATGTCCAAGAAAACAGGAGACAACGACCCAACACAAGTGACTGCAACTGTTGCACATTATCAACTTTTTGCAGGGGCAGAAATCTCTGCAATGCATATAAGCACGCATTCATATACATACCAGCGGCCAATCCGAGGAATGCTGACAGCAACTGTTCCTTAGTAGCCTTAGCGTTGAGAGAGAATTTGAGGAATGGTACCAGGAGGAATTTCAGATATCGAAAGCAATCTTTCACTTTCCTCCTAGTGAAGGAATTTATGATTTTACTGTTTTGTGAAAGCGCTCAGCATCTGAGACTCATTCATCAACTAAACACGGCCCGCATGCGATCCTGAATCAATGCTCCAGCTAAACTAAAAACAAGGACAAATGCTTCTGTTCTTTTATGCGGGGATACAACAGGTCGCAGGTTAACACTCGAACCAGCAGCCTTTTATGAAATATTACTCTCCCAGCTCCATTCTCCCTGCCTCTTTCTTCCTCTATCTCTAATCTCTTCTTTGCTGGATGTTTCTTCTGGCACTCAGCTCCCCTGTCTGTGTGCATCAACAAACACTAGAGGAGAAACCAGCAACTGTATTAACAGATGGCCAGAGTCAATAAAACACACACAAATCAAGCGTCGGACACATCTGTTGGACGTAGAGTCGGACTAATCTTTCTGTGTGGCTCGACGGGAGTGATGGAATCACAGCAGCTCGGCCAGATTAGAGGGAACAGGGCAGATCACCCAGGGGACCGCAGGCAGCTTTGTAATGGATTGCAGAATGGAGATGAAGCCCGATAGAGGCTGAGGGGGGGACATGTTTTAGTCAAATAAAGTCGGTAGCATGGATAGCAGCCAGAAATAAATATCCTATCATGTGTCCAATAACTGACTGTTGAGGAACTTTCAGAGTTTGACGCTGGAAGCCTGTTTTAAAAGTCATGTGATGTAAGAGCAACATTTCTCTGTTCGCCAAAGTTTACAAAATGTTGTGACATTACAGGGAGCCAATGCTGGTCCAACAGGCCGGCCTTGGTCATATAGGCTCGAGGATGTGTTAGCTTTAGACAAAAACAATGAACTAAATGGCTAAACTGTTCAAGCTGTTTCATCACTTTGATGCAAAAATGATGTGGATCCACAAAAGGATACATTATGATGCCAAACCTGTTGACAGATCTCTGTTATATCACAATATGCATGATATCATTTTCATGTCATCCAACCCTATGTGACAAAAAAGAAGACGACTTGAAGACATGAAAATATGCAGACAGTTTGGTGCTAAATAGTCATATAAAGGATTGCACATTTTTATCTATCGTATCAATGTTATGTTAAAAACTTAAAGTGGTGGAGCAGACTTATCAAGCATTAATGACTGTGGCAAGTTTGTTTAGCTTTTCGGGGCATCCAGCTCATGAAATGAATGACAGAGTAAAGTATTATAGCTGCTGGTTAAAACTAATAAAACACACAGGAAAGAAAGTAATTACAAGGAGGAGAGAAAGAAACAAGAAACGAGGTAAGGGTGGAGATATGTAGGACAGAGAAATAGATCATGGGAAAAAATGGACAAAGAATTATTACAATAACAAATATTAGAGAGATCTTTATATCTGATCTTATTTAGCTATGACAGTTCAATGTCACGAGTCACAAGTTCTGATGATTTTGTAAGTCTCCATGAGTTATTGAACTTTATATACATTTTATTAACATCGTCAGGGTCTATATTAGTCTGTAAAAAGGCTTGAGGTTGTAACCAGGTAATGTATTCTGTTAATGCAACAACACAACCCGGGTAGCAGTTGATAGGTCCACTATACAAGCATCACTAAAAAGTCCTTACAAACATCATCAGTAAGATTTAAGTGGGAATAAGACATCATGGAAAAGCCAGCACTGCTGCAGAGTGACAGAACACAGAGGGTCTGCTGCTGCAAGGTTAATCTGCACAATGTTCATCTCTGTTTGTCTGAGAAATATGTAACAAAAATGTACAGCAAAAACTGAATAATGGTGAGCCAGTTGAAAAATAATGAAGACTGAAAAAAAAAAAAAGCACCAAACATCAAACAGATGTAATCAGATGAGCTTGATAAGCATTCGGGCTCAGTTAATTCTCAACAAATTATCTAATCCAGATGTGGCACTCACAGTGTAAACACAGTGCCCTGCAGAATCATAAAACAAATAAGCATGAAAAAGGTTTAAAGTTTCAAACAGAGCCTAACCCCAGACTGAGACCTTTCCACTGAAAAAAAGAAAAGAAAAATCCACACCACACACTCCCACTTTGCTGCCTTCTTGAAACAGGAAAATGTAAATATGGTAATATTTAGCACGTGTTTTAAAACAGATCGGTTTTCTCAAGCAGGGAGAAGCAGCGAGAGAGTAGGGAGAGAGAGAGTCAGACGGGGAGGAAAAGAAATGAAAAAAGTGGCCCACACACGATAGAAGGCCTCCCCAGATTTGTGTGTGCGATGTGGACAGGCTGCGGCTTCCTATGTTTGCACACAGTTCCACCAAAGAGCTCTGGCCTGGTGCTGATGGCCTCAGCGCACTCCAAAACACCAAACTGGATCTGTCACACTGTGAGTCTAGAGAGTCAACAACAACTTAACAATAGGAAAACACCACTCGGCTGGGTCATATCATCCATCTGTACTCCGCAGCTATTTCTCATGGAGGGAAACTAGGAGGTGGAAGATAAAGGAAGGAGGGGAGGGGTGGGGGGGGGGATGAGAAAGAGAAAGGGAAAGAGAGCAGAGGGAGGAGCAGAAATGGAAACATGCTGGACATATGGATGTGTTTAAGGACCACCAGGGAAGGGAAACTTGTGCATTTTCGCATAAACCCCGATAAACTCCAAATATGTAATTACACGGGGTTTAGGGCTTGTCTGTTGTCGATTCATTTAGGAATTTCTGGTTACGTCTCTCTGAGAGTTTGGGGTGTAACAAGGCTCTTTATCGTTCTCAAGTGGCGGATCTGCTCAGCTGTAGTGCGGCCAAGCCTTCCACTCACACTCAGCCCCGGACCTGCTCGGTGTGAGAGTGCCATTGTCCCCCCCCCCCACCCCCACCCCACCCCTCCCTCCTCACCACCACCTATTTAACAAGGCGCTGTGTGAAAGAAGAAAGCAGTCAAAAGAAATACCTCCTACTACATAAAAAAAAAAAAAGCAAAGGAGCGGGACCCTCGTAAAATACCTGCAGCACGTTTAAAGGTTTCATCACGTCGCGATATTTATAGTTCTTCGATTCCTTGTCAGTGTTTGCAGCCAATTTGTTGTGCTCCAATAAATAGACTGGCCTATTTATCAGCAGACCACATGGCAGCCATTCATGGCGCCTAACAAGAGGCAGATGTGTTTTGTATATGTTTTCACATGCAGGTTTGACGCGCTGACAGGCCGAGACAGATAGCCGAGATGTACAACCTCTGTCCTGACTGCAGGATGGGCTGTAAACATAGGCTCTGATTAGACCGTGGAAAACACAAACACGCTTCTCTGGCCGTCCTCGAGCCGTATTTGTCTTCCCATGACAAAAGTCTTTGATTCATACACAGGGCGCGTCACTTTGACTGCGAGCGAGTCATGCATGCACTGAGGGTGTGTGCACCTCCTCCGCTGCCTGTGAGGCCTGTGAACGTGTGTGTCGCGTATTCCTGAGTGTAAACACAATATGCGCCTACGCTAACTTGTGTGTATATCTAAAAGTGTCTATTTCTTTGTACTTCCTTGTGTTGTGCGTGCGTGTCGTGTGTGTGCGTGTCGTGTGTGTGTGTGTGTGTGTGTGTGTGTGTGTGTGTGTGTGTGTGTGTGTGTGTGTGTGTGTGTGTGTGTGCGTGTCTGAGTGTTGCCAATTACCCCAGCTATAAATACAAGATCCCCATCCGTCACTGAGTTTCTGGGTGGCTGCAGCGCCGCCATAATTGGTTTCAGATGGTCACCCAGATCTTTCTCTCTCCGCCGCAGCGCCATCCCACTGGCTGTGTGTGAGAGAAAGCCGCGGGGGAGAGCGAGGTGGAGAGAGAGAGAGAGAGAGAGAGAGAGAGAGGGAAAAAAAAAGATGAGTGACAGGAGTGAATAAATACAGAGGGAGCACAGGAATAAACAAGCAGACACTAAATGTTTCTTTTGTTCTGAATTTCTCATCCTGCGACAGCTGGGAGGAGAATTCAACATGTTCACTCAAGAAGTGAGTTTTAATGTCATTTTTTTTTTTTTTTAATTAAAAAAAAATAATCTTAAGAGGTTTGGGACGCAAGATATTTGGAAAGATGTAATATAAATGTTGATATATTCAATATCCACCATGAATGCACGTGGAAATACAAAACCAAATACGCCATCATATTGACATAACAAGTCTTTATAATTTAATATATTCTAAGAGCTGCAAAAATATCTTATGAGCAATAATAATAACTTTATCTCGTAAAACAATTATATTTACTTCTAATAATAAATATTTTGAGATTTGTGACATTTTTACTTGACGGCATTTGTTACTTAGGGACTGGGTTGAACAAGGCTTAAGTGCTGTTTCTCTATCTGCTCCCAGAGGGCACTTGATCAATGGACGTATTAACAATAAATTAGCAGACTAGGCCTATTGATCGCTGAAGCAGAGGACAGTGGGACTCAGTGGCAGCTGCTAAGTCGGCCAGTCTGAAATGAATGGATCAAAGAAGCATTACATGCATTGGAAGCCGTAAATTGTGCCTCTAAATACAAAGCCCTATTGGCAGAAATACAGGCTGAGATACAAGACAATGTTGTCGCAAATAAAAGGAGGTGACCTTCAATAGAAAAAAAAAGTATATTTTATTAAAGTGAATTCATTTTCAGAAGGTACTATCCCTATTTTTAGGCACTATTTTTTTTTTTTGTATGACTTTGCCACATTGATGTCTATAGCTACAATCTGCAGTTAAAGAGTATTCCCAGTCCTACACCTTCCGTATGCGATCAAGTAATACATTTTCAATCTATTTGTTATTAGATATTAGTTTAGTTCACATGGTAGCTTAAAAAATAAACACGCTATTCTTTTTTTTTTTAAACAAACTTCACTGAATTATTGAACTTGCATGTAAAAAACACGACCAATTTTTTTTTTTTTTTTTTTTTTTTTAAATGTGAGAAAGTTTCCTTTATTTCTACAAATCCCACCCCCAATCTTCTTCTCACTGCGCAGCATGTGTTGGCCCGAGCTACCTGTTTTCATCACGGCCGTGGGAAAGCAGTGCATTTTCTTCTTCTTTTTTTTTTCTCTCTTTCTCTCTCTTTGGTTCGTGTTAATCTGTGAGGCGGCTCACCAATTATTACAGACGTTTCTTAGCCGGCGATGCCAAGAGCCTGCGGACCCACAGGAATCCTGCACCGCTATAAATCCATTAAATCCCTCTCATTAGAGCACGAGCCTTATCACGGCGAGGCGGGACACAGGGGCAGGGGCGCGTGCTGCTTCTCGCACCGGGTGTCAGCCTTCCCTCGCGCGCTCCCTGCGCACCACAGCCATTACCGGCTTGCTGTGGCTCTAATTGCCTCACTTTGTTCACAGCAACAAAACCGCGTCAGAACAACAACACGCGACGTTCATTTCAGCTCCAACACAGGTTTTTAAACATAAAGGAGGAAGTATTCACATTCTTCACTTTGGTAGAAATAGCAAGTCCTGCAGTGAAAATGGCCAGTATTGTCAATGTTATACGTGAAATGTATACAAGGAACATTTATAAAAATGTGAGTGACACCATAAAATATTAGATTAAAATTACTAGTGAATGTAAATGCAGCATTCTATTGTTGTAGCGAAGGGGATTTAAATCATTTGAATTATACCTTACTGTTCTTGTAGTTTCATCTGCAGCTATTCTTTATGTTATATCAGCAAATCATAAGTTTTCTATGTAAAATCCTAATTTATGAAGTAGGAAATAAGTTGTAAAAACAATGTAAAGGAGTAAAAATATAACATTTTAATGTAGCTGAAGCGCATGATGGCATGAAATAAAAATACAGTACAAATACCTACAATGGTACGTATCTGCAGTACTTATTTACTTACATTCCACCACTGGTCATATGGAAGTACAGCAGTGTTTAGTTCAACTTTGCCCCGCACATCTATTACTTTATCCATATAAACATTTGGAAAGCGGCAGACAAACATCGTGGGTCGTTCACAAGTCTATCAGAGGGCTAACGTCTACTGACAGAAACAGAAATGAACTTTATTCTTAGACAAACACAGCAGTTATTATTGCTTATTTGATAAGTGCTGCGCCTATCCAGCTGTGGGCTAGAAAACACATTCAAGAGGCCTATAACTGAAGGTATTTCTTTACAAGGAGCAATAGCAAAGTAAGGTCCAGTTCAGTGGAAAGACATTTTAAGATATTATTCTATTTCCTATAAAATAGTATAACACGCTCTTGTTTTTTATTGTTTAACTGGAAAGCAAGTGAAAGAGGAAGCTAAAATAACAAACCCCACATTTTATTTGCCAGGGCAAATTTGTTGCTGTCCAAAACAACCAACAGGATCAGAGCTCCATTATTAGATAGGAACGTAAGTTGTTTCTATAATACAGCGCAGCCTCAAATTTGTTTTACACGCAGGTCCATAAATCACTGTGGCATTTTCAACTGTGTCAGCTGAATCCTGTTTTTCACGGTGTACTCCACACTGTCTGTCAACAAGTGATACGTCTGTGTCAGGGCGGATTAAGACATCCGAGCCATGCAAGTTCGGTTTAAGAGTGAATATTTGGATTTTTGTGTTTAACAAGTGGACGAGATGAAGGAAGACGAGACAGTGAGAGTTCACGGGGAGGAGAGGACAAATACCGTACATGAGCAGGACAGATTTTGCTGCAAGATGGAGAGGCGGTGAGGAAAAGTGGAAGGAGGAAGACAGGGAGGTGAAGGAGAGGGCACTAGGCACACAATCAGGAGGAGAGCCGAGAAGGGGATCGGAGGCCATAGTGTGGAGAGCGGGCCCTTGCGTAAATGGAGATGTACTAAACCTTTGCTAACCTGGATCGCCCAAGATAAAATATTTATATATGCTATTGTGTGACGGCGCGCTGGGCTGAGTAGGGCCTTAATTTGTTTTTCTCTGGGGTAAATTAATTCCCTCCCCATCATCAGCCAAGTGAACCCGCAATGATTACTGCTCGGTCTGTCTCTGGCTCCTCCACGAGCGAGCACTTGAGAGATTTTAATGTTCAAAAGACCACCTTACAATTATACTTCATCTGCGCCATACATTTCCATAGATTAAAGGTGACGCAGAAACACTAGAGGTAGATGAACATTGATTTCCCTCCCCCCATCCGGCCTTTCTTTCTTAACCCTCCTCTTGTCTTCATCTTTGGTGTCGATCAGGGAAACAATTTAAAACAGCAAATGAAAGATGAACGATTAAAGTGCATGCAGCCAATATGTCGGCTACAAAAAAAAAAGGCTATTTACATGGAAAAATGGAAATTGTTATTAACAGTGTATATGTATACACTGATGTATATCTTCTCATACATTGAAGTGATGTGAAAAAAGGATCAGTAGAGTGGAGCTGCGGCACAACCTCAGTATGCTAACCATATGTAAAACACACAGTCAAAGGACACACAGTGTGAACATCATTTGGAGCCCAGCACAGATTGACACTGATTGTCATGCTATTACAGGCAAATAGCAACACTTGGTTGGCCGTCGACAGGGCATAATCATGTGTGACTAACAGCGCTGGAGAGAGCGCTACAAAGGGAAGGCGAGATGGTGGAGGTGCAGGCTCTTTGTCTCCCCTGCCATCTTCCTCATCTCTGAGTAGCCTGAAGGGGTGAACGGATCGGGAGATGATAAAAAGATGGAAGCCACTCAAAGTTCAAGGCAGACATGCCCTTTCATCTATTTCAAGACAATCATGTTGGGTTCTACATGTACATCTCTGCAAACTACCAATCTTTACTTCCTACAGAAGTAGGCAAAAGCAGGAAGGAGTGAAGAGTTAGTGGCACCACTAACTCCTGCATAATACTTTTTCTCATCTTACTTTGGTGGCTCTGGCGGCGGTATAAAAGTTAAAATACAAGTAAGTGAGCACATTGTTGTCGTTCCAATTCAAACTGGTCTCAGATGTGTTTGCATACTGAAACGATAAATATATTATGACTATTGACTGTATAGGATAACGGCTGTAGATGCAGACTCTGAAAAGTAAAGCCAATGGAGAAGTGCCTTTAAGTGCAATACCACTGAGGGCCACTAGGGGCTGGCTCCTTAAAACTTGTGTCTCTAATAGACTCCCATTCAAAAAGCATCAAATTCCCTCATGAAATACAAACTTCATTTTTTTTCCCCATAAGTTCATAAGGTATCATTTGCTAAATTCATTCCCTCTGATCAGTGCTCTAATGGTCCTTCTGAAAATATTTTAATAATTAATTAGTTAATGGAGCTCAAAGAGAGCTATGGGGACAGCAGCCTGTCAGGTTTCTGCTAAAGGTGGGCAGGCGTGGTGTCCGCTTGTTCCACCCCAGGTCCTTCAAATATGGTCACTTCTGGCTCCAAAATAGCAAGATAGCGACAGCCAAAAGGCTGAATTCGAAGCTTCAAACTGGCAGTCCACAGACCAATGGGTGATGTCACTGTTGGTTACTAATGATTAGGCCTCAAAAAGAGGTATGTTTGGGGGGCGTGCCTGGTTTGATTGACATGCAGTCAGCTTGCCGGAGTAGGTGGGTGGACACAGTGACCTTGGGTTCCCAGTCAGATCCATCCCTTGCTCCTCCTCGGCTCCTCCCTCCAGTTCAAATATAGCCAGACTCTATCCTTTAAAACAGGAGTTCATGAGAGAGCGGGTGATATCAAGTCGCCCGAGTTAAATTTTGGAGCGACATAATGAAGAACCATTATAAAGGAAGGTATCAGGCAAGTCACAAAATGTTACTGACAAAAAATGTTAGTTGTTTTTCCAATAATATCCACTCTCTTGTAAAACCACATGCCTTTGTAGCAGCAGAAGCGAGGGTGACCTTTTGATGGTTATGATCAGTGAGTATAACCAGTTGGCAGTGGTCTTGGGTGAAAACCAGTCAAAGTGACTAGAGGTATGAGACATGTTTATTTTATTAACATTTAACTGACACCATAATCTTACTCTAAGGTCAACCAAAGGGCTTTTATTGCCTAAATCAGAGCAGAGACTCAGGATGCAAGCTGTGGTCCATGTTATTGAAAAAGATTAAGTTTACATTAATTGACTTAAATTCTAATATATTTGGTTGAACAGTCATCAAAATGTGATTTTGCAGTGATAAAGTAATTTGTGTATTTTAACTTGATCACTTGAAGCAATGCCTGCCGAAAATCCTCTTGTAATTGAAAGGGGGGGAAAAAAAAAAAATCGTAGATGATGTTACAGGCTCCAGGCCCACAGGGGCAGATTTCACACAGTCTGTGTATTTTAGACATAGGTATCATATGAAATACCTACAGCTGCACTTATGACTCTGTCACACAGCCCTTGTGTACATATCATGTATCTTAAGTCAAGCCCAGGGAAGTAATCCACACTTTTCACCCTCATACCGCACAGGCAGAGGGAGAGGAGGAGCAGTGATGATGCAGCAGCATGGATTAGTCAGACAGCAGGTCAGTCAGGGAGCCAGTAGGTCCACCACAGCCTGTGCAGTCATTGTCAATTGTCATTGTCCTTCAGCATTTCCTATGCATTTCCCCAGCACTGGTGGGCGACCGCAGCAAGAAAATTATGACCGCTGAGCACAACTTCCTCTCATACAGCAAGTAAATATAGGTCCCAACTTTAAGAGCTGTTTTGATGCTGCTACATGCACCAGAACCACAACTGGAACTGATGGACAATTAACTTTAACTGTAATTAACCCCAGTCTGTACTACTGCTGAACTGTCATTGGAGAAGTATTGTTTCCTGAGTTACTCATCCTGCACTACTCATTCATTAAACCTGGATATAAATTTTGTTTTTGCTCCGAGTACGTTCCAAGTCCGGCTTTTTGATCTTCCAGTCATCCACCGGGCTCATCAGATAATTAGGCATGCAGGGAGTCAGCCAGTGCACCAGGCCAGCAGTCAGACAGGACACACACACAGCTGAGTCCAAAACTGTTCCTGCCACGCAGTCTGATAACGTATGCATTACACTCTTACAGTGGAGCAAGAGCCCGTGGTTTAATGAATGTAACCCGATTCCTTGTTAAACAAACAGGCCGAACCTGTGAAGAAACCCTCCACATCACCTTTTCTTCATCTCTCATTAAAATTTCTTAGACCTAGAGTGCGCGTCAGACTCAGTGGCTGCCTTCCATTTCTTTAATCTTTCAATTATCGTTACTGCTGCTATTCTGCATATTTTTCTAAGGAAACATTAGAAGTAGCTGCTGATGGGTTTTGCCCTTTTTCAGATTGTGGATGAATGACCTAATTGATTAATTGTGACAGCGATACAGAAGGAAAAGCAGCCTGATGCAAAGATTACAGATAAATGATGTGTATTTTCTCACTTAATGTCTTTGTGCCTCGTCCTTTGATCCTTCTCTCTACTAGCCATAATAGCACTATCTCATCAGTCGGAGCTTTATCAAATGACTACATTTTTGCCAGCCTTTCCTAGAAACCATTGACTCTTAAACAACACATTTGAAACTGTGTTTTCCCCTTCCTAATACCTGGTTAGTTTACAGTTGTCAGAATGTGTTGCAGGGACAAGCAAAGGGAAAGAAACATCATTTTTAATTGTTTAAGAGGGCTAGGTGGCCTGTAATGGGAAAAAGAATCACCCTGTCCTCCTCACCCGCCCCTTTACTGTGTGCTTTGCCCCAGCTGCCTATCAAAAACCAATATCCTCACATTTGACG
Organism: Brachyistius frenatus; assembly: GCF_029030835.1. Lineage (NCBI taxonomy): Eukaryota > Metazoa > Chordata > Actinopteri > Embiotocidae > Brachyistius > Brachyistius frenatus. The sequence goes on from NW_027210617.1 coordinate 5,446,929, forward strand.
CTGGTGTTGTCGTTTGAAATTAGAAAGAATCTGTGTCTAATGCAGTAAGCCAAACCTGGCTGCTGTGAACTCTAACCTCCTTCCCCTGATCTCCATCTCCGCCCTCCATCCTCCTCGCTCCCCAGCAACTCCCTGTCCAGTCTGTGCTGCCGAGGCCGGGAAGTAGACCCAAGATTTAGAAACTTACAAACCCCCTCCATGTCCCCTCCCTTTCCCACTGCACAAATCCCTTCTCTCCGCTCCCCCACCCCACTTTTTCACTCTTCAGTCATTTTTAAATACAGTAACACAATCTTAGGGAAAGCTGATATAATCTTTTCTAAACTATAAAAGTCAGTCACCCAGAGAAACATCTGCACGGTCAAATTTAAAACAAACTGTCAGGGAGTCCGGTGTCCCCATAAAGAGGGAGGCGAGCAGGAGGAGAGGTGGGGAGAGGGGTGAACGCTGGAAAATAAAGAGAAAGGGAAAGATTTTTAGGAGGGCGTTTTAGTGCTTTCCACTTGCGTTACTCAAACACAAACCTCCCTCAGGCCATCCGGATCCTCGCAGGGTAAAGCTAACGCAACCGCAATGCTACCAGTACTTTTTTTTATGGCCGTTTGAATTACAAAGTGATTGTCACTGTTTTACAGTCTCCTGACACTTGAAACAGCCAAATATGCAAAAGTCTTCACGGCTGACATCTTAACAGGTTGAAATCAGTGCAAAATGCATGCATGTTTAGATTTGGCTGTGCAGTGGTCAGTGGTGAAAGAAGTATTCAGTAGATGAAGTAAGACTTGCACATTTAAACTTTTACTGTAGCAAAAGTAGAGCAAATTACTAGCTAATGTTTACTTCTCTAAAAAAAATTGTTGGGTTTCAATATGTTATGTAAAGTCAGATTAGTAATGGTAACCAAATAAAGGCAGTTAACAAAAAAGTAGAATCTCTTCCTGTGAAATGTAGCACTGCTTGTTTTTAGTAGCATTAGATGGAGCAACAGTAACACAAAATATTTTTTAAAGGAATCGTTTTTGGACATTTTAGGAACTATACCTGTGAGTAACCTTGTGGTTACAGGGGATGACGCAAACAGCATGTTAACAATAACAAGCATGTTAAGATGTTAATGATTTTTGTCATTGATTTTTTTTTTTTTCAATTATAAATTATATATTTTATGTTTTTCAAAAATACTTTTATATTCCTCAAACACATTAAGTTACGTTAATACGGTCTTATCTTGCACCCAATCCGCTGTAATGTGACACCTACAAAAACCTGATTAGTCAGCACAGTAATCACTGATAACAGTCACTTGATTGAGGTTACTAAAACACAGTTATAGTGCAAAGTGCATAACACAGCTCCAATGCCTCGGGGCTGTGAATAAATAGACAAATAACCTCCAGTTAGTTTTTAAGTTGAAGCAAACTGATTCAAGACAAACATACTTCCATCAGTTTTTGGAGTTGTTGCACCTCTTTTCTTTTCTCGAGGTGTGCTTGCTAGATCTTCTGGATCCCAAGTTGGAAAATTGTATTACAAACCCCTTGTGCATTTCTAGCAGCAGGATTGAGGTAGTTGAAGTAACTATTTGTGTTTCCCTCATCAGTACATACTTCTCTTGGGACGCTAATTGGACATAAGTTGCCAGTTGTGTAATTAAGAAAGCATTTCATTTTTTCGTCATTTTGATGCTCTGGTCCTGTGCATAAATTCGGATCATGAATGGTCATGAACTCAAGTACATCTTATTTTACAGAGCTGTTGTCCCTTCCAATGTCAGACACATGACTGTGTCTTTTTGGCACATGACTGTGTCTTTTCGGCACATGACTGTGTCTTTTTGGCACATGCCTGTGTCTTTTTGGCTTATGTGCAATAATGGTGCTGCAACTGCCACAATGAACTTAAAACTGGAAACTACCCTAAATTAAACTGTATATTTTCATTCAGCATACTGTTATTAAAACAAGACTAGGTCAAGTCCTTGTATATGGCTGGACTGTGTAAGACACACTAGAGGGTTTATAATTTGAAACTGATACAGGAAGTCGGCATTTGGCTGACCAATAGGGAAACTTTGATCACAAACTTTTGATCACTTAGTCACTATGTCAGTCAGTGACAGACATTTGTGTTTATAGGGCTGGCCCTGCAATTTTGGTCCAGCCAAACATATGTACATTGTCCTTCTCACTACTTTATGCCTTCCTGGTGCTTTTTCGCTTTTGTTAAAATTCTATTTCCCTCATAAAATGTCAAAGCATGAGTGCAAAGTGATATGACAAAAAGCATCTCAGAATAATCAACATCACTTGACATTATTCGTTGGTAGGAAGTTGAGTATAATAATAATATATATTATAAGATACATTCAAATAAAGTAGGTGCAGTCTCGTGCACTGAGAATAGAAACTAAGAGATTCGGGTGATACTGTATATGTCATTCTCGCGAAAAAACAATGTGGATTGACCATACACCTATAAAAAAAAATTAAATCAGAATGGACATATTGTTATTCATCTCAAGGTCTCAAATGTAAACGGGCCTCTATAGAAGGCATTATTCTGGAGTGAGTATAGCTAAACAATCCAACACACTTCAGTCCAATTTCCATGGGTTTTAGGTTAGAATGCCACTGAAGTACACGTTGAGCAGGGGGGCACAGTGCCTGCTCTACTCTGCCCCGTCTGTTTTGAGCTGAGTGTTGAATTGGCTTAATTGATTTAATGGGAGTGCATGGAGTCACGGTGGGAGATGGGGAACACGGGATGCTTTAGGGAAGTCAAGTGTGTTGCACTACCTCAACTCGATCTTGGACTGCCTGTGTCAGCTGGTGGAAACAGTCGGTGGTGATGATACATGGCGGTAAACATGGGGAGAGCCACACATGAATTTCTCTCTTACATATAAACAGAGAAATTCATACACACTTGTTCCCAGCCTAGAACATCACGGTCTGTGCTAATGGTTTGAATAACACCCAGAGTGGATTGATAATGCCTTAGTGAGATGTGTTTGTAAGTGTTGTGTGTTTGTATCCACACACACAGCGCGAGCGACACAGTGGCAGCAGCCTGTGCTAATGCCACCCTGAATGGTGTGTCTAATTACTTGGCCTACAGATAGCTTTTAGCTAAATCACCTCGCCTTCTGAAGAGCCTGTATCAACAGGGACAAGGGCCTGGACAATTACATTAGCCCTCTCCCCATCCACCGGGTCCAGCACCAACAATCAGTGTGATTTGCAGCCGCTTCATTGTTGTCATCCCTCTCTCCATGACAATGATGTTTTCCCTGCTGGAGAGACGGAGAGCAAAGGATGGAGAGTCAGAGAGAGACAGAGAACAACGGAGAGGCGGCAAAAGAGAAAAAGTCAAAAAGGGAATGCAGAAAAGAGGGCAATATGAGAAGAGAGAGAAATAGAGAGGGAGAGAGTTGTCAGTAGAGGGCTTACTTATGTTAATGTTTTCCCTGCTGGTGTGTTGGCTGCGGCAGAGGGCCCGGTAAACCTGGGTGACAGCCGCAAGTGGAGTGAGCTGCTGAATTTAATTGATACTGGAGAGGGGTCTTCTGGCTGGATTGCTCAACAGCTCACTGTGCCAAGCACCACAACCACACACACACACACACACACACACACACAACCACATTACACCAAGTACAGTAGCCACCCACAGAACACGCACACAAGCCAAAACTCCAAATAACATCGCAGCCAAAGCAGAAATTTCATTCAGCTCCACTTTATGCTCTTGTATCTGCCAACTATAGTGTAGGTAAATGCAGAATAAGGTTCCCAAAGTGGCTTTTTACCTCAGATTGCTTTACATTTCTCCTTTTTTTTTTTTTTTTTCCCCTCGCTCACTGCCAGTGCAACACATGACATAGTGCGCACATGAGCTGCATACTAACACATAATAAAGTGAACGCAACAGGAAATAACTTCACAGTATCTGAAAAGGAGGTCTCATGGGCTAGAGAGAGACCAAAGTTACGAGGTCACATGATGAACTTTGAACTACAAGCTATGTCAAAAGTACCAGGAACTGTGAGGAAAGTCTTGTAGGGAATGCCACAATACCTCTGAGAGAATCTGAGCAGGAAGTTTAAAGAAATGTAGAGTGAGGCAGGGGGTTACTGTTTGTGGAAGGAAATCCTTAAGATTTTAGTCCTGGTAGGTTTGGGGATAGTTGTGGTTACTGGTGGTATCAGCAAGTGCAGTTTAACACTACGGTTCCCAGAAATCAGAATGCATTAAATACATTTTGAACAGCTACACCGTCAAAAACACAGCAGCTTACTGTGGCTGAATCTTCTCGTTCCACTGATCCCTGCAATATTTTAAAATGATCCACTGACAAAAAACATAATAATAAGAATACAGAAACTTATCATTTTCTTGTTTGCTAGATTAATTTTTGATGAACTGATGACCATTGTGAGTTCAAAGACTTTGTGGCAGACATTGTGTTTCCTGTGAATGTAGCTTAATACCAGCGCTGGACCAATTCATTGCTTGGCCAATGTTATCAGATGATATTGGCCTATTGCAGATATATCTGGATTGATGTATATGCTGTCCAATATGAAAACTTATTTTAAGAGGTCACAATGTAGAAAAAGATGCATGGGGTAATTTATAAAATGTTGTGATTGTGTATGTATTTTATTTATAGTTATCTATAGCTAATAAACTCTGAGTGAAGTTCACTGGTTTAGTGCACCGATGTTATATGACGTTTATCATTAAATATAAAATAGCCTGCCATCATTATATATTTTATATACTCTGACAACTGAATTTTGTGATTTCTTAAGAAAACTTCCTAATTTATCGGCCCCACAAATCCAGTGTCTGTGGGACTCCACTTATCACAGCTTTGATATTGCTGTGTATCAACGAGATAAAATTGCATTGATTTTCTGTGAATCCCCTCTGTGGGGAAAATAACTTAAACATCTCTACACAGTAGTTTTCATTGTTCATGACACAGCAGCTAACAATCAAAACTACACTATAGAGTGGAAATTACTGAATATAAATACACTGAATACACAGTAAATAAACTGTTTTGTGAAACAAATTAAGAATTACAAATTCACACACATGGCAGAGTTTTTGGATTGTGAAGGAGAGGCTGATTCAAAACTAAAATGTTTCTGAATGCAGGCGCAGCGGGTGATTTTTTTCAGTGAAGGAAAAAAAAGAGAATTATCTTCAGATTTGTTATTCATACCAGCAGCTGTATTCTTTCTGTTTTCTACCCTGTGATGTTTGGATTTTAGGTAATAGTTTATAAGAAAGGTTTCTTGATGTGGTCAGTAGTGTAGCCTCCCTGTCAGTTATTTCATATATATGTAATGGTGCTGCAGTGATGGTGGAACTCAGACATAGCGGAACAAATGGGAAAGATGTTCTAATGATCTCATGCTAATAAAACTTCTTGAGTAAAATTGAAAGTGAATTGAGAAGGAGCGTCGGAGGAACTAGAAGAACCCTGAACCCTGGGATACGGACACTATGGGGAGCAGAGTGGTGCCAAGTGGGGTTGGATCACTCGACAGCAGCCTGTCTCACCCTATTACCCTACAAACCTCCCCCAACCTCTCTCCCCCCCTCTGCCACATCACCGTGTTCCCCTACTCTCTGAGGTCACACCACCAGTCGCACAACAATGACACCATCATCGGCTCTTACTGGGTGAATGGAGCGAGAGACAGAGGGGAAGAGGGAGAGGGGACATTGGGGTGCTCTTCACGTGGAGGGCTTCGCAATCATTGCGCATATTTTATGGGTGCACAGTGTCATTGTAGCAGACTTCTGGGGTCTGTCACTAATAGGATCATATTTGGATTTTAAGAAAAATCAAACACAGAATAAACAATTATTAGATGTTAGATGATGTTAGATATTGATAACTGAGCCCTCAGCAGGGGACGTCCAAAAGCAATTTTTACATTTGACTAGGTGTTTGAAAAATGTGCTGTTATGTAGGAAATGAGGGTTAGGAACTGGGGAAAGTTGTGATGCTTGATGACAATCTGTATGGAAATGTAACACAAAATTATTGGTTCTGTATGAACCTCGGCTCTGAGTCGCAGGTAGAGATGGTGAATTAACTGCACTGTTTTTGGGGTAGATAAGAAATATAAAAAAACAACACTACATCACAAAATACTGTCAGAAAGCTAATAAAATAAACCAAAGTCATTTATATAGGTTGGGATGAGACTGGGGTCATAATTTATGGGCGGTAGAGGTGGCTGGGGAGGTAGGACGGGTGGACTAAGGGGAGTTAAAAGTAGAGCGCTTTTGGAAGCACCTTGGATCTCCTGTTGTTAAGGAGTTGCTCCCAGAGGCCTGACACAATGGTACCAGTCAACAACAGAGGCTGGCCTCCCTCTTTTTTCATCTCTCTCTCAGCTGCAGTGCCTCTTCCCTGTGCCACACAAAAAGCTTGTTGGGGGGGGACAGTCGGGTAGACGGGTCGAGAGAGCGGTATGGCATTTTAATGGTGGTGGAGAGAGTGAGAGAGGAGAGGAGGTGGTGGGGTTGGATGGGGGGGGGGTAGAAGCAGAGGACCCACGCCACACCCCCCTTTCACACACACATGTACTAACACGCACATACACACAGCGGTGCAGCATCATAGGGGGCTTTTTATCTGAATGATTGCCCTCAATTAGATCCCTGCTCAGAGTAGGTGAGAACAGACAGCTATCTGGAGAGGGGAGGTTTGGTGGGTTCAAACCAGTAGACGGCAAGAGGAGAGAGAGATGGGGAATCAGACAGTGAAGAGAGCGAGAGGAGAGTGTTTAACATGATGAGTCCATAGATACAAAGTGATCAAATATCGAAAACAATGTACTTCCACAATCAAACTGTTTTTAAAATACTCTTCTTGGCAGTTTTGCTGTAGAGAAACAGCGGACAGTTTGACAAGGAGGGAAAAAGAACAACAGAGGCTCAAAAACCAGACCAGCACATGAAAAGCTGAGGACAACCACAAGCTCTCATTATGATGCCAAAATGAACCATGCTGCATCCTTAAAATTACATTTGTATACAACTATTTTCCACTAGCAAATGAGTACTGTCACAAAACTGCCTGCACCATTGCCAACTTGCACCTCCTCAACAATCAAACTTAACTTTGGCTGCTTGTTTTTCCTCCAACAATCTTTATGCGCTTGTAAAAATGCACAATATATCAAAGGCTGACACATAATTAACCGACAAGCAAGAAAATTCTAAAAAAAATTATTCTTTTGATAATGTAATTTCAGCTGGTAAGCACGTTGCGGACAAAAAACGGTACTCAAAACTCGCAAGATGTGAGAGAACACAGGTCCCCAGCTGAAATCAAACCAGGGATGTTAAGGTTACAGTATGTGGCATGAGTTGTAACCATTCAGCTACCGAGGTGCTCACTGAGTGGTGATTTTCTCCTTTCCTCCGCTCTCCGTGGTGCTCTCTGTTTACAGGAGAGTTGGCCTGCTCACACACAGGGGGAGGACAGAGCCGAGAGAGTGAAACGGACTTTAGGTTAAATCTTATTTGAGTCGACAACAACAATGCCCATTGTCCTTTAAAGTGCAACAGAATCCGCTGGTAAGAGAGAGCAATTCATCAAACACCTGTTGATCAAGGAGAACATAAACGTACAGAAATGATGACGTAAGAAAGAAGTGATCCCCTCAGACATTTCCTCATCTGTGGTTGAGGCCAATGATTTGAGGCTGCACAACCGGCTAGTTGCCTGAATCTCCAGCTAAACTGTTTGCTTTTATATTGCATTATGGGTAATAAGCGCCTGGTTTTGACAAGAAAAAACAACATGTGTAAGAAATAAGATGATATCTCTGATTCTGCTACATTTAGATCCTGTTTTAACTGAGTCCAACAAGGAGTCGTAAATGCATAATTGCTAAACTCTTTTAGGTATGATAAGAGGTCTCGGATCTTTAATGGATTTAATGACCCAAATCATAACAAAAAAAATAAATCAAAATCTCACTTACTCCAAAGTCTTTCTGTCCATTAAGTTTTTTGTTTTTTTAACCCCCACCAGCAAAACTACATTTCCCTACATTGTTGAGGGGCAGCAGGTTTGTCAGAGATGGTCTCCTCAATTGACATAGCTATTCTCAAAATATATCTTTGCAATCTGGAATTGACCCTTTAACTCTAGGCGTCCATTTAAAATCAAAACTAGGAATGCATCAGTTTAAAAAGTATCAAATGTTTACAGGGGTCTTTTCCTTCAAATCAGAAAGTTTGTGTTTTTTACAGTAGTGGACACACACACACACACACACACACACACACACACACACACACACACACACACACACACACACACACACACACACACACACACACACACACACACACACACACACACACGATACAGAACATCCAGCCATTCCCAAAGCTTCCCACTGAAGCCCACTGTTTACTCTGTTTTGTTTTTAATCATGGCAAGCCTAAACTCTCGATGTAATTTTCCACTCTGCATACACCTAAACACAAACACAGACACGTAGAAAGGTACACATGCACATTCGCACACACATACACACCAACACGTACAATACGGTAAACTCAGCTCCACAATTACCCCTCAATTAGAGATAATAACATGACCACTTCCTGACCAATCACCTGCAGCCTCGCTGTGACTCACACAGTGTCGTCAATCTCACACACACACACACACACACACACACACACACACACACACACACACACACACACACACACACACACACACACACACACACACACACACACACACACACACACACACACACACACACGCACACACACACGGCTTATGAAGTTAGTGGTGGGGGCAGAAATCGTTGGTTATTTTGTCTGACTACTGTGCTTTGTGATTTTCTCTGTATCAGGCAGGTGGAGCAAAACCTTTCCCTCATTTTATGGAGATAAATGTTAGCTTTCTGTGGTTTCCTGTATATGCTGACTGCTGCTGTCAAGACACACACACACGCGCGCGCACGTACGCACGCACACGCACAACTTATTTCCTGGCAAAACTGAAATAACCTTTCCTGTCTCCCTGTCTCTCGTGGATGAGTGAGAGAACAGTCTCTGTGGCTTCAACAGCAGGCCCGCTACAAACACTGAAGTCCTTTCCTCCTGCCTTCCTTACTGCAGCTGAGGAAGGTTTTATATTCCCAGGTCAAAGACACCAAAACTTAAAATGACTTCACACTGCCCACTGAATATATGCTGCTACCCGAAGACAGAAATTGGCATTTAATAAATGACTCTGTTCCCACTGCAGCCATTTTCAACTTAAGACACACTCAGGCAGGGAAACCTGACCCTAAAGTCAAACCAGCATTAAAGCTGAAAATTTCACATACATGTACCCATTATTAAATTATCCAGCTATGCTGACAGCAGTAAACCATTAGTGTCTATATTTAGATTTCAGGAGAGAATAAAAAAATAATAATGTACAATTTATGATATGAAGCATGCAGTTTAGTTCAAAAGCTAGACATACCATAACGTGGCTGCAAAGCCACTGGTTAGGTCCTATGACTTTCACCTCAAGCTTTTCTCTTTTTAAAGTGTTTGTTTCTGATAATGTTTAAACCTGAAACAATAAGAGCTTAAACATAGCTGGGAGTTGGATAGTACTGTGACTAACATCCTCTAATTCACATTGATGACAACATCTTCGGTCAAAAAGTGTCTGAAAGCACACAAACAGATGCAGGCTTTAAGTTTTCAAGTCATGTAATTGTGGCTCATTACTTAAACAGTACAGTAGATATTATTTGTGCAAGATTAATTTCCCTTAGCTAATGTCTGGTACAGCAACAGCAGAAGTGAAATTTTCAACATTTAACATTATTAAACTATTAAATGTGATGTGGCCATTTTGTTGTTGCAACAACTGGCCCTTAGTTTTTGTGACTTCACTCGACAGCCTAAAGTTTAAAAAAAATGCTCTTCAAAGACAATAAAGTTTTTATCCTCGTTAATCTGTACATGTGGTGTAATAAGCAGTCAACGTCGTGGCTGAGCATTTCCAATTCAGACATCCAGGGTTTCATACGTCACAATACGAAGGAATCAGCAGGTGAGCGATGGAGGGATGGGTTTAGATAGAAGTGGGGACTATTTGTATAGGCCTGCATGTACTGTAGGGAGGCTGTGGCTCAGACGGTAGAGTGGGTTGCACACTAATCAGAAGGTTGGTGGTTCAATCCCAGCTCCTCCTGTCCACATGCCTAAGTGTCCTTGAGCAAGACACTGAACCCTAAGTTGCTCCTGATGGTGTGCCATCGGTGTGTGAATGTTCTCCTGATGGCAGCACCTTACATGGTGATCTGTCTCATTAGTGTGTGAATGGGAAAACCATGTTAAAGCGCTTTGAGACCGAAAGGTGATAAAGCGCTATACAAGTACAGACCATTTACTTAATGAAGGCCAGGGTGTAGAGTTACATTCAAGCCACTTAAAAACATCTAAATATGTCATGATGAACATGGGGTGAGTTTTATAGGAGAGCAGTGTATTAGACAGCCAGACAGGACAAAAGTTGAACACAGCCTTTATCTTCTAAGAGTCCTCTCAAGCCATTTATTTCAATCTGCTGGTAGATTGATCCACCTGTCAACCACACCACAGGTCCACCACTGTTGTACCTTGGGTAGACAAGTGTAGTCACTTGTCTGGCCCTCCTAACACATTTAAACAGTGTCATTCTCAGACCGCTTTTAGTTATAATTTACCAGCAAAAAAGTAGACCAAGATAAACACATCCAGGATAATAAATGCACGCACACACAGACAGACAGACACACACACACACACACACACACACACACATAGACCAAACACATGTAGATGTCTGCGTGTGACACATTAGAGACAAATCCTCAAAGAGCTCCCCCCCTCATGCTCATAGGCTCATATAGAGTCCAATACAAAACATTAGCGGATTGACACTATCACACTGGCTATCCGGCAGAGCCCCTTTCACACATAATTACAGGCTCTCATTTCCCCCGCCGAGGGAACAGGTGCAGGGGGAGAGGGAGAATAGCTCAGGCCCACTGTCTCCTTGGGCTTAGGGCCTTTTCCTGGCTCTGAGAGGCCTGTATTGACAGAGACAGAGGGGGGACGCCAGTGCCAATAAATCACTGCGAACGTGTAAATGCCACTGCACCGCATTCCGCCAAAGAACAGGAGGCCAAACGGCTACAAGTTCCTTTCTCTTTCTTACTGTTGTTTTAAGGCACCCCCCCCTCCTCCTTCTCCTCCCCACACACACATATTTTTTTTTCCCCTCTCCCTCCATCGCTCTCTGCTTCATTCTCTCTCTCTCTCTCTCTCTCTCTCTCTCTCTCTCTCTGCCCCCAAAGCAGCTAATAGCATAATTTGAGGAAGAATGTTCCCGGAGTTTCCTGTGAATTCTGCCATTAGTCATCCGAATGACCTCTCTGTTCCTCCCCTTTCCCTTCCGTGTCACTAACACAGTGCTGCTTTGGAGCAATGGCTGCCTGGGGAGGAGGGAGTTAAATAGGAACCAGAGGTGAACCGAGAGTGTGTGTGTGTGTGTGTGTGTGTGTGTGTGTGTGTGTGTGTGTGTGTGTGTGTGTGTGTGTGTGTGTGTGTGTGTGTGTGTGTGTGTGTGTGTGTGTATGCGTGTGTAAAAAAGCATGTACACTATATCTTTTTTTTCTGTGTTTGTGTTGATTATGGCATGTCTTCATCTGTGCCTGCAAGAATGAGCTTGTTTGTTTGTGTGAACATCAGAGTATAATTGTGTGTGTGTGTGTGTGTGTGTGTGTGTGTGTGTGTGTGTGTGTGTGTGTGTGTGTGTGTGTGTGTGTGTGTGTGTGTGTGTGTGTGTGTGTGTGTGTGTGTGTGTGTGTGTGTGGTGGAGACTCCCCCACTCAGCGGGGTGCAAAGGTAGGGCCTCAGTACTTACCCCCTGACATTGAGCTGTTAACTGCGAAGAGATGTGCAGGGTGGAGCGGGTGGAGGGTGTGTGTGTGTGTGTGTGTGTGTGTGTGTGTGTGTGTGTGTGTGTGTGTGTGTGTGTGTGTGTGTGTGTGTGTGTGTGTGTGTGTGTGTGTGTGTGTGTGTGTGTGTGTGTGTGTGTGTGTGTGTGTGTGTGTGTGTTGTGGCAAGCGTGGAAGTAGAGATGTGCAGTGGGGGAGGGCAACCAAGAAAGAAAGTTTTTGTCACCACCACCACCACAATAGCTGAAATTACTTGTTTATGTTCCTTTCAGCTCTAATAACCAAAGCAATTATTTGCTTTCACAGCACAGTTACTACTTTGACTCTGTGTCTATACAAGATTTATTTAGACTGATTAGACAACAAGACACAGAGAGAACGGGCCTGTTATGCTGCACAGTTACGAAAATTACATATACATAAACATCATTGTCTGGGATAAGTTGGCCTCTGCTGTGGGGAGTGTGCAATTAGTGTTGGGGGGAGAGAAAGCAAAGGGTAGCTTTCAAAAAGCAAACAGACGCTGACAAATTTAACTCCACATGATGCAACATTTGCTGGATCTGGAAACAGATTTGGGGATCTGAAACCAATTATTTACAAAGGAGATTTGGATAGATTGAGGGTTAGCTTCATAACAGATGTTTTTGTGACTTATGATTGACTCTGGATAGGATTATTATTAGCAGCCCCACAAAGTTTTTTTTCAAACATAATCCTCAGCGGAACATGTAATTGGCAGACTTTCCTCCCGTCCTCCAAAACATTTAAAAACATTTACAATAAAATCATCGGATCATTGGTTTCATTATGTACCAGACTGTAAGATCTATTAAACATATATGTATCAGGCCAATATAGTGGAGTAAAATGAGGATTCTTCACATAATGTGGCCACATAATGTGGCTAAGCTCAACGTATCAGAAATATAGTGATTCGCATCTCAACTGCAGGCTCCTCAGAGGCCCTAAACCAGGTCTTTACCTATCCATACACTCCTCCCGTCCTCCATCCCAACACCCTGAGCCTCTGCACCTCCACCCTCCATCCCCCCCACACACACACACACACACACACACACATCAAAGGCCATCAATCTCCCACAGTACAGGGGGAAAGGCAAATATTTAGAGAAGGACTGAGCCCCCATAAATCTGTAGTAGAGGAGAGAGAGAGAGAGAACATGATACCCACCCTGCTCCTCCGAACCTCCACCCCACCACCATCGTCCCAAGTCCCTCAGCAGTCCTATGTCTTGATGGCTAGAGGAAGCCCTGGGAGGCCACAGGAACGAGAGAGGAAGAGAGAAGGAGATCTGTGGCAACACCACCAGCAAGGAAGACCGCAGAAATTAAGAAATAAAAAAAGAGAGAGAGAGGGTGAACAACACTCGCCAGAGACAAAAACTTTCACAGTCAAAGAAAAACACACGTACACACAATAAGAGAGCTCACACATGGACACAGTGGTGGGACTCCTCTTCTTGGCCTTTGATTTACTACAACTCCCAGTTCCCCTCGAGTGAGACTCCAGAATATTAGCAAGTATTTATGTCCTTTTTCATTTGAAAACAATATGGCTTTCAGCAATAAAGAAAGGAACGCTGTGCTGATAGGTCAGGGTTGGGAGGTCACTGGGAGAGTAAATTGGGGGCAGATGAGATCCTGAACAAAGTGAAGCTCGCTCCTACAGAAACTGCCTGTATGGAGAATGGAGGCTGTGGCTCCTTAACAGCTTGAAGGGAGGCAATGCACACAGACAGACAAAGCTATTAGTCTACTGTCTGATAGATGAGGTTTTTATGGCCAAAACCAGCACAAAGCCGAATGACAACAAACAAGGGGTTAAGCACTTGAAGCACTTGTCTCTTTTCTACAAGTCTTTGGATCTAAAGTTAGCCAGAATCTTGGTCTGAAAACCAATGTACATTGTAAAATTGTAAGGACATTTGATGTGGTAATAAACATTAGGATGTGAAGAAGAACAAGCAAAACAGATGTACACACTCTAGAAACAATGGTACTAATACACATGCAGACGTACTGCAGTCACACACGTACCCAAACACACCATTTAATTAGAATAATTCAGACAAGATGAAATTAAACAGGCAAAGGCAGGAATTATAACAGTCACACTGTACCCATTGCATTTTGCAATATCAAAAGTCCAGAAGGACACTTGCATCCACATGCAAGCATGCAGGCGCACACACACACACACACACTCGCACGCACGCTCGCTCGTACGCACGCACGCACGCACACACACACACACACACACACACACACACACACACACACATCAAAAGGTGTCCCCTGCAGGCAACTGTCAGAGCAGCACAAGGGATTTAAGGAGCTTTGCGATGCCCCCACTGACTAAGCGAGAGTCCCGGGGGTGAAGGGTATTGATCCCTGGGCAGAATGTGCATCCTGCTCCCCTGACAGACTAGTTGATTGACTTTTCATCCCCACTGGGGAAGCAACATGGGCAGATAGAGACATAAATGCCTTAACATCGGTGCACTTGATATAGTAATATACACACTTGTCAGTGAGACCGAATACATGTGTGAGGACATGCATCATTTGTGAGTCAATGCATACATGCATGCAGCAAGACATAGCATATGCATGCATCTCACACACCAACATGCTAACACCTTTACCGCTGTCGCCACCACAGCTGCCATATTCATGAGTGGGATCGGCACTGAGCTGCATTACCATGGCCCAGCTTCTGCCTTTGTTCTGGCCTTTGTTGGCTTTGCTGCCTGCCGCTGCCTCTGTCAAATGTCACGTCTCTGCAGACTCTGTATTTTGAGCGTCAATGTCAATAATTAGACATACAACATTATGGAAGCCTGTAGACCCCTCTGCACAAGACACATTAACACATTTTTTTATGTGCGATTTTGTGCTTTGTTCCCACCTTCTCCTCACTGTAGCACTAAATACAGAATAAAATCTAGCACGTTGTATGTTTTCAGAATGTTTTTCTTTTTTTTTCTTGCCTTGTTGTCCAGCATAAAAAAAGACGATGGCACTGTCATGTTTTTCATACATATATATAAGTTGTATTTTAGATCTAAAAACAATGCAGTAGTCATGAATCACCCACTTTTTTGGTGACAAAACCATTTGACAGTCAGCAGTTTGACACGTTATTGAAAAATAGAAGCTGTTCTTTGACATTTAATTTGGTTTAAAGGCAATCAAGTCTGGTCAAGTCACCGTCTATTCATGATTTCCCAATCTGCTGTGGTGGCCAACCCTGGCTCATGACTGCACTGTGTCAGTGCCTTTCCTTTTTCTTCCCTATTCCTTGTTCAAACACACACACACACACACACACACACACACACACACACACACACACACACACACACACACACACACACACACACACACACACACACACACACACACACACACACACACACACACACGCGCACACACACACACACACTAGATGTGCCTGGAGGAGGACAAACTTTTGGGATGTGCTGGCAATGGGCACCTAATTGCTTCTTACTGATCCAAATAGTACATCAGAGGCAACGGCACTTCAGTGGACCTCCGATGAGATCCGCTACGTTGGGCCTGTTCATTACCCTGCTGACCCCCCAGCTCGACCCCTCATACACGCACATATTACACACACACCTCCACCCCTTCACCTACCCCAGCTCATTGTCTCTGGGGTTTAATTGGGGCGATGTTCTCCATTGTGAGCCGGCTCAATGGCTGTGGAGGGCTCCATTGTGGGGCTGAATGAGGGCAGGAGTGTTCATTAGGTGAGTCTCTGAATAAGGCCTTCTGGAGGTAGGGTACTGAGAGCAGGGGGCTGCTGGGGGCCTCCGGGGTGGGTGAAACTGCATGCTCCTCTCTTCTCCTCTCTTCACCTCTCTTCTCTTCTTTCTTCTTCTCTCATCTCCTCACCTCTCTGTCCTCACTGCTCCCCTGCTCCTCTCCTGTTGTCTCTTTCCCTCAACAGCCTGACGCTTGGCCCTGAAAGGCAGCGGCTGCGTTTGTTGGAAGGACAGTCTTTGTCTGCGCCAGGAGAATGAATCGCAGGAAAAGAAGAGCGAGGGGGATCAAAGACAGACTATAGAGAAAGCAAAGACCACCTCCTCTGATGGAGGGATAAAGAGAACCAATGAGCCTTGGCCTCAGAGAAGCTTCATCATTCCTCAGTCTGGATTTGGATCTCATTCCTCACTGGTGGTCCTTACCAAAATACTTAATGAAACACTACTGTAAAAGTGATACTTAATTGATGCCTGTTGGGAATATTCTTTACACTTACCCACAGGCAGGGAGGTCAGGGTAATGATTGAGCTGCAGAGCAACACCTCCTGAGCTGATGGATTCTTTAGGACACTTTAGGCTCTGACTAAGCCACCAAACAAATAATACAAATGCTATATAAGCTGGCAGAAGCTAAGTTTCTGAAAAACAAATTCAGCAGTAAGCCAAATGACTGACTGTCAGGGCTGTGATTTAAACGAAGGTTATATTCCTAAAAATTGATAGTCGTGCAAAATCACCACTCATCACAGTAGCGTCGAGTACAAATGAAAATAAAAAATGAAGGAAAGGAAACAGGTGGGCATTTCTGCACACTGTCTCACTGCTGGAATTGGCCCGCATTTACACGAGGCTGGCACACAGCCAGATGTAGACTGCTGATCCAGAGACAGAACTACATGGCGGATTACATGGATTCACATGTTGAATTTGTTTTTCTTCTTTATAATTTAAATAAGCTCATTTAAAACCTACTTGCAAGAGAAAATTCCAATCAACTGCATCTAATTGACCTTAAAATGTTCAATTTACCGTAGAAAAGCACACACCATTTACTTTCAGTGTGGCCATGAAGTTGAGATGGAAACCTTTTAATGTAGAAATCCGATGCCAACATTTGCTGTGACTGTTACTTGTCTCAGTCCAGACTGCTGCACTGAAACATTTAAGCTGCCACGGAGCTGACAGCATTTGGCAGACCACCGTCAGCCAGTCCTCAAGCCTCTGCCAGTGGCTGAGTGCTCTGTTGTGAACGTGGCGTGCAGTCGGACGACGTCTATGTCACAGACTTGACTTTCACACTGACCAGAGCCCCTTCACCCGCTCCCTACCCAGCCACTGATGTCATTATCCCTCCAACCACACACACACACACACACACACACACACACACACACACACACAGCACACACACACACACCACACACACACACACACACCACACACACAAAACCCACGCATGGAATGTCTCGGCTCTTCCACTCTCCCTTAGCCACTACCTTCCGCTGTTTACATTTTTCTTACTACCCAAAAAACAATACCAGACATCTAGTCCACCGCACTGAACACACACACATATACACATATACACATACACACACACACACACACACGTATAAACACAGGCCCAAACTCACGCTTAATGCTAATCTGACATCATTGGAGAAGTGTGTAGGGTTTCACTGGCTTATGTGTACACACAGAGCCATGTCTTGGAACTGTTATTGCTGCCACACACAAACACATATTACTGCTTCTTAACAAGGGCGCGTTCAGGTTTCTGAAACAGGATGATTCATCTGTCTCTCAGCTGCACTCTGCAGCTCCCTGACTTCAAACACACTCGCTTTCCTCTTCTCCTCTGACAGTATTTATTTTTCTGTCTGAGCAGCTCACACAAGGCTCTGCATGGACAGTGTAGCGTCTGCCTTCTTCCTGCACTGTCACGAGCCTTAGTACACACCATGTCCAAGCACACATACACTTGAAAAGCTGCAAACATGGATTCAATCCTGCAGGTGTGAACAGAAATTCGTTCACAGCAGGGTACTGACGCACACATGTACCACCTACAGTGATCTGACTTATGTGTGGACACTTACAGGTGTTTGGGCTCCGGTCAGGTTTGTGATGTTCACTGAAATGACCAACAGCACACTTGATACACCCTGAGAGAGTCTGTGGATGTGGGTCTGCCTTCTAAATCCCACGTGACGGTCTCCTGTCCCTTCCTGTTTAGCCTGGGCGTCTGCCGCACATAAACACTCTGGGGCCTGGTTTGCTCCAGGATATATGGACGTATGAATGTGAGGGGCGAGAGTCATGGTTTCAATCCCCCTGGAAACCAGCTCAGAGAAGGCCAGTGTACTGAATGACTGGACGGAGGGGACAGGGTGGGCCATTGTGGAGCGTTTATCCTTATAACCTAAACTCACCCTAAAACTAAACTCAATTTTTCCTCTGTGCTTTAAGATACTCATATGGAATTTCCTTATAAACAAACACAGTAACAGTATAATTTATACTCAGTATTTCTCACCCAGGCGTATTGTGTGTATCCTTCAGACTCAAACGATTACTATGGTGATATTCTACATTATTCTGAGTTGTCAGGAAATCCAATAAAAAGACCAAAACTAGCAACGATTTGATCGCACTAATAAGTGTTGTCTTTGTAGCCAAAGCCTGATATATCTTATTCCACTGCACCATAGACCTCCATTGTTGGAGAACAATCACCAACAGCGGTTCACTCACTGACATGCTCATTATGACGAAGGGTAGCGCTGTATTTTATTTGGAAACAATGCAAAATTGTCTTTCTACTATAAGTACTCAGTAGCCAACCACATCTGCAGCTGAAGACGGTCTAGGTAGTATACAAGTTTATCCTCTTTTGTTGCTAAAAACTTCACTGCCTGGCCGTTTTATAAATATATTTAGCTATTTAGAAAATATTAACATATATTTGACCCTCAGTATAGGAAAGAATGGGCTGGTGCTCTGGGCAACTAATAGGAAGGGAAGGTCAGACCATATTTAGACGTTAGATTAACATTTTGTTGCTATTGACAATTAAAACAAGTTTTTTAATAAAATAAATAATACATACAACATATCATCAGACTTATCCTTTTAACAAATGCATTGAATGTATTTCCATCCTCTCTTAAAAGTTTTATATTTATCAGTAGCAATTTTGCCAACATTTCTCACAGTCTTACCAACAGGAGAATATAGAACATGTTAATTTTTGCCATCATCTTCCCCAGCTTTTGCTGCAGCATCATCGTATGCTTATCAATGAAGCACAAGATACAAACAAAACAGGAATCCACATATCATGTTAAGTACAAGTACAAAGCTTTGTATTGAATTTAAGTAGTGTCTTATTTAAGGACACATTTTCATTCTGCTGTCCTCTCTGCTTGTTTATTGTGTTTTATTTTGATATTGGTAGAGCAACCAACAAACAAACAAACGTTCATGTTATTTGCAGGTACTGTAACTTACTCTGGTAACAATGTCAATTAAATAGGCTGTTATGATTGGAGAAATCACGAATAGAGAAGGTTAGAAAGGGGGGCATTTCCAACTTCGACAGGGTACGTGCATGTGTGTGTACGTGAGTGTGTGTGAGGGCACCGCAGATGTAGTTAAAAAAGATGAACAGGAAGAACGACTTCCCTGTCCTGTTCTGACTGCGCTGATCACAGGGACGGATTTGGTCAAAGATAATGAATTCAAGAGCACAAATGCAGCGCTGCCGCACCCAACTCCTTCTCATCTCTAACATGGAGGGGAACCGCTATGACACCATCTGTGGGGGCCACAGAGGGACCACACAGCAGGAGCTCCGTCATGCATCAGTGTGAACATCTAGTTATGGTCTGGGAATGATAAGATGTTATGGTAACTGTGCTCTATGGGCTCTCTGTTGCCAGTGTGATTACGATAACATTGTGCTGCCAAGAGGAAGTGTTTTAAAAATGTATTGTTTGCCATCCTGCCACGGTTTAAATACGACCACAAACCAAGAGCTTTCATCCCACTTGTCACTATTTCGCTCTTTCTGAAGTTTGAAATATTTAATGTCCAAAATGTTTTATAAAAATCCAAACAGGCTGCCATGGGCACTTTAGCACGACCACAGTGATTAAGTCATGCATGATAAGAAACTTCGATCATTAATCTCTGTGTATGGCAGTCATGTCACGTGCTGCAAGAGACACAGGCCATGATATGTGTGTGTGTGCAAATTCATGCAGAAGCATTTGCTTTCATGTCAGCATGTGTACATGCTTGAATTACAGCTGAGGGAACTTGTCAGCACCGGTCCCCTGCAGCACTGTGAGAATGTTTCGCAGGCTGTTGCGTAAAATTCTCCAGTTTGTTAGTTTGCTCTGCTTTAGCATCGTAAAAAAAATAAAGGACGGGCAAATGGCACCGCCCCTGTTTACTGTACATGCCAAGGCAGAGAGATAGAGCAGAGTAGGTCGAGGGAACAAATGTTTTGGCACGTTAACTCACCGCGGAGGGGCACTGATTCGGGCAGCCGTAGGGTATCTGACGTGTAAATGACTGCTGGTGCTGAGACCGGGGACCATTACAAAGGGATGGTAAGCA
Source organism: Brachyistius frenatus (assembly GCF_029030835.1). NCBI lineage: Eukaryota > Metazoa > Chordata > Actinopteri > Embiotocidae > Brachyistius > Brachyistius frenatus. The sequence goes on from NW_027210617.1 coordinate 5,467,369, forward strand.
TCAGTGAGGTTCAGCTGCATGACAAGACAACTTCATCTCTCATCCTCCTCCTTTTTCAGTCCCACGGTTCCTCCTGGGGAAGTCGAATCCGGACTTCAGCCACATCACTCAGCCATCACACAGGAAGTGGAGAAGAACCCTGAGTCACTGAGACAAGAGGAGTAAAAATGAGAAAGACAGCAAGAGTAAAACTGAATAAAAAAGAAAGAATAAAAGAAAATGGAGAAGGGAAAAGGAAAATAAAAGTACAAAATATAAACACATCCCCCAGCAGTGAATATCCCGCCTAAAGAAGTGCCATCTGGGGCTGAACACTGAAAGGGAGAACAGAGAGAGGAGAGCCGGGGTCCGTAAGAGAGGGAAGGTGGGAGTCCAGCTGGGTCCCATTAGGACTGGACCACATGTGTTCGTGGGGGGTGGTGTGGGTGGTGGGGGACCAAAGGGGCAGGAGGGAGCAGAGAGGGCAGCGGGGAGGAAATGCTGAGAGCGATGGGCCTAGACCCTGTGAAGCTTTATTAGGCCTGTCGTCTGCTCTTCTCAACAGGGCCGCTCACCCCCCACACCCCAACACCCGCCGCCTTACCTTGCCCCCTCCACCCAACCCTCCCCTGCCCTCGGGCACCGCCAGGGCAGAACAGTATAAAACTATTAGAAGGAGGGAGACGGGTCTAGACCACCCAGACACGCATACGCAAGCACGCACGCACGCACGCACACACGCGCACACACGCACGCACACACACACACACACACACACACACACACACACACACACACACACACACACACACACACACACACACACACACACACACACACACACACACATAATGGCTACCAGGAGGAGGCCCCAGCATGAGAGCTGCAGCTGGAAGAGGAGAGGGACATTTACCAACACACAATTGCACACATGTACTAGAATGACACAAACTACACACACTGAAGTGGGGTGCATGTGCAAGCAAAGTGTAACAGGGACAGTTCAGTCTTTCATTCAAATGTCAGGCACACATGTGATGGTTTATTTCTTTAATTTCATGTGTTTTGCTTAAGACAGTCTGCTCTAAATTCTGAGGGGACAAAACTGTGACATTTGCATTTATGGTAATGCTTAGAAGCGCGTGTGTGTGTGTGTGTGTGTGTGTGTGTGTGTGTGTGTGTGTGTGTGTGTGTGTGTGTGTGTGTGTGTGTGTGTGTGTGTGTGTGTGTGTGTGTGTGTGTGTGTGTGTGTGTGTGTGTCTGCCATGACCACCTGTGGGTCTCTCACGCCTGTGGTTTGGATAGGTGCAGACATCCGAGGGTGTGTGTGTGTGTGTGTGTGTGTGTGTGTGCGTGCGTGCGTGCGTGCGTGCGTGTGTGTGTGAAAGAGACAGGCAGACAGACAGCCATTGTTTGCATGCATACATGTGGATGTCTTTATTTGTGTATGTGCTTACATTTCACAGTCCAGGCATATCTGACATGGCTACAGGCTCATCTGCCCCCTGCCTTCCTAACACCCATCCACCTATCCATCCGTGTGAAAAACCCGCCTGGAATCTGAGCCCTTCCCGAAATCCCGAGCAGCAACATGAATGGATGTGTCGGCTTTGTTGGAGCAATGATGGCGATCATCCTGCAAAGTAGCAGATGGATAATGAGCCTCATGATGGAGAGCTGCCGGCCTGGTATGTCAACATTAGCATACAGAGTTCAAAGTGCTTGAGTGGCGGAGGAAGTCTCAGGTTTGACTGAATGTGTAATAAGTTCAGGGAACCTGATGGTGCCCCACAGTTGCTGTGCTTTAAAGCTCCATTTGTTGAAATACATGATAAGACAAATAAGAAAATATCAACTACATGAAGAAAAGATATAAATGTCAAATTAATGCCCATAAATGTTTATTATAAAAATTAGCAAGATAACGGAATCAAAAGAGCAATAAAACTTTTATCTATAACTATACCTAATACAAATGATCAAATATAACATTAGCCAGCATAATTAAAAGAAATGAAGGCCTAAAAAAGCCACACAAAAAAATCATAAATATCGCATCTTGAGTAGTTTGTTGTGTTTAAAGGGACTAAAGTTTGTTTTGTTCAGAACTAATCATTAACCTCAGTATCCTCTCCAACAAAAAGATTTACTGTCACAACTCCTTTGCCAAGGTAAGTGTAAGTGTATGTCACTATATTTGCTTGCTGATGTGTGTGTGTTTGTGTCTCAAAGTGTGTGTCCAAGTAGATTGTACCCTATCACACTCCTCTAAAAGTACTCGTCTCTCCTCCGCCCCCATTCAGGTCAGGACCCCACAGCCCGAGTTACAAGGTTTAATACTTCAGCCATTCAGTCATTAAGGTGTTTTATACAGTCTGTCCCCAGACTTCTCTCGCTCGTAAAAAAAACAATATTTGTCTTTCCAACTGCACTGTAGACCACAAAGTCCTCATGTTTTATTTTAGTCAGAGCAGTAAAACTCTGTTCTTCCCCCTGCCAACCTACTTCTACCACAAGCTGTTGTTCTTGTTCTGTAACTGTACGAGTGTGTGTGGAGCACAGAAATCCAAGGTGGCGGTCAAGGTTCCTTAAGATTTTAAGGGGGGTGGGGAGATTGTTATGTTTTATTTCCTGAAAGGTTTGGAGAAGAGAAAGAGGAGAGGAGAGGAGAGGAGAGGAGAGGAGAGGAGAGGAGAGGAGAGGAGAGGAGAGGAGAGGAGAGGAGAGGAGAGGAGAGGAGAGGAGAGGAGAGGAGAGGTGCATAAAGAAAACATATTGTATATTACCTAATTTTCTCCTTTTTGCTAATAATCTTTTTCCACCAAACTCAAAACAGATTCCACAAAACACCCACACATGCCTGGAAACTGCAACCAATCTGCAGTGGCAACATACCTCTCAAAGTTTGACACATCACAATTTTCCCCCTTGTTTTAACTTCATTTTGGTTCTAGTTGGATGGTATGGTTTCTCACAAGATTGACTTTATAAGTAAGCAGATTCTTTTCAATGATGTGGTTAAATGTCTTAAAACTCCTGTTTGTGTGGTTATAAAGGGTTTAAAAACACGTTTTCACGTAACATAATAACATTATGTAAATATGTAAATAAGAAAAATCTGCAATTTTGATTTTCTCTGTTTTCCACTCAGGATCATATTAATGCTGACACAACAAAGTCTAACATAGCTTCTGACGTGTGTCATTTCGCTGCTTTGATACCACTCTACACAGCACTGTGGCAGGTTACAGCTGGACTGAACATGTTATATTTACTGTGTTTTGTTGAATAGACAAAGTGCCACTGAACCAGCAGTGAAGTACAGCCTTGTAGAACAGAAAGCTTGACCTGCTGATATGAACACTGTGATAGAGAGAGAGAGAGAGAGAGGTCTCTTCTCAGATAATCACTGCTTTGAGCAAGACGCCACTCAGTTGAATGAGCCCACAGCTTCAGCCTCGGTATGTCTTTATCACTCGCCACTGGCCGTGTAAATACACTGTGTATTATTTTGATTATAGAAAAGGTTAAGATGACAACCTGACTTTAGAAAGCACTCCCAAGTTATTCACCATTACAACTGCCAATAATGAAAAGCTTTCATGGCTAAATACATTTTATTTTACCCCTTTTTAATGCTTCTTAATACCCGATAGCCAATACATAAACACAATTTCTTCAAACCGAAAGGACCAACAAGCTTATCCTCACACGGCCTCCGACCGTTTATGCATGACACCAAATCATTAGCTCCAAGTGCATGTGTAACGGCACCCTATTAACTAATCAAACAAGCGTCTCAATATGAGAAAAGATGTCTCATTAAGCCGGATGAGTCGATAAAATGAGATAAGAGCCATCTCTGGGATTATCTCTAATTGTTGTGCAGTTACATCTTTCCTTTGTGCCACAAAAACTCAAGCTCAGTAAGTGATCAGGAGCCTTTTATAAAAGTCTCTTGTGCACACATTTGCTCAAAGTCAAAGTTCTAATATATAAGTGATTTACAGAAGCTCTAACATCGAAATCAGTGGTTGAGATTTTTTCTCTTCAACACTTGTATACAGAAATCTGTTGGCATTTTAAATAGATTTTCCTCCAAGGGTGAGCAGCTCAAAATAACCGGCAATAATAGCAATCATTTGTGTGCATTTCATTTTTATGAAATTAAATGCTAAAGTAAAAGCATTTAATATCATAAAAATATTTATGATATTAAATGGTAAAGTATAGAAACAACTCATTGCTATAGAAATCTGAGAGAATTTGAAAAGCAGGGAGGGGTTGAAGTAAATATTATCCAGCATGTTTTTGCTTTGTATGATACTTTCATTGTCTGCAGGCATTGTAATGACGATGCAATATATAAGAAACAGCCAGCCTTTGAGTATTTTTGATTACACATTAACTCACGCTGCAGCTCTTTGCTTTCATCACCCAGCTTTAAAAGCAGTAAATTCTTTTTGACTGTCTTTCTCTCACCCTGCAAATTCCTCTATCCACCCTTCTGACCTTCCAATTTTTTGGACATCTCTTTAAACCTCAACTCATTTCTCCCTTTCTCTTCCATCCCCGTTTCTCTCTTTTTATGTCCCATTATACAACATCCATCTGCAAGCTTATAGAACAAGACACACAAATACGCAGAGCCACGATACGAAGTGTTAAGTTTCACACCTTATCAGATTTTGACACTGATACAACAGCAATCTGCGGCTACTGCAGAAAAAGATGCCAGGCCCCGCTGCCCTTATCAGCCATTTACAGTGCCAGTAAACATAAATCCTTTCCAGTACTTCTAACCTTCACAACCATCATCACCATCCAAACGTGTGCAGGTGTCAAATTAGGAGGTCTGGGCTGAGTGACCAAACAGCGCCCACTGCAGCTGGCCGGGATGCACTTCAGTGTCTTCCACTTCAAGGAATATCTTTTGGCTCTCTCTCCTGCTGCCCTTTTACTACAGCCGAAGGTCATCTGACAGTATGTTCAATGCATACATTTCTGTGTGTGTCAAGCAACCACCTGTCTCCTTTCCCTCTGAGGGAGAATAATTCAGAGACGACAGGGAGGAGGAGCATCTGAATTAATGACTGGAGTCATCTTTCCCTTTACACTCACACTGGAAACTCACATTTATTTGTCTTTCTTTCTAATTGTGTGTTTTTCTACCTGTCGAGCTTATCGTGGCTTAGACCAATTAGTGATACTGAGTGAGCAGAAATCAGAATGAACATTAGCAATTTGAGGGATCCACAGAAATTTCTCCTCCACTAAAAGCATTTTCTTTCAAAATAATATGTCACTTGAGTTTTTATGATTCTAGCTTATACAGCATTTGTGCAGTTTTATGATGCCACAAACTGCTGAGTGAGGCAAGGTGACAACAGACGGTAACTGTCACTGTCACTGACCATGAAAGCCAATGTACAACTGAGGTAGTTAAAAACAGAGACCGCAAATAGAAGAAGAAAAATCTGCTTCATGCTGGTAAAAAAGCATGTGGGAAATTTGGAAATGCATTTCTTTTCTTCCAACTAAACACCGTATTTTCTATCAAAATTTTGTCCAAAAGACAGAGACAAATAAAAGAGAAAGAGAGCGAGAGACAAAGACACAGAGAAAGAGTGACATCTATGAGGGGGGTTGATGTTTGTGAAGGGGAACATGAAGTGGCAGACTGAGTATTCAGTGTCAGGGCTAGGTTAGGTTTCTAGCTTCAGTGTTGTCAACACTCACTCCTTCTCCTGCCTTGCTCCGTGGCCCACCATGTGTTGGGCAAAATGGGGCTCGCCCTCAGAACAGGAGCTGGCGTCACCACCCGTGCCAAAACCACTCTGACTTTACAACACATGGAACCTGCGAACATGACACCGGCGCTCGGTGGAAAACAGCATGCAGGACCAATTCTGTCACAGCCCGAGCCATCTGAAACGAATGTTCTCGCCCCAGATCGCTTGATCTTGTTGATCCGTCCCCTCACTCCTGCCAGGTTTGGATTTCGCTCCTTCCAAACACAGATTGTGACACATGAACCCTCTGGATCAAAGCCTGATAAATTTACAATGCTCCACTTCTGACTTCTGATGTTTAACTTGTGTTGGCATACTGACCATGTGTGCATTTGACAGAAATAGCCACTTGAGAGACAACACGTGAAACAAAAGAATCAGGGGATCAAACAGGGTGCGGATGGCAGAAGAGACAGAGCTGGTTGGGAAGATATGAAAGAATATTTCTGAGAGTAATACTCAAGGAGCAAAAAACATGTGTGCTCGGTTTATGTTGGTGTGGCCAGTATGAGTGTAGTAAAAGAGTAAGAGGGAATCGGGTCTGTGGCTGCTAGTGTTTAGATTGAGCAGTGACTGATGACAGCTAGCTGTTCTTGAATGTGGCTACAAGCTGCCCACATTGACCAAAGGCAAAAGACTGCAGGAACACTTTATATTATAGCATGACTGACAACTGACTGGTTGGATGGACAGATGAAGAGTATGACTGGGTTCATGTATAAACATGTCAAGTCAAACCAGATTTAATTATGAAACACATTTAAAAACAACAGTTGACCAAGGTAGCCTGTTATTGCCAGACCCAACTTTTCATGCAGAAAATTTGGGTCTGGCAACACTCTATTGAGGATTGACTCTAGTAGTTGAAATGACTGGAGCAGCCTTTAGCCAATCGGGATGGAACACCATATGACATGTCACGCATGTCTGAAACTCACATAGCTGTTAACAATAAAGACACCCACCCCCCCACCCCCCAGCAGAGTACAACACCATGACATGAATTGACCACTGCAGACTATGCAGACTCCACTTGTAAATTCCACATTATTTGCTCGTGTTGCTACACCTGTTCGTACTGCTTCATCTACCACTATCACTAACACTTGATTTAAACACCATTGCACTTAGCTACCCCTACTGGTCACTGATTGTTCTGCCCTTCAGAGTGGCTAAGTGAACCTTCATGACTTCCAGACTATAATCGCAGTGAAAGCTCAAGCTGTGAGCAATAGACTGGCAGCACCATGCTATGAGCAAAGTGGTGGGCAATTCAAATTGCAAAATCCATAAAACAAAATGATAAAAACACAAAGACCAGTTTAAAAGACAAACAGACAATATGTAATAAAGGCAATTAGACATAACAATACAACAAAAAAACAAAAAGGCGCACAGTAGATTCAGCTAACATACACAATCCACCCTACCGGTCGTATGATTTCTTCTGTGGCTCTATGTTGATGTGTCCAAGCAAGATAAACAAAGGCCTCCGATTTTTTTTTTTAAATGGTAGTTGAAATTAAATGCTGCGAGTACTGGACCAATCAGAAAGGTTCAGAACTATGAGCCCCATCCCACCCCCAAAGTTCCTGAACTTTGCAGAGTACTACCCACTTGAGCACCAAGCAGGGACTTTTTGATCCTGGTCCCTGTAGTGGAAACCAAGTTACAGGAACTGAGTTCCTCAAACGCTTCTAAGTCCATGAGGAGAATTATTGTGGTGGAGACGCCGCTTCAGTGAGCTTTAGAGTTGCTGGTAAGCAATGCCGTAAACAGCCATGCCATTCCATGCCCCGCCACCCCCATATCCAGTCTTTAGGCTAAGCTAACCAGCTGCTGACTAGCTGACAGACATGACAGTGGTATTGATTATCTCGTGAAATGTATGGCAAGTGACTGAAAAAGCACATTTCTCAAAGTATTCAAAATTCTTATTTAGACCGCACAATCCCACATCGCTAAACTGAAAATAACTGTTTTTCTTAGCAAGAGTCTGTATGAAGTGAAACACTTAAGCTTTCATTGCTCTATGCTTTTTTTTTATTAAGCCTGGAAATTTTTATGGTCAAGAGGAATGATATATATTGGCTAAATGCAGTCTGTTGTTTTAGGACTCGTGCAGCTACTCGATTAGAGCAGTCATTTTGGTCTACACCTCATTCTGCAGGCCATAAAGAGCAAAACCTCAGAGAATGTGCATGTGTAAGCTTTGTGTGGAATAACAATGACACAAGAATAGAAACAGTGCTCTGAGGGAAAGAAAACTGATTGAAAAACAAGAACGGAAAAAAAAAAGATCAAACGGCCTTTAGCGAAATACGAGATGCTTTTTCATTATTCCCACGGTTGGATACTTAGCATACAGAACTCCTTTCTCTGTCTGACTTTCTTATGTGCACACACAGCCATTAACACACACATAAACACACACACAGGTCGGCGATCATGCTGACCACCCAGCCAGTGCCCCCAGGGCCCCACCTCTCACCTCGCTCAGAGGCGCTATAGCTGAGAAAAACTACACCATTCACTTCCTTTCCCTCCCTACCTAGTTCCCTCCTCCCCCCTCCCTCTCTCAGTGCTCCCATTCATGTTGTAACAACTCGTAAAGGAAGGAGACTTTGACCCCCTCAGTAAAAAGTTCCCAATCGGCTTCGTTCAAGACGCTGTGTGTAGGACGGGGCGAGGCAAATTAAGACCAACCCTTCTGGAGATGATGGCTGCGTTCTGGCATCCTGTTCAAAGTCCCATTGTAAATGGCCAAGGATTTTATCAAAATAAACTACCCATGTATATTAACGTCTTTTGCAAATTGTTGAGGACTTCATCTAAATGTCAGGACCAATCCTTTGGAAGCAAAAATAGCCAACTACATTCTCAAAATAAACTGTACTGTAAAGTTAAAACCAGGGTAAGATAAAATCATTATCTTCATTCATAATCCTGAATCCTCATATGGCAAGCATTACTCTATAATAAATGTGTGAAAGCAAAACCCGATTTTCTCACAACAGACCTGCTTTGACTGCCTCGGTACAGAAATCTTCCACTGACCCAATGATGCATGCTTGGTGCTTGGTGAACTAAATGATATTAAGGTAAAACCATTTCACATTTACAAATCTGGCATTGTCATGTTGCTAAAATCTATTGGTGAATTTGGGGTTTAATAACAAGGTGAGGGCTGTCCCGTGAAAGGGTGAACCCACGGCACCACACTGAGCTTAAGGTTCTGAGTGGTGGAACGGGACTGAGTGTCACAGCACGGAGACCCTGCACCAGCCTCTGCGACCAGCCACCCTAACGCCAAGTCCATCAGCAACCAGAGCAGTGCCATCAGGATTGCGTCACTTGGGTGGAGGTGGAGGGGTCTGGTCACGAGCAAGGACCAAACTAAGAGATGCTCCAAACACTTCCTGCCACAGACTCCACCAGGGGAGATCTGCAGGTGTGGACAGGAGCAACGAGAGGCCCAGGCAGCGGCCGACTCGCGCACCTCGGGAGGCCCACATGGAAGGCGCAGGGAGAGCGATGGAGGATGACACTTCCGCTGTGTGCCGGCAATAGCAGACGTCTTGAAAGATCTTCTATAATCCGGACGGAAAGGAGAGCACGCTGCAGTTTTTTTGTTTTTTTTTTACCATCAGATAGTCTTTGTGGGAAAAAAAGGTGACAAATAGTAAAGTCTTCATTTTGAACAGCCAAATCTGATTCGACTAAGAAAAGTCTGAGTCTGGAAACACCCCTGAGCAAAGTCGTTTTCAAATCTTGGAGCTACCATCATGCTGTCAACCTTTGGAGACTACATCATGCTGTATTGTCTATCAGATAATAGTATTCAATTGAGGTACTGGATGATGCAGTCTGTGATTTTAGTTTATGTCATCGTGGTGTGCTGATGAGAGGAGATTATGTTTTTCACCCTACAGTGAAAGAAGTGCCAACCCAAAGTTCCTGCCATGAGCTACAAATAATGGAGAAGATCTGATGAAGCTCATACAAACTCAGCCACAACTCAGTATTAAAATGTCTCCTTTAAAGGCTGTAGTGCATCCCTCCAGAGGGAGCAAGTCATAACATCAGTGTTTTTCAGTCAAAACTGATGAGACAGAGAATACATGGAACCTAAGTATTAGCTTCTAATCATTTAACATCCGAATGAATATGCATGCTATGACATCCTTGTCTTGCTAGATATTTTTGCTCAGTTTCTTTTCATTCTTTGACTGAGATGTGCCTTCTTAAATAACTGGCAGCAAAAATATACAAAGAGAAAAGCCTCCTCAACCTGTCAGTCTTAGCTATGTTATCCACAGATTACAATCAGAGGTGTCTTTAGTTAAAAATACACTTTACAAAGTATGTCTCACTAACTTAACTTTTTACACTTTTTCTAAAATGCCAACAATCCTAAAAAAAAAATACAAATAAAGTGAATTAGACATCATTATGCTTGGCTCAGATTTTCTATGCATACACATGCATATATGCCACATCCTTGCACTTGTAATAACCCCTGAACATATAATGGGAAAAGAGTTTCCATTGACTGATAGAGTATGACGGCTCTTCTTAACGTGATGTTTCAATGTTTTCCAACTTCAACTTCAGCTGTCATTTCTGCACTTTTTGACCATCATTCCTCTTGGCTATTTTCTCATCCTGGTTCACCTTTGCCCTTTTGTACTTCCCTACACTGTGTCCATGCCGTTTTTCTGTGCTGGGGACAGTTACAACAGATGTAGGCTCCTGAGTGCAGCTACTCGCATCATGGTATTTTCATGATTTTCCAACTCCACTCATACATTTATTGGAATCATTTGCTTGGAACTAATACATTTAGAATAATTTGAATGCTTTTAAAAAAGTCACTTATTTTGTAATTCACTCTAACCTGTAATTTAAATGTTCCCTCAAAGTCAGTGGTGGGTCTGCAATTTAACCTTTGGAGGGCACGTAAAAGGGCTGACAGAGACACACTAATTCACAGCCTGACAGGCAGTCAGATCAGTCTGTAAAACATGCAGCCAGAGGGACAGAGATAAACACAAACATGCATGAAGAGAGGCGGGTGGACAAGACAAGTCAGGCAGTCATTTAGTAAAGTCAGCCATATGTGGGAGCAGTAGCAGGGGAACCAAACTAAGGTCAGAGGTCAGGTGGGATTTGGGTTTCCTGCTTCAAGACTCCAGTGGAGCTCAAACATGTCTGTCTCACCTCAGAAAACCATCATCATCCCTGGCTGGATCTGTTCTGCTCTGCATCCTACTGCTAACACACCTGTGTTTCTCTGTTTTATTTAGATATCAACTGTTGCTACTGCTGCTGCACACGGGAGACGTTTAGCCACAGGAAATGTTTATAATGAGGTTGATCATGAGGAAATCTTCTGCTTTGGTTTTTGTTTATTTTGCTAATCTTAGTCTACTATTTCTTAATGCTTGGTGGACATCAGATATGTATGAAAAGCATGTACTGTATACAACATTTTATGCAGCTTGCAACACTATTTGTCTGTGCAAAGAGACAGTCGGGAATGTGAGTTTTTCCATGTATGTTCCTGCATGCGTATAGTTTGCATGCATGCATACTATTGTTTGCATTACTTATGTCTGGATTACACATGTGTATATGTGTGTGTGTTTATGGGCCACTGCTGCACTCTTTATAAACACATCAGTTGGGCTGACAGTGCACAGCGGGAGAGAGAGAGAGCCTTGAGACAGCCTGGGACAGAGGCCTCATAAAAAATCACTTCTAATTTATTTCCCTCCAAATTGGAAAGTGCACGCTCACACCTGACTAAATCATCACACGTCAACTGGAGACGGCCCCCCACCGCACGCTGACGAAACCCGATCCCACTTTTGCCGCTCAGGCCCAAGCCAGGCCGGGCAGAGAAAACACAGCGTCACACCACATACATACACACTCCTTAATGGTTTTTGCAGATGTGTTACTCCCAATAGCCCCTCTAAAGCCTGATCCCCACTGCTCCCCACCTCCCGCCTACATGCTCAATCAGGGCTTTATCAAATTTATCATTACACAATGATTTTTTTTTGTGGTTTGTTTGGCCTTCACATGCCCTCTTGCCCTTTCTGACCATGTCATCCTTCTCTGTCCAACTCTTTGCTCTTCTTTCAAAGTCACTTTCTTAATTTCTTATTCACCTCTCTTCTTTATCAGTTTGTCCCACTCTCAAATTTTTCAGTCCGTTACAAGGCCTGAGCTCACTATTCATTTTGAAAAACCTACTTTCCTAACTCTCCGTCATTCATTCTTTCTGTCTGTCTGTCAATTTTCGTATTACATACCTTCCAATCTCTGTCCGGTTCTCTGAAGCGGAGCCCCCATGTTCTAATGTGAAACGCATATGTTATTACAGAGCATTCAGCATGACAACCATAAACTTGACAAACACTATACAAACAGCAAGGGTGGCCAGTACTGCCAGAGGTCTACAAATGTGTGTGTGTGTGTGTGTGTGTGTGTGTGTGTGTGTGTGTGTGTGTGTGTGTGTGTGTGTGTGTGTGTGTGTGTGTGTGTGTGAGTCATAAAATGTGTTCCTACATGATGCAAGTCTCTACTGTTGCTACCCCTACACAACAGTGAATCAAGGGAGGCCTAAAGAGTAAAGCCTATCCTGACTCCATAACATATGACATTCTCACTAACACAGATTAAGCCTCACTCACAAATGCGCACTGCTTTTATCCATCACTTTTTGAACACATGTTATAATGTTCAGAAAACGTACAAAAGTATTGCAAGTTCGGAAAAGTAGGCGTATTGCAAGGTAACACAAAATTATTCCGCAAGTACGCAAAAGTAGTCCTCAAAACAAAATGCTTGTCATGAACCTAAAAGCCACAGCTTTAAATTAAAAACAGATGCCTTTAAGATATTAATTAAACAAAAACCAAACCGATCTGTAAACTCCACCAATCAAATTTCAATAGAAAAATATCAATACAGCTCACTAATGTCAACATATATCAACAACCAGTTTAACCAAAATCTCTGGATGTTCCCACAAAGTAACTGTTTACAGCAGATTCCTACTAATGAACCTGAAACACATATAATTGACAAAAAAAGTAACTGGCTCTCAAATACTCTGCCTCACACACTCGCTCAAGTCAATAAAAAGGGATGAAATGTTAAACTTACCGTTGTGTTTCAGTCTTGGAGAGGTGGCGTGTGTGGCAGAGAAGGACAAGCGGCTGGCGACAAATCTTCTTTAAAGGCGTTTTGCGGGGTCAACAGTCTTCTCCATCTGAGGACCCACGCAGGCTGCGGTCTTGCACATACACACGCAAGAACAAACAACTGACTGTAATTAGACAAGTTAGGTGAAGTGATTGCTGGCTTTTAGCTTCTGAAGATGGAGCTACTAGCCTTAATTTCTTCTTGTTTACAAGCCTCGGACTGGTCTCTACTAGCTCCACTCCTCACCTTCGCCCAATCACATCAGCGATCACTGACACGACAGATAAAACTAAAAGAAATGGCACTAAAGGCGCTTATTATTTATTTATTTTTTAGTTAACCCTTAATAGTCACTAAACCGGCCCCATGCCCATTTCCCATACACTAATATAAAGGCGACATAAACTGTTGACAGGAGACCTGCAAATGTAAACAAGGTTGGTTTTCACTTATTCTATTATGAGACTTTAATCCACAGAGCTTTCATACATCCCAAACTTCCCAAGAGACTGGAAAAGTGAGTTTTGTTTTCGTAACGTTATCCCAATGTAAAGTCTATGACGGGTCCACGTGGACGCAGTAATGCGCATGTGCAATGAGCCGCCAAGCAGAAGAAAAAGGCCTGGTTTCCTGAAAACGTAATGCATACGCCTGGACAACAATGTTCATTCAAAGTTTTTATTTAACTCCAGTTCAAAAATTGTATATTTAGTAAGTTACTTTTGTCCTTTTTTCATTAACATGTGAAGGCTTCTCTTATAGTTAAGGAGTAACGCTGACAAGACAAAGACCCTCACAGGCTCCTGTCATGCAATATTTTGGTAAGTTTAATGTTTGCAATCATGTGCCGGCCCTGTTAGCACAAAGTAACCAGCATCAGCCCATGTGTGGACCAGTCCATGTTTCCAGTAAGCCCTTTGTTTGCTTCACTTGCTTTGAGGCTGTCTTGTATCCAGAGCCTGAAAGGCAGCATCCTGTACTCCTACTTTGGCAGGTCCTGGCTCCAAACAGAAAAGATGGCACCGGTCATAAGCTGCATCTAATTATCCTCGTGTCTAAAAAAAACAAAACAAACATACAGCGGTTGTTTAGCTGACTCATGAGAGTCTTAAGTCCTCAAGGCTGACAGTCATGCGTGTGTATTCCAAACACAGTTTTGACCTTTACCATCCCACCACAAATACTGTTCCCCTTCATTATATAATGAACACTGTGACCATGGAGTTGCAAACCAAACCAAACAACAAATCCAAGCATGCCATGTAAATATATAAAGAGGTGAGAGAGTAAGAAAGAAAGAAAAAGAACAAAAAAACAGTGAAGGAGTCATGTGCAGCAGTTCACGAGGAGCGAGACAAATAGGCCTACCATGCATGAACACATCTTCACTCAACATAAAAACAAGGAAGTACAAACAGAGGCAGGCAAACTAACAGCAAAATTAACATACTCTGTGTTTTGAAAATGGTTTCTCTGCTCAGACCTACGCTATCAGTCCTACTTGTTGGTATTCACTGATGGCTGGCTTGATTTCAGAGTGCCACTGTGTATTATTGCAGGAAGAGGACAGGGTAGTCAGATGTTGAGGTCACTGTTAGAGAGTTTACAAACTCACCCCAAGGGCCCGGGGTCAGTAGCAAAGGGCAGCAAGGTACCAGGAGGACAGCACAGAGACATGCTTCTGTTTTTACAACTTCCTTTTGCTGTCCTGTGTTTTTTTTTTTTGTTCTTTCTTTCTCCCTCTGTCACTCAGTTTCTCCACTGGCCATAACTAGATTTGTTCTAAATAGTAGCATGAATTAAAGCAGTGTCAGGTGTTATCCTTAGACTCAAAGACAAAAACAAAGATTTCCATTTATGTTGAGGTTCACAAAGGTCAGGAGCATACAGTATATGTTATAGAAAATCATGAAACTTGCCAAAGATTTCATCGAAGGATAAAACCGAACTAAAATCTGTCTAGACATGCGTCTTGAAATATTGAAGATTAAGCATAAACATTAAATTGGTCATGTCAAAGTTAATATTGACAATTAAAAAAAATAAATAAAATAAACTTACTCCTGTACACGCTCGAGCTCATCGGGTGCAAATTGCCAAAAATAGGGTTCACATTCAGCAGACCCAACTAGAACTACATGGAGATCCCACAGATGTCCTCTTCCCCACAGACTGAATGTTCACTGATGCCTTAATGCTAAGATGTATATGGCTTTTTGATTTACAAGATGTTTAAATGTTGACTCTCAGTGGGACTGACAATACTAGACCTGTTTTGCGCATTCATAATTTGCCTGTCCAGTAATCTCAGTCTCTCCGTCTTTCTCTCTCCTCTCTTGCTGCTCTCTCTCTGTCAGAGATGAGTAACTCTATATCTGCTGTCTATGTGACCAGATGTTCAACTCTGTATAACCCATGGCTGGATAATCCAGGAAGATCCCAGCTGGAGTCCCACCTCGGCTCTCTGACACTATCACCTTCACATTCGGATCCCTTGTAAGTAAAGTTTAAGAACTTTCATCCAATTGTATCTTATTTGCCTCAAAATTCCTGATGCAACAGTAAATATGAATAAAGACTACAGTATAAATAAAGTGAAAACTGTGTGCAATAGTATTTTATTTAGTCCTTCCTGGAGTTCGCAGAGTTTGATTGTAATCGCTGTGATGAGAAATGACAGATTTTGCAGTGCAAAATTACGATGCAATTTGCAGAGTTTAATGTGACTTTTTTTTTGCAGGTTATTTCTGCCTATGAGAAAAAGTGTACTACCCATCACAATTTTTAGCTGTTATCTTTTTTATTTTCGGTAGAATAATAATAAAAAGAACCATGACCTATAAATTGCAAAAAAGAAGAAGTCATGAGTCATGAAAGTAATGTGGTGTTACAAAACAGACTGTCTTTGCGACATGGAATCCCTAAGCTACATCAGTAAAAATAAGTGCTGTGTGCACAAAACAAACTGTAAACTCTTACAGCTGGGTGTATAAAACTCACGTGATTTAACACAGATTCTGTATCAAGCGCAACAGTTCGCTGCCTGATTCTCATGATAAGACCACATTTCCCATAAACCCTGTCACCTCCAGTTTTCTCTTTTTGTTTTTGCAGTCAACTAGCATTTGCTTTGATAATAAGAGGAGAGGTTGGAGAAACGGGCTGACTGTAGATGAGGAGGTTTGTTTTGTTGATAAAGTTTTTGTTCGGAATGGTTTACTTTGTGCTCTAATGCCTTCAGAGTTTCTACTGAGTAATTTTACTGCGGAGAAAATGCAGGAATTTTGCAAAATTGCAAGCTCCCTCAAAAACTGTGGAGATTGGTTGCGTGTGCCTTAGCAGTGCACTTGACCTTAATTAGCTATGCACTGGGTCTGGATCACCCTGGTAGCTGGAGCAGACTGTTGGTAGGCAAGGAAGAGCTTTAACATGCAGTATATAGGAGGAAGTGTTGGCTTCCAGTACAGCTGTATGTAAAAAGGGACTAATTAAAAGTCCATATCTGAGAGCTTGCCAGCACACTTTATTAGCACCAAACATTTTGACAAGTTGTAGAAGGGGAAGCACAGGTGGTATAAATAACATTGTTAATGTTATTAGTTACACCTGTGCTTCTGTTGCGGTATATCAGTAATCCAAGCCAGGAAGCCGACTGGGGCCCTGACTGTAGACCTCTTGAAATACATCCAGGTTGATTCACTGGTGTTGCACGTTCAATTTGCAAAAACAAGAAATTGACTTAGCAGAATCATGTTTATAGTAACCAGGGACTGTGTTACCTGTGCATACAGCATACCTTTACTGCAGAGCTCATACTCAATGAAAACAACAAGAAGCAGTTGACGAAATGTCAATGCCAGTGGTTTTGCACATCAAATTAAATTTGTATTAATGTGCTGTGCACGTGGACAACACCCCCCCCCCCTCCCCCCACACACACACACACACACACCTCTCCTTCCCCTTCTTCATCCCCTGCTGGTAGTGATGTAGATCCCCAGAGTAGTGACCGAGCAACCTCCAGACCAATTCCCTGTCCTCTCATATCCTGGTGTGTGCACAGAGGCCAGTGGCCCAGCAAGGGCAGGTGAACCTCTGAACTCCATTACATAATGACAGAGGAAGTCATCCGTCAGTGCAGTGCAGTGGAATGGAAGTCAACTATGTGCCCCCTTTTCTCTCTCCCTCTCTCTCTCTGAAGGAGCAGCAGCTTCCAGTGTGTGAAGGTGACAGCGCAATGAGTCTGAAGTGTTTGTGTAAGCATAAATCGGTTTAAGAAAGCCTGGGGAAGCAATCCAAGGGGCTCAAAAGTGCATGCGTGTGTGTGTGTGTCCCTCCCTAATGATTTATTGTGACAAATGATCAGCCATAAACAAACAACAAGCAAGCCACCCGCCTAGTCCACACAAACAAACAAACAAACAGAGGAGACAGACAAACAGGCCGTCAGGCAGAGTGATGGCCGAGTTTCAGATGATCAATCACAGTTCGACAGGCAGAGATCAGTGGGAGTTGAGTTAGTTGTGATCAACGCTGAAGGGTGCATCGTTGTTTGTATTCATGTGCGTATCAGTGCTTTCATGCATGCCTGCACACCTGTGTTGATGAGTGTGTAAGCATGTGTCTTTGGTGTGAATTTATGTGTATGCGTTATTGCCAGTGTGTGTGTGTGTGTGTGTGTGTGTGTGTGTGTGTGTGTGTGTGTGTGTGTGTGTGTGTGTGTGTGTGTGTCTGTGTCTGTGCGTGTGTGTTTTTGAGAGAGCAAGTGTGTGGGATGTAACCGAAGCCCAGCGCGGCACAACACAGCAGCCTGTTCAAAGGCCTGTTTGTATTATTACAGCTTGTCCAGCTGCTCAGGACAGACAAACAAGACTTAGAGCTCTGAGCTACAAAACACAGACCTCCCACCCCATCGCAGAAACCCCTGTGGTCCAGCCCAGCCCCGCATTGTGGCTCAGAAATGGACAAACAAACGCCTACCAATAGACAAACTGCCAGGCATGAGGGGGAAGTTTTGTACGAAAGCCATGAAGAATGGATGCAAATTCAAAGCATCAACAAAAAGAGCATGTTTCCTTGGGGTTTTTTGTGTGTTTTTAGTGACTGAAAAAATTGGCCATCTGGGACGTTTCCACTGAATTTCTACCAAATTTGGCTCCTTGCGCAATCAACCTCCATTACTCGAGACATATTTGTTCTTGATGAATGAATACAGGCGTTTCCATGATGCAGAGCTTTGTTTCCAAATTGATCCTGTTTATGTATTTAAAATAGATATGGTATACTTGTGTCAACATTTGTATAGTGAGAGCCAGTAAGCCCCTCCCTGCCCCATTCTCTCCCCATGAACAGTATGGAAAGTGCCTATACATTTCTACCGCACAGTGTAATGCGTAACGTTACCTCCTGTCAAAATATTGAGACTCCACTCCACATTTGCTTTTTAAATCTCACATGCTACTCCGAGCAATCACCCTAAAAACAAAATATTGCTTTATATACACAGCGATCGACTCAGAAAGCTGATGAAAATTAATGCCTGTGTTTTTAGTGCAGACTTTTTGACGGCAATATTTCTTCTCGATGTGTATACTCAGTGTGCACTCTGTTGCCCTCGGAACAGCTCTCTCCTCTGGAGATCTCCCCAAATGGATCTGATGGTGGCGATTAAGATCAGAGTAAGCGAACACTCTCGCTCCCTCACACCTCTCGCTCTCTCATCTCCTCCACCCCTCTGCTCTCTCCCGTTCACCTCATCCCATGCCCGCCCTTCCTCCTCTCCCTCCTCACCCTCTGTCCTCATCACTCGTCCACCATACTCCTCACTCCTCCATTCCTCATCTATCCCGCTTTCTTCCTCCTCCTCCTCCTCCTTCTCCTCCTCCTCCTCCTCTCTCCTTGTGCTCCTGCTCCCTCTCTGACTCAGGGTCCCTGTGTGCCTGTATGTAACATCAGTAAAGCTGTCAGGCAGCCAGGCCAAGGTAAACAGCCCAGCACTGGGTTCAGGGGTGATGGGGGCCGAGATGTTTTTCCTCAGGAACCCAGGGACCCCTGGAGGCTTCTGGCTGGGGCCAGGGAGGGGACGGGGGGGAAGACGATCCCCTCAGTTGCCCCCCACAAGAACGCACACTGGCTAAACTCTCTTTTTTTTGTCCTCCCACGATCTCCATCTTCTTTTGTCTCTTTCGTCCTTGTCACTCTCTTTTTGTGCTTCTTTCATTCTGTGCCTTTCCACACGTGTACACACAGCTCTTCAACAGAATCTCCTTCACACATATACAGTCATTCATCAGCACTCTCATATACTCCCACACTCACACTAATCTAAATCGTTCCTGTGTTGGCACACAAGAGGCCTTTAAATATTTCCCTATTTGCTGTATATCCAGTACAGCATGCAGTATATGGGATATGTTGAAATCATAAATATTATTGTATTTCTAAATACATGCCTGTAATAATAAGATGACATTTTTAAAGGTACACTGAAATTGAATTGTGGCTTTATTTGCTTCTGAAAGTATTTGGCAAATTCATGATGTTACTGAAAAGTAAGGAAAAGATGGAAGAAGAGAAAGAGAAGGGGGAGGGATGTCTAGAGAGGAGACGAGGAGACTGGGAGCGAAAGGAAAAGAAGACGGGGAGTTAAACGGTGAATAAGGGAAGGATAGAAGGAGATAGGTGTGAAGTGATATCCCTCACCCTGGCGTGACCCGTCTCAGCCCCAGTGAGCTGCTCCCTCGGAGCCTGGAGAAAGAGAGTAAGATGGGGAACATCCAGAGGTTGCAAATCAGAGGCAGCACTAAAAGCACAGCAACTGGGAACAAGGGAGACAGAAAGCAGGGAGAGGAAAGAGACAGTTAAAGAAGAGTGAGAGAAGAGACAAAAAAAATGCTTTAAAAAAAAAAAACCAGAGGGAATGAGGGGGAAGCGAGGTGGTCAGGGAAGAAATGCAGCAGGCAGAGAGAAAAATTGTTGAATGAAGACGGGAGCCGGTCAAGCCAAGAAAAGCATGTAGAATTGAATTAGGGGAGGGAGAGCCACAGAACAAACCGAGAAGAGAGGAAAGCAGGGGTGCAAGGAGGAAGAGGAGGACCATTACCCTTCGTACATCAGCCGTTACATCCCCCGGCGGCTGTCGGAGGGAGAAAGGAGGAGAGAAAACATCACAGAGTGGATGGAAGGATTAGGATAATTGGAGAGGAGGAAGAAAGGGAGGGCAGATTCAGCGGAAAGAGAGGTTAAGACCAGACTTTATTTGCAAATACTGTTTGTTTTAACCTTCCTGGAGTAGCAGGTGGGTAGCAGCAGGACCACTTCTTGTGGATGGGGGGAGGGGGGGACTTTGAGTGAGGGATTATAGATATTTATTGTGTAAGAACTGTTGAGTTTGTGACAGGGTGCCTAGGTTTTCAAACGGTTGCCCTGGGTAACAATCAAAGTCAGAAAGTTACCAAAAATCATAGCCCCTTTCTCTGGCGAACAACTCGCATGACATCATCAGAGTTTTAGTTTTGAAATGGTTTGAATTATTTGCTCTTTGACTCTTTAAAAGTGATTTGGCCCAGCTCAGTTTACAATCCAGCCCCATGTTTTTCTTGGTCAGACAAGACGGGAAGCAACAACTCTTTCACCACACGTGTTAGATGGGAGCTTGACATAGGGAGACATTTCACATGGAATTTCCTGATATCACATAAAGCAAAAAGATGAAGGAGTCGGAGGGAGTTTCAGAGCCCAGTAACCGTATCATTTTATCATCGTCCAGCAGAAACTTGTATCCAACAACGTGGCCGACCGACATGAATCTGCACTGTTTACCTGCTTTAGTGCTCTGCAAAGCGTCACATCTCCGCTTTTTACATCTGTACCTGCAACTTGACTTCTCTTCCTCCCCGCCTTCCGCTTCTCATCTGTTCGTCTTCCTGTTCCTGTTTCCCAGCAGCCCTTAGTCTTCCTGTCGCTGCTCCTTATCAATCCCACACTGCCACAATGGTGTGTGACAGCGCACCGACAGGCCCGTGACAGGGCTGCCACCCGGACAGCCTGTCCCAGCCGACCCGCCCACAATATGGGAGAAGACAAACAGACGTGAACATGAACAACTCACTTCCCTTCTCCCCAAACTCTGTTGGCGCCTGGCTGTGTGGCGTCCCTCTCCAGACCCATACGGCATTTTTCTTTAAAGCCCAGTTAAAACCAGCGATTCAAAAGAAGACAATTTGAAACTTGCAACTACTCACAAACCTGACAGTTCACACCAAAGCAACAAGTTGAGACGATGAACAATCTCCATAGCAGCGACTTTTGGACTTCCATTTTAACTGCCGGCTTTTCAGGCTTTTTTGTAACCTGGATTAAAAAATGTTAACATCTTAAAACATGAATGAAGATATTGGTAGTGAATTACTTGCAACAGCTGCATCTTTAGTTGTGAAGAAATGCTGAAGGGGGCTTATACAAATTTATGCCGTTAGCTTGAGATAATATGTCCCCTATCGTTTTTAAGACACAACACTGAAGAAGTTCAGTGGTTTAAAGGACTTGGTGTGTCTTCCATTAATCACAAAAACAAACAAAAACTATTTCGCCTTACGAACATGCGATTTGACAAGCTGAGTCGCTGGAAACACCGTCAGGCAGAGTCGAGCTTAAATGGGCCAGCTCACACCGCTGCAACCTTCTAAAACACTTTTGTTTCACCACATTTGTGGTTTTGAGTAAACTTTCTAATCAACAGTTCTTGATGAAAAGCAAATATTAGTGTTAATATGCTAAATGAAATTGCCAAATATAGTAAACATTTCCTTCTAATCATTTTAACATTGTCACAGTGTGCACGTTGGCATGCTGACATTAGCATTCAGCTCCAACTACCACTGTACCCAAGTTCAACCTCACAGAGCCAATAGAGCGGTCTTAATTCTTTTGTATTGCTGTAGCGGTCGCATGCAAGTGCCTGTTTTTGTCAGCACATTTCGATCTCAACTTTCATAATATTGCATTGTTTCAACAAGCTCCGAGTGGCAAGTGCTTATTAAGGCTGTTTTTGCTTCTCCTGTGGTGCTGAATGATGTCTCGATTTGCCTCCATCTCCAACAGCTTTGTTTCACAACTCATGCCAAGCAGCTTTCTGCTGTTGTCTAATTTTAGTGAAGGTTTTTAGCTTTGTGCCAAACCATAGAGTAGCCATAAAGCTGTCATTCTAAACATTACTGCAGCCGTTAATCTGAATTTATGGTTTGTGACTAGAGTTAAGTATTTGCATTAGAAACTAATACATTGGCATTTTGAAATACAAAATCCAATTTCTGTCAGAGGAATGTTATGTTCCCACAATTTGTGTCTACTTAACATGCAATCTTCATTTTTTAGCCTTTCCTTAGAGAACTTACATTTTATGGAAATGTCTTTTGGCAAATTAGGCTGCATTTATCAAATCATAAGAATAACTTCAGACTTCACCATCAACCCCATTGATTCAAACATAAATAGAAACTGGAAAGCTTCAGATAACCATACAACTAAATTCTCTTCTACTTTGCTGTTTCCAGATTGTTCATCAAGCAGACACCAAAACATAAAGCGGACACAAACCTTTTTTTTTTTTTTTTATGGCTGCAGTTGGCCAAAGAGCAGGAAGAGTAAAACTTGCTTATCATCCACACTTTGGTCACTAAAAAATGAATTAACCGTCAGCTGTTTCTCAGCATGACAACGAAGGTTTCAGATATATTAAGTCTGAAATCTATCATAAATGCGATATTCGGAGTACAATTATGCCTTGGTGGCTCTTTCTGAATATAGGTTGGTGCTTACTAGTCTGTCTAACTCTGCTTTTGCTCTCTCTCTCACACACACACACACACACACACACACACACACACACACACACACACACACACACACACACACACACACACGCATGCACACACACTCCCCCACTCTTGATCTACTTAGATCTGCAACATCTAACTGCCACTTAACCTCACTTTCTCTACTTACCCATCTGCTCGCCCCTTCAGCTTCCAATCCATCATCCAGCCGCGCCTCTCGCCCTGTGAAATGACTCTACTAGTCATGAACAACATTAACCTCCCCCTATCCAAATGCACACACACACATACACACACATGTACACACATGTGATCAGATGCCCCTTTACCTCTACTTAGAGTGCAATCTCAAGCTACTTCACCCCTGCATCAGCCTCTCAGTGTGGAGGCTGTTGTTTCTCAGCTCTGCTTTCCCTTCTTTATGTGTGACATTGCTCCTCTGTAAGGAGCCGCAGAGTGGCCTTATCATCTCTGGCCTTTTCATTTGGCTCGCTTTTGAACCCGGCTTCTATGTGAACTCTCCTGCAATCACACAGACACAGACTTGCATTCACAAATGTAAAAATACACTGCATTTATGATGCATCAGTGCTAATTGGATTTCAGCAATCCAGTCTTTCAATGAAACGCAATCTCTTTATCACATTTTATTTATATTTTGTTCAGATTAGAGTCTCACAGAGACAAAAAGAGAAAGTAGATGTAATAAAAGGCTGTGCATACGTTGGTGCTTCTCAGAGCCCGTTTGAGTCTGTGTGTATGAGTGGTGTTTGGTGCTTCGCAGAGGGAGTGTGTGCAGTCTGCCCTTCATAAAACTTAAATTTATGTTTTGTCTACCTGTATATATGAATGGTTACACTTAACCACTAAAAGCTGACCAAGTCTAACATGAGCTGATATGAAAGGGGATTATAAATTTAAACCTCCTGATGCACTGATTCATCATCCACCACATTATAGGGGGAAAGTGTGTGTGTGTGTGTGTGTGTGTGTGTGTGTGTGTGTGTGTGTGTGTGTGTGTGTGTGTGTGTGTGTGTGTGTGTGTGTGTGTGTGTGTGTGTGTGTGTGTGTGTGTGTGTGTGTGTGTGTGTGTGTGTACAACAATGTCATGTTGCTATTGAGTGTTTCTGCTCCAATAGGACCCTCTTTATTTTCTTTCTTTACAGAATGGGATGAAATAAACCTTTATTGTTCCATTTAGAGACAAAATCAAATTTAAGCACGATATTTGAAGCACAGAATATTTATCTTTGTCCATATCTCTCAGTCCCTATGCTTCCCGTACACTCTGCCTCTCCAGTGAAGTGGCTGCTCGCAGGCCGTGTCTGCCAACTCTATAACTGATGTTGTGGCTTCTCAGGGCTCTTAGGTGCTGAAGAATCATATGCACCTATATTGCATGCAATTGCACAGGCACTTTCAGTCAATAACTCACATAGAAAAGGCGTCCTTGTTTGAAACCTGGTTCCCTTCATACTCCATCACTAATCTAGTCCAGTATAAACAAGAAAAAAAGAAATTACTTTGTAATGTCAAGCTAAAAAAATAGTTTTATTTTCATTTTTCCCCTTGCATTTTTAAGTTTGACTTTAAAACCACACATTTATCTTTGAGTTAAAATAATGTGTGAGCCTGTATTTGTGTAAAAGCATGTGTCACTTAAAAAAAAAACAACAACATAGAATCATGCAAAACTTTTCAGCATGAGATTTTTTTTGGACACTTATAGATCACATGACAGCATCAGCAATGTCTGATCTATCCCAAATTTATTCCTCGGGCATATAGATTTATTTTGAGGGACAAGTAAAACTGGTGGTCCTTCAGCAGATGATAGGACCTCCACAAAGCCCTGATCACAACATTATGGTGTCATTTATATGATGAGACACAAGCTACAGCATCAGAAACATCCTAAAATTACCGAACTGTGACAAATTCTTTAAGATGTTTACCTGAAAAGTAGCTTGAAAAACTGTATGCAAGTGTAACAAGAAGGTGGTGCTATTTTATAGAGGAAACAGGCCTATTGCTTTGATTTATGTTAGCGATATAAAACTATTCATGGTGTTATTTTTCGAAAGCATCCCCACTTTTACTTTCAATGTTTCAAATGTTTGCACATTTTGCATGTTCAATTAGAACCACTCAAATCATAAGTGCAATTTTCTATGTAAAAAAAAAATGTATTTGGATATATATGATTAAAGTGTGGCCACACAAATTCACTCACAAAGCACATTTTGTACATACTAGATTTCACAGAGTTTGAAACCAGTCCTTGTGTATCCCTCAGCGAGTGTGCACAAAGTGATTAACACGGTCACTTGACCGACGGCCCTGTGTCTACATGTGATTTCCTCTGTGTGTACGCTTTCCTCCGAGTATATTGTGCGCACAGCGCGCATGCTCATGGTCTGCAGGGCTCCCTGTGTTGCAGTCGTGTCCAGTGTGCTTCTCAGATCAACGTTGGTGGCTGAGCGCGAGCTGAGCAGAAGAGGAGAAAGTTAGGTGTTGGGGGACCCTGGGGCGGGAGCGGGAGAGTGGTGGAAGGAGGTCAGCGAGGAGAGATGGTAAAGATAGAAAATGGACGGCACGGACACGATGTCTAATGGCAGTTGCAGCTGAGAAAACAAAAATACCCAAAGAACTACTAAAACCTGAGGGGTGAAAAGTATGCCGGTCTGGTGAGAGGTCAGATTCCCCACCATATCTAATTCAATTTTACAAACTGTAAGAAAACACGCTGCTGCTCTCCAAGCACGGGGGAAATGCGCAGCAAATATTTTTACAACTCATGATCAAACTATTTTCTCAAAACAATTACTCAGAACTGTGGGTGACATAATGCATTTTTGTTTTTGTTTGCTTATTAAGCAAATTTAAGATTTAAATCTTTTATTTATTTTTTTTTAAATGAAAGGAGCCTTAAAAAAAACTGAAATATTCCAATAGTCCATTTCAATATTTAGATGTATAAAAAAAAAAAAAAAAAAAAAAATTTTTTTTTTAAAAAAGCATGGTAACACTCAATGGAAATGAATATGATTTTTTTGAAGATTTTTTTTTTTTTTTTTTTTTTTTTTTTTTTTACATGCTAGTCAAATTTACAGGTTTAAAGGGCAGTTCGTCCAGAGAACTAACTTTGCTCTATTCACTTGGTAATATTAAACATATTGTTGGGCCAGTGGGACATGTACTGACCCAGTATCTGGTAGTGACTGTAGTCCTGTTTGAAAAGGCCACAAGAGACTAGAGACTGCACAGACTGAGCTGCATGCACTCTTGCTGGTGGTCTACTCAGGCCTGCTAAAGACATTAGTGCAGCATTCTGGGAGAACGGGGAGTCCCATAGACAGCGCTCACTTCTCTAAATAAACATTAGTCTTAAAAAGTTTGGCCCCTCGACCTCTGCGTGATCGCATTTCACTCCGGATAGTAAACTTCAATTTTATCGCGAGGTTTTCCCCCTACATTTTGAAAACACCCCTTCACGCTGCAAAAGATTAGATGTCAGCTTAAACAAAGTTTCATTTTCACCTTATAGGAGGCTGCAGTGTCCTCGGTATTTCTTCTTTTTCACACCAGGGCTGGCTTCTGTTTACCTTCACTGTTTTACATTGAAGTAAAAAAACATTAGGTGGATACCAGTGCTACGATAGTTTAAAAAGTAGACAAATTCAATTACAGTCTATTTGTCTCAACGTAATATGCAACATTTGTCCTCGAATTTTAATTAGAATAAATATATGCAGGCCTATGTTTAATATGTAATGCTCTCGATTTAAAAAATGACTTATCTCAGTTTATGGCAATATGTCAAATAAATCCAAGGGCAAATCCAAGTGTTGGATTTGTTGTCACCACAGATCCTCAATGACTAATTTAATCTAATCAATGATGGCATGTTAGTTAATGTCTTTTCTGTTTGGCCAGTGGGGAGAAAATTCAACAGTTTCTCTTCACACTGCGTTTCAATCCTAAATCAATAATTATAGGGTTTAATAAAACGGGTCGGACTGCTGCCGTTAATCGCAGAGGATCCTCGCTGGGAGTGTAACGCGCCGGCATCAAAGGTCAAATGGGAGAAGCCCGTAAAAGCGCCCGCAGACTCTGCTGATGTGTGAGAGCGACGAGCAGCAGCTGCGCCTCTCTGTCACAGCTCCAGAGAAGAGTGCTGCTCTGTCGCCTTTACTTTACTTTAGAGAGGTGGGGAGGAATTGATAGAGGAGACTTATGTGACCAAAATAAGGTCCGGGGACCACTGGCGATACATGACACCTATATGTCACCATTAAAATAACTGTGTTTAGATCATAATGTTTTTGTATGCGTGGTTTCAGTTATGTTGACTATACATCTTAAACCACCTACATAAGTAATGTGATAAGGTCATCTGTTAAAAAAAAAAAAAAAAAAATAGGAGGGATTTAAACGTTCTTGACACCTCTGAGCTTAAATGCTGGGGTCACAAAAGCGATAACTGATATATTTTTCCAGGTTGTCTACTGCTGCAAATGACGTCATTCTGGCATAAATCAAAAAAGAAAATAAGCTGTTTGTTGTCTTCTTAATTCTCTGAGGTCTGATTTATTATTTGTGAATCTCCTTGATGTGTGCGAGACAAACTGGCAGCAAATTTCTTGGCCTATATATAATCAGCTGCTTCTGTAACATTATGCTTATTGTTTGAGCCTATGCGTAATTTTGTGTTAGATCAGGTCGCGTGCAATTTGCGAGTGCGGTCTCAAGACCGCGTGCATGTGATTGTCTCCATGCTTTCATTGACATGCAGAGCAGATGAAGCTCTAACTGTGGCAGGTGTGTGTCTAACGTAAAAACAGGGAAGTGGAATCTAGGGTAATATCAGTAAAGTAAAGTGCCTTGCGCACACACAGTGGCACAACCTTCAAAGCCACATTTGAACTGAATGGATCTAAAAAAAAAAAAATTAAAAAAAAAATTGACGACAGACAAGAGAAACTGAAAGGTTATTTACAATATAAAAGTATAACCCAGTCAACTAACACCAACCAGACTGTACAGTAAACACACATCCTCACGCTACATTATAGTGTATATATAATCAGATGCTGTTATAGTCTGGTGATCCTTGCAGGCTAATATCTGCAGTCATTAATACCCCTTGCCCTGATAAAGTCTGTGCGTGCCTATTACTGTGTCTGTGCACGCGCGAGCCCCCATCTTTATTATCTGCAGCAGGTGTTCGTTTTAGTGTGTCACAGTCGGCAGGGCGAAGATCTTCCAAAGTTAATATTGTGTTTCCAGAGATGATGGGGAGTTCACTGTCCTCGCTTTATTTACACATTCTAAATTAATTAAGCGCAGGATTCCTCTGTCTGTTGCAAAAACACGGAGGCTGGAGGGAGACTGGGAGCAGCGAGGGGAGGCTGCGTGATTTATAGCGGCGGTGCAGAGATAGGGCCGCGGCTCGCCTCTCCTCCCGGCCGGGGAGCCGCGGACCGAGCCAACATTCCTCCGCGAGGGCGAGGAGGGAGGCTCGTCTGCCGAGTGTGCACGTGCGCGCATACACACAGGAGACTGGGTGTGCGTGTGCGTGCGTGGGTGTGTGTGTGTGTGTGTGTGGGGGGGGGGGGGTAGCCTAGTTCTGTTTAAAAGTGAAGACATGTACAATTTGTGTTTGTGCGTTCGCACGTACACACATGGGTATCCAGAATCTCCCCAACAAGTATGAGACTTGATTGTATTCATTATTGCCACACTCCAGAGTTTATCCCAAACCCTGCAGTGGCAGGTTTTATAATTGTGCATCCAGTCAGACCTGGACCACATCCCGTCCAGGAGGAACCTGACGTTTGGTCACTTTGAGCTCCTTTAGCCAGCAAAGTTTGAGGCTTTGTTTTAATGGTGAAATAAAACTATCTCAAAATCTTTTGTGGGTTCAAGTGATCAACACAAAATATGAACAAAAAATAAGGA
This sequence comes from Brachyistius frenatus, assembly GCF_029030835.1. Classification (NCBI taxonomy): domain Eukaryota; kingdom Metazoa; phylum Chordata; class Actinopteri; family Embiotocidae; genus Brachyistius; species Brachyistius frenatus. The sequence continues at coordinate 5,496,152 of NW_027210617.1, forward strand.
TAATATTTTATATTATCTACTTGCTATAGCACCCCTTTATGTTAACATTGTTTTTAAAGAAATCAGTGCGTTAATAAGCAGGATTGAATATTTAAGCAATATAGGCTACGGTCAATTTCAGGGGCACTCATTAATTATATTATATTATATTATATTATATTATATTATATTATATTATATTATATTATATTATATTATATTATATTATATTATATTATATTATATTATATTATATTATATTATATTGGTTTGACTGCGCAGTTTAAATTGACGAGCGTGACCTTGAAAGACACCGCCTGACACCTCTATTCCTTTACGCGCACATAAACATCTTGCAGAAAAACGACACACACGCACAAACACATGATTTCCTCGTGCTGTCAGCACATCCTCTGTCCTATTGTCCTTCAAGGCGCAGTAGTGAAAGATGCATTGATCAGGGACGTACCGTTATTGGCAAGGCATTGAAAGATTTAAGCAGAACGATTTCATTTAATCCCCTGCTGTCATTCGATGTTTACGGTGAAACCCTGATGGAAATTTAGTAGTGGAGATAGCCTTATAATAATGATGATGATAATAATAATAATAATAACAATAATGTCTTACTGTAATCTCTGTCATCCCGAGGACTTTCCCCAGGAATCCTATAAGGAGAAAATATTTCGAGTGAAAAATAGAGATAAATCTAAATTTATGTTGACATTTAAAGTCTATAAACAAATTATAGCGGCACAAAATACGGGTTTAAGGCTGATGACGCCCTAACAAGGCATATGGAAGCTGTTAGAAAGAGATGGGAATTGCCTTGAAATTTATAAATGTGTTTATGGGGACTGTTGAGTCATTTGGCTGTCACTTCACATATCACTCAGTTTGAGAAAACGTCGCAAAAAAATGACAAATGTCGTTGTGGTGCCTGAATAAAGAGCCACTGTGGGTGGTCTGCAACTGACAACCGCGCGGAAACTGAGATGTTTATGAAGTATTAACCTGTAAGTAAATGAATGGTGATGATTTGGACTTAGATGAAAAATTAAAGGGCCTTTCGAAAGATGCGTCCCGGATATCTAATGTGCTCTGTGTTTGTGGTGGTTTGAGGAAGAGCAAGTTCCAGGTCTATTCTGGTCACAAGCCTGTAATCTTACAGCAGAAATGGTCAGTGTTGGTGCGCATTGGAGCTGAAAAGCCATACACATGAGTTCCGTTCAATCGTCCATTTTCAAAGCCTGTTGCTTTGGCTGAACCTCCACATGGCGGATGCATTGCATGTGCATGCGTTGTGCTGCGTGTCTAGTGTTTTTTTTTTTTTTTTTAATTTTTATTGGCTTAGTTTTCGTTCCAGTCGTTATTTAAATGTTTTTAACCACCTCTGCAAACGCTTGATGTGGATTTTAATGGTCTGATGCGGTGCGTAATAGCTCCCTGTCAGGGCGGTGTGCAGAGAAAACTTCAGTTGTCTGCTAATGTTTTTTTCCACCTCATTTACTCTGCAAATTATATATGTAGGACGTCAATTAACATCGTGGATATAGCGGCAGAGGCGCTAATCAAACTGATTTCCCAAATCCGTATGTGACATTTATCATTTGTCCACTTACTAACAAGGAGGGAGAAAAGAGATAAAGGCTGCGTCTGGATAAAGAAAGTAGTCATGTGTTGGTTTTCGTTTCAAAGACTTTCAGTGAGCTGTGCTGAGGGGAAAACAGAGGAGTCAGCCCTCCCACCTTTCATCCTTAATAATCATCTGTCAAAACACCCACAAACTAATTTAACCAGTTGCACACAGATCTGGTAAATAAAGGAGGCTTTTACACCCCCTTCTGTCTGGAAACATGTGCTCCAACAACTCTGAAAAAGACCAATAGGCCTGTTTTCTGTAGCCGGACGAGTCCCACTGCTTCTTTTATACGTACCCCGAGACAACACAGATGACATGAAAGCGGTACAAACCGAGGGCCTTTTGAGAAGATTGCTTTTCAGGGGTCTAAATGTGTGTGGTTGGTCTCACGGGGGACCGCTCGCTGCGCGCACATTCACTCCCCTGGGCCAGGGGTCCACACTGACAACATCAACAAACGGCCAGAAAGCCGCATTATGGTGGATTAGGGAGCCCGATGAAAAATGCTGCTACAAATTAGCAACGAAAGCCCAAAAGACCGTGGGTATATCCTTGTTCACTTTCAATTACAGACCGCCGAGGCCCGCTAACGTCCCCATTCATTTAGGGCCTTTGTAACTTGCTAGAAAATGGTGCTTTACAAGCGAGCAAGAGCCACACAAGAGGAATACTTGCCCACTGTTGCGTGATATCCATGAATGTTATCCACATCAAGACGTGTCTGAAACATTTAAAGCGAAATTCGTGCGTTTCTCACACCTAAAAGGAGACCTAATTTACTGCATGAGTCTGATCTAGTTGGGATCGGACAAGTTTACACTTGAATTACAACACTTAGGAGTTTGGTTAATATTAGATTATTATAATATGGTGTTATTATTTGAGTTTAAAGTGCAAATGCTTTCATTGAAATGTCTTATTTTCTTGTACAACCCTTAAAATAGTTTATAATGAAGACCTGCAATATTCATAGTTACAACACCTTTCAAAAAACTTCATTTTCAAGTATCTGAAGAATAAACAGTAAAGCAGCGAGTAGCCTGCTTTAATTGATTTCACCATGATATCAATGTTCTGGACTCTTTTTGAGGATCAACTTCCCGTGCAATAAAAAAAAATAACGATTTTCTTTTCTTTTTTTTTCTTAAATTCACAAACATTTATTATTCTTGTCATTACAACAAAAAAAATGACCTATGAACATGTAGGTGTTTATCTATTGGCAACACATGACATATGTTTCACAGATTAAATTGTGAATAGATAGGAAGGAACAATTAAAAAGGTTGAGAGGTATTGTGCTCTTTTAATACCAAAACCACACAGCCTACGTGTCCACTGACAACATGAAATGGTATTTGTCACAGGTTCACCATGTAGAGGAGATTCATGGGGAGTGATAGTGGGAAATGGTTATTTTGTTTATGCCAGAAACCCCCCCACCCTCCTTTATTTGTCTCCATGTGCTTTCTAATTAAAACCTGAGTTTGCCGTCTCTTGCCAGCCTATGTCAACAACAACAGTGCCACTTTCTCACGACGCACAAAATAGAAACAATATAAATCATAATAAAATTCTCAATTATATTAAAAAAAAAAATGGAAATAATCCCGGTAGCCATTGGTGACAACTATAATTTATGTTAAAATAACAGAATCCTTTTGTTTCTCCTCCACTGACAGATGAAGGCTACGTGCCAGACTGCAGGCCAGCATTGTTTAAAAAGATCCCAGTTTCTCTTGCTTCAATATTATACACATATTTACAACCCATAAATAAACCTGTCTCTCCTGTTACATTGTTAGGAAACAAGGAGAGCCACAAACACTCTTACTTAAGCAAGAATTGTCACCCTACCTTTACATAGGAGGACGCCACAACTGGCTTTTTAACAAATGATTTTCAGCGGGCACTCTTTCAGATTTGTTCTTATCTTTTTGTCCTTTTAAATTTGTCTTTTTTTTTTTTAGAAAGGGCAAGTGTTCATATTCGGGGTTTTGCTGGAAAAAGTCTGACTTTGTGGCCCAGGTTGTAATATGCTCTCCTGTGCTAAGTTCAAATGGCTGGAAGCAGAGGTCAGTGCTGGGGTCAGCATGGCCAGGATCTGAGCCTGGCTGCCCGGCTGCGCGCTGTAGGAAGAGACGGTGGAGTTGGCTACACCGATGATATTGTCAATGGAAAACGAAGGCCGACTCGGAGTGCTGGAGTCCGTCTTGAGAGGCGGCAGAGACGGGCTCAGTTGAGGGTAAAAAGGCTTTCTTAAGTCGGCCCCTAAGAGGGAGGGCAGGTGATGCGGCGCAGGGAATATGGAGGCTGAAGAGGGCAAGGTGCAGGGGGCATTAGGGAACGGAAAAGAAGCACCTGTGTGGTGTGGGTGATAGGGGTTATGGGCTGCGTGGAAGTTCTGCAGCTGAAGTCCATAGTTGTATCCATATGGGCCGTATCCAAAGCCGGGTAGAAAGCCACCGGAGTCCCTGAGGATTTCATTATTTTGGTGCCTCTTGAATCGCTTCCTCCTGCGTAAGAAGCTCCCGTTGTCGAACATGTCTGCGGAATCCGGGTCGAGGGTCCAGTAGTTGCCCTTCCCGGGGTTTCCAGGCTCCCGTGGGATTTTCACAAAGCAGTCGTTTAGGGAAAGATTGTGGCGAATAGAGTTTTGCCACGCAGGGAATTTTTCCCGGTAGTAGGGGAATCTATTGCTGATAAACTCACAGATCTCACTGAGAGTCAGACGTTTCTTGGGGCTCTGCAGGATGGACATGGTGATCAGGGCGATGTAAGAGTAGGGTGGTTTCACAAGTGCACTTTTTCTGGACTTGTCCCCAATCACGGTCCCGGCCTCTGCGCCGGACCCCAGCTGGTCTGACGGGCACTCGGAGCTGCTGAGCCCGGGAGACGAACCCCTCTCGGCCGCGTTCTGGGAGTAATTATCGTCCGAGTCATTGTCCAAGTTGAACTCGTGGTGAATGTACTTCCCGTCCTTTCCAACGGATATGTCACCACCAACCACATCGATGTCCACATCTTCGGACAATGCAGAGCTGTCGGACATATCCGTCCCTAAAGTCATCCTTGGACACGCCGCTTCTCTTCCCCCTCTCTCCCAGATTTCCTCCTTCTCCCGTCCGGTGAGGCTACCGAGCGAGAGCGCGCACACACACCCTCCCTCTCTCCCTTGCAACCACACCAGGCTTCTGCTGCAGCTTTATCTCCAACTACTGAATGCACACATGGCTAGAATCTATTAAAAAGACAAACAACTCTTTGACCTGTGGATTTGGCGGCTCCTTGGCGTCCGAGGCAGGTCAAGCAGGGCCGTGCGGGGTTCTCATCGAAAAACTTCTGCTTTTTTCAGGCGTAATCAAATAGCCAAAGATCTTGCAACGATATGAACTTGTCTTTTCTTCAAATGCGCTTTTTCTCCGTCTGCGACCGCTTCATGTTGCTGTTCATTTAAAAGGCTACTTTTGGATATCCAAATGTCTTTCCAAAATAGCTTTTACGCACGGGATTGGGTAGGTATCCAGCCAGACTGTCACACTATCCTCTTTAGCTCTCAAAGGGTATTTATAGGGCCACGCTGGTCACGTGGTCTTTGAGTCACTGTTACCAGGAACTGGACGGAATCACCCTGCAAAATAAAAAAAAAAAGTAATATTTGGATCTCATCACACATCGTGAAGAAATTATAATAATAACAAACACATACAGTTTATAAAACCAGTTGTTCTCAAACATATAGAGTTGTTTCAAAACTTTCAAGTTTTTATTTATTTGGTGCATGGTGCAGATTTCCATTATTCTCTGTTTTATCATCATATTTACGAAGAAAAATAAATAGGAATGTGGAAATGTGCATTAAAAGCAACCCAGTGATGACATTCGTCATCCACTCTCAACAAATGCGTTTTTGTCTGAACACGACGCGCTTAGCTCATTAACTTTTGTTTTTGTGGTGTAAGGCAAGCGAAGGAGAAGGTGCTCACCGTTGGTGGTGATCGATCTTTATGAAAGAGCCGACAAATATAAAACATTATTATTATTATTATTATTTATTTATTTTTAAATGCAGTCCCTTTGTTGAATTTCAGAAATAGAATGCATAGGCTATATTAGGAATTTCAAGGATAATGATAAAAAAAAAGCATCATTCACCGAGGTAGGCCTTTATATTTTTCTCTGTTTAATATTTACATTTTTGTTTCATTTTCGATAATTTATTGCTCAGTTTTTGTGTTTTTTTCAATCACCAAAGTGTTGAATTAATATGTTGTACCAACGTAGCTTTACCCTGATTAATTAAATAACTCCCTGTCAAAGGTTTTGGCCAGCCCTCTGATTCCCTGATAACTTCTCACGGGTTTTGTGTTTTCCTTGTCAAGAATTTACAATATTAACTATCTGCATTTTCTGCATAATTCACAAGGGTACTCCAGGGTTGTATAGTGAGATGCAACCTGCTCCAGTTCGTCTTCGTCAGTGAAAGGCCACCAGATGACAATGTGCAATGCGTCTGTAATGCGTGCGATCTTATTTAGTGGCAGGCGGACATTCCGGTTCATTACGTTGCAGAAACACCGACTTACTGTAATGCGTTTACATCAGCACCCCATTCATCCTTGCTATAGGTCAAACAGCAGATTGTCATATTTTTGCGTTAAAGTTTTTTTGATATGTCAAAGAAACCGAATTTGTATGTAATTTCGATCAAGCTGCAATAGATTTTCTTTGGTTTGTGCTTGTTCTTTATTGGGGAACCACTGTTCCACTGAGGAATCAAGTTCAAGTCAAGCTTGCAACACCTTAAAATACAGAAGCCCAGACTGATCCGTGTATCCTGTTGTCTGACCTGCCTGTCACAAGCCTTTTAAAAATCTGAAATAGACACACTGACAGCTGCTCGACAGACGTGACACATTACTTTCTCCATACACGACTCCCAGCCTGTATTTGGATCTTCGATTTTCCCAAATTGTTGACTACATGAGACGAATACTCTCCTATTTATTTTGATTTGTTTGTTTGTTTGACTTTTTTTTTTTTTACATTAAGGACTTTAACTCATGGTGCCTATTTGGTGATTAATGCTGTTTTATCCTTAAATATATTTTTATAAAAGTGTTTGATAATCAATAGACATTACTTTGGATACATTATCCACTTGAAAAAAATCGAATTGTTTTAATGCATAGATCACTATCAAACAAAATGGTTTTACACCTAGCTTGTATTATAGCCTACTGCAAACCAGTTGGTAAACTTTTGTCACATAGCTGGGGGGAATCACTATTTTATCTAATTAATACCATTTTCCAATTTTGATTATATTTTCAAATAAACCGTGAAACATGTCAGGTTCTTCAAGTTCCAAAAGCTTCAGCAGTTCATATTATCAGTAGTTTTCTTGAATAGATGAGTTTCAGTTTATAGTGTTGAAGCGCCCCCTGCTGTTACCGCAGTAATACAATGACAAGTAGTCTGCATTCAGATGAAGTCCATGCTGAGTGATTATAGAACTATCAACAGGACTAGGTACCGGCCACAGGTTGTTCACACTGGTTTCTGAACGACTCTTTTGAATATCTCTTTGTACCTAACAATGACATGACAACCCGCTTTGGTAATCATTAATATTCTAATAAGAACTGTAATATGTTTTCTGTGTCATTGTAACTGATTACATTTATTGTATAATTTATTTACGTAACTCTGTTCCATGTAACTAGTTACTCCTCAACACTGATTACAACAGGAGGAGATTAAACTGAAAAAAAAGTGCCTGGTTTAATAGAGTATTAATGCCTGGCCACAAGTTAAAGAAGCAAACTGTACTGGGAGGATCTGAATACTCAGAAGCTGCCTGCTGGAGCGCAGGTTTGATTGTTAAGTTGCTGCAGGAATCAACAGTGAAAAAGGGAATCTTGATTTCATTTTATGGTTTGCTAATATGTCTGAAGTTTTGTTGCCTAAAGATTTCCAGCTCTTAGTGTACACCAGACCCTCAGACACTTTTCTTGTTATGAGCACTGTTGTTGTGCACATTTACAGATGCCGTTTATCTTTTCACTAAATAAATATGAAATGTTCAGCAGAAGAAACCAAAACTGATCTGAACCATTTTAAATTCTCTGCACATTGCCTATTTGAATCATTTCTCAATAGTCAAACAAAAGCAGAGGTATGAAAGTATAACGCAGGAAAAGTGCATTCATGCTTCCAGACAAAATCAAAACACTTTAAAGACCCAATCAGAATAAAAAACAGAAAGTGTCTGATTTTGTATATGGCCCACTACACAGAGCTTTTGCAACATTAAAATCTGTTTACTTATTCCCCTGCTGAAAAGTTGCGTCATTAAACAACAGTCAAACAACAATTAGCAATGGAAAAAAAAATCTTTGCATAAGAGTTTCAGCAGTCTCACATGCCGAACATCTTGCTTTTGCTTCCATCTAGTGGTAGGAACTTTTAACCTACTGTCTGATCCCTTCAGTTCACTCGAGCACATAAGAGGACATCGTGGTTAATACAAATACTGTTTGTTCTTACTGAATGAGAAGCTCTATAGAAGGGGAAGTTATGAGAGCTGGCGTTCACGTTGAATTTGACCAATGCTGCTATTTGCTGTGAGACTTTTACATTTTGAAAATGCTGAAGATGCTATTTTGTTTTAAATGAGAGGCTTCGTCCAAACAACCATTCCAGTTTTCACTGGCTACTGATTCAGCCCAGCGCTAGATTGTGTGCAGGGATGCTTTGACCCAGGAGGCCCCAGGCCTATTAGTAATTTAGATTTTTTTATAAACTCCTTCTGTCTCTCTTTAGCTGTTGTATTTGTGATTTCATTGTGATCTGAAGTTTTCTTTGAGCAACATTTCAATTAAATTAAGAACACCAAAATGTCACCACATGTTGCACATTCACTGATTCTCTGACATCATCAAAATTGTCCTCTCTCAAACAACTAAATAGAATATTTAGCATTCTCTTCACTACATTACTTCCAAGAATGTCTATTGTCAGATAAAAATAAATTTTTATGACTAACAACAAAAGCATTTTAATTCCAATTATCCTGGATAGAGAAAACAGAAGGGTTAACACAATTAACAGAATCTGAGGAAAGTACTTTATAAAGCATTACAAAATAAAGGAATCGATAATGAGAAAAATGTTGAAGATGTATCACAGACTCAGTAGGCTGAAATGTAGAAGAGAATACACATTCATGCAACATCCTTTTCGCAATCATTGTGTTAAAGGTATTCAACAAGGCCGGTTTTGCATCTTTTTGAACACAGTTAAAACTATTTGTACACTGTATGGGTTTGACTGATAATTCCTATTTTGGATCTCCTGTAATTTGTATTTAAATTACTTTTTATTATTATAATAATGTTTAACAATTAATATTCTGTTCTTTTTTTTAATATATAATCTACATTCTTAGGTTGTGTATAATTTGTATTTGTCAGTCAATACTCAATAAAAAATACAATGTTTTTTTGGGGGGCTTTTAAATAAAATCAGTCCTAATTTTATGTTTAGGCTTATAAAAATTACATGTAAATAGGATCACCCAAAATTACATTTTCAATTGTCCAGGTCCGAATTTTGAGGCATGATTTATTTTTAAAGAACTGACTACATTTGTGAGATGGTTTATTCTATATCATTTTCTCACTTATACGTTTTAAATGCAGATACTCATTTTGAATTGTGTTCATAGATTTTAATTGTTTTTACTGACTGATTGCATAGTCTCCATGAAACATGATGTTCTTTTTGACAGGTTTTATGTCATGAATAAAGACCACATTTATTTTATTGTAAAAATCCATTTATTTCAAGCGACTTGTCGCCAGCAACGATAACACTCCTTTTAATAAAGTCTTTACATCAGCAAACTATTTACACACAAAAAAACAGCAGAGTTGAATTATAGTATAACAAACATGTAAACTTAATGACAAACTGTAAAACACAGGAAATATGAACGCAGCTGTGGCACCATAAAACACATTAAACTCTGAGATGAAGTCATGGAATGTGTCAAATGGATCTGAATGGCTTTACACCTTTTAAACAGGAATGTTTTATAGTGAGGCTCGGTCATGAGGTGTCATTTGTGGTCCTGGCAAAAACAAATTGTTACAGTAAATTATCTGTCATATATTGGAGTCTTTGGTGACATAATAGTAGGCCTTCGCATCTCTTATGGCCTGTCAGGCTATAATATCCCAGTAATATACGTATTTATTGAGGGCACATTATGGGACTATTTAGTAGCCTTCCTTTCTACAAAAAAAAAAATTGGGGGGGGGGGGGGGGTAAATAATATCTCACATATACCGCTCTAATCCTGACGCAAAATTGGCTTGTCTCATGTAAGTGTTGTTGTAGGAGTTCATGGGGCTGGAGAGTCCCAGCAGCTGCTCCGTATGCTCGGCACAGGAGCTGGGGCGCAGGGCCGGCAGGGAGAGGCGGTTGCCCGAGCAGTACACCTGGGAGCTCCCTGGGGAGAATCCGGACTGGCTCATGGTGGGCAGGTTTGGAGGGGAGGCCGAGGAGGAGTACGGGTACCCGGCGGTCAAGTTGGACGATAGGTTCCCGCTGTTTCTGCTCAGCATGTTCGCCGACGGATTGACAGTCTGGGTCTGGAAGCACGCAGACGGGTCGGTGCTGGTCACCGAGCAGCTGGAGGTCATGGCGCCCAGGTCACCTCCACCCAGCCCCAGCGCATGGGAGTTGAGCTCTCCACCCGGGCCGCTCTGCGCCACCGTCTGCTGGCTGATGATGTTGTCGATGCTGAACATGCGCGGCTGTCCTTGGCCGACCCCGGCGGAGGTCTGGTAAGGATGCAGCATGGCCGGATGCGGGGATGTGGTTGTAAGCTGAGAACCATAACCTGACCCTATCCCTGCGTACAGGGTGTTAGGGTACGATGGCCTGCCCATTGGTGTAGGGGTAAAGGCGCTGGAGCTCTGCATGTAGCCCGGGTAGGTGCTCACATCTGTGCGCTTGAACCTTTTCCTCCTCCTCAAAAAGCTCCCGTTGTCAAACATGTCCTCAGCTGCGGGGTCTAACGTCCAGTAGTTGCCTTTCCCTGGTCTGCCTGGCTCTCTGGGGATCTTCACAAAGCAGTCATTAAGGGTGAGGTTGTGGCGGATTGAGTTTTGCCACTTCTTCGAGTTCTCCCTGTAGAAAGGAAAACGCTCCATGATGAACTTATAAATGCCCCCCAAGGTGAGCTTCCTCTCCGGGGAGTTGGCAATGGCCATGGCGATAAGAGCGATGTAGCTGTAGGGAGGTTTCCCCCTCTGCACGGGCCTCTTCCTCCGCCGGCTCCCTGTGGACAGGTGCTCCTCCGTCTGGCCCAGAGCGGCTCCATCCTCCGTGTTCGGACTGTTGCCCCGCGGCTCCGACTTGATCAGAATGTTGTCCTTTGACCGTGCCTGCAGCATCAGAGGCGGCGGGGGTAGCGGCGAGTCCAAGCTCACGTTTGGAGACATGACAACGGGGCTTGCCTCGGCGGGCGAGTGCTCTGCGGTCATGTTGCACATGCCAGAGAAGTAAGAATAATTTGCCAGATTCATAAAAGAAACAATGTGACGAACTTCTTTTTGTTGAAATGATCAGATGTGGGGAAAATGCCCGTGAAAGAAACAAGTATTTTACTCCTGACTGGTCCCTTGCTGTGGCCAAAAATAGCCCGTGTCCTGCTCTGGTGTTTGGGGTGTGTGTGTGTGTGTGTGTGTGTGTGTCAGTCCAGGTGAGAGGAAGGCGTTGACAGTTTTATAAGACAGGGCAGGAATGACGCCACTGGGTGGCCAGTGACGATGGAGGCAGGAGGGCCCACCACCCATCCACCAAAAAACTTGTATTTCTCTAACAGACAGAGGGGACTTATAGTGTATCACAATAGCTTATAATTGATAAGGAAATTATATGATCTAATAGTAACAGTGCTGCATTTTTACCTGGACATTAGGCTGTATGATTAGTTTCTATTGAAGCTCAAACAACATAACAAAACATTGACTTATGTGCTAAACCCCAAACTGGCACATTATTAGATGTTTGAGACACTAAAAGAGATTTACTGGTGATCCCTTCTCTGTGTCTGCTGTTCTCTCTGGGCTTTCACTGATGGCTGAGTGTATATCCAGGACAGAAACAACACTCACAGAGCTACCCCATGCTACTCCAAACCCAACACCCAATCCACCAATTGAAAAATAATAACAAGCCACTGAAAACAACAATTGAGCTGTCAAAGCTTTTGGGAAAGAAAAGTAAATATCCCTTCATTTCATTTTCATTTTTGGAGAGTGATAATCAAACAATCGCCTTTGCCTGAGAGGAGAAGTGTTATCTTATGGATTTCCAAGTGAAAACACTGTTGTGCACACAGTTGGTATGTAGACAACACCCTTTAAACACCAGACTGTAATAGTGCTTTTGATGGAGTATTTAGGCAAACACAGGGCTGATGTTAATTACAAAAGAGGTGACCTACTGCTTTAACAACATGGAGAGCTGTTATGTACTGTTGTGAACGATATGGTGTCTGGACTGAGCCCAGCAGTTCAGCCTCATAACGTAGCACGATAATCTGATGACATCCAGAAGACAAAGTAAAGGGGAACCTGAGTAAATGAGTGGCTTAATAAATGCAGATGCATCAGGTCACAGAGGGAGTGTGAAAATCAGTCATGTGTTATTCAGTTGATCTGGTAATCAACTAATTTAATCAAGCCCCTTTAGGAAACTTTGAACCACATTGTTTCCACCACTGTTAACAAATGAGGAAATATCTTTTGGAAGAATTCGGTGTGAACTCTATGCAAAATGTTGCATGGGCAACATGCCAAACAACATATTAAAAACTTCATGCTCATTTTTCTTAGGACAAGTACTGTCCAGTATTTGAAAAAGCAGGAACAGATCAAAAGAACAGAGATGATGTTGACAACAATTTCAGACAACTTGGCTGATTTTCCTTCGTACAGGGCGAAATAATAATAATAATAAGAAGAAGAAGAAGAAGAAGAAAATGTTGACGATAACCAAACCAGTATTAATCATCACTGCTCAACCTAGATGCCTGTTTCCCCGTCACCCTCTCTCCGCCAACACACAGAGGCTGGCACCCCCCTCCCACAGATGACTGGACCCCTCCCCACCCAGCCGCAGCTCAGACAACACTAAGCCCAGCTAGCTACTCACAGCCAGTGGCTAACAGCTTCAGACAGGCGTGGGAGCGGGGATGTATCCAAGCAGGATCTGCCCCCAGAGCTGCCAGGTCAGGCAGGACAAACAGGGGCTCAGGCCAGGAAACGAGGCCCTCTGCCTCAGGGCCTGCGGCCTCTTGCTAATCCCCTCCCAAACCACCCGCCACCCCGTAAGAGCCTCCCTACACACACCTCTCTGCACCTCCACACTATCAATACATTTGTCTTGTTGTATGGACAGTGTGTGTATTTGTTTCTCATTCATATGCACAGACCACACACTGTACTGTACATATTCATACTCCAGTATGCAGAATTTTCTGTAAGCAGTGAAAACTTTGCTTCAGATTTCCTCTACATCATGATTATTAGATCTGTCCCTCTATCAAAAATATTGGAACAGCAGCCGAGTGAAAGACTGATACAACACTTACACAGCGTTGTCTGTGCTCCTGTGTGTGTCACGACAGTTCCTATATCAATGGGGGAGAGTATCTAGGCAGAGGTAGAGGCTAAAAAAAAAAATCCCCCAAAACGTAGTTATAAGAACAAAAAAGGTTCTAAGTTCCCCCCGGTGCCTACACACACAAAAGGGGGAAACCCCTCCCACCGTTCTTAGAACGGGGAAATAATCCCTCCGGTCCGAAAACGCCTTTTGAAGTTGATGCAGGCTGGAACTATTTATCTAAAAGTGGAACAATTGGTTACAAATAGTAAAAAGCTAGAGGAGTCCCTGCAACTCCTTTGATCGCGTGGTAAGGCCCTGCTGGTTGAGGGTTTCAATGAGTAGAAGAATAAAAGCCAAAAAAATAGTAATTTAGGTCACAGCTGTAACCTGAAATAAAGTTATTTGTTTACGTTTTAATCAATAGTTGTCTTTTCCTAATCCTCACCTTAATTACACTTTATACATTAGGTATGTAAACCTAAACATATGAGACTTTCATTTTGTGTAGAATATCTTAAATGATCATGCTCAGGGCTCCCTGCACTAGCCTGACTGAGTTATTTTTGTGAGCCTAATTATTTGGTGATTAAAAAAAAAAAGTGTGGTCCACCAAGAGTGAAGCCCAGCAACCTCTTTTTCTATTTTAAATGTTGCTTCATGTAAATAGAGGACACTTTACTTTTAGATGAAACTGTTTCAGTTTAGCAATTAGACTTTCTGTAATGAGCATGGCTGGATTAACTTTCAGAGGGCCCCAGGGCAAAAATTGGGCCCCTTTTGAAACCCACTTTACATGTCAGTTTCATATATCCTCAGGTACCTGGAAACACCAGTACTGTAGAGCTCAAATGTTTTTTGATTGATTATGAGTTGATTGACATGATTAATTGGCAACAATCTGAAATTGTTGCCAATTGCTTTGGATGTTTTTAAGGAAAAATAATCCAAATTCTCTGGTACTATCTTCTCTGCTACTTTCATAGTTTTCTCTAACCTCTTTGGGACAAGTTTTACTCAATGTCAGCTTATAAAAACATAACATTAGCTGAAATAAAGTGCATTTGAGGCAGTCACAGCTGCAAGAGTGAGAAATGCTCCCTCAATCATGTTCTCTTACGGCCGTCTCCGATGTTAGCAGGTCTGCAGGTTCTCTTCCCCTTTTTGATGAAATCCTGAGAAGTATAGCGAGTGAGAGGGACAGACGAAGCTGCTGAGCAAACACTTGGAGTCCAGTCATTCGCAAAGTGGCTCCAGGGGACGAGCAGGAGGAGGAGGGGGGCATGAGAAAAAGAGGGGGAATGAAAGAGTGAGAGACAGAAAGAGAAAGAGAAAAAGAGAGAGAGAGAGAGAGAGAGAGAGAAACACAGGAGAGAGCGCAACCTTTTTCTTGCTCAAGCTCATCAAGTACGGGCCAGGGCTCCTGAAAACGCAGGGATTACCAGGGTACTGGGGCTGTACTGGCCTGGGCCGCCTCTGCTCACTCCTGCACAGCACGCTACACTGCCCTGCTAAAGCACTGCACATGGTTCTCACACACACACACACACACACACACACACACACACACACACACACACACACACACACACACACACACACACACACACACACACACACACACACACACACACACACACACAACCAGTCATGCTTGCTTATGTGGTGATCATTTGCAAAAATTCACATGGACGTGCAACATATAGATGATAAAGCTACAATGCATCTAGAAATTTACTCAGTTCACATAAAACAACTAACTGGGTGTCTAACTGTGGTCTAATTTCTGCCTCGGTTTAATGCATTTAAGGTTAAAAACTGAGAAAAGGATTCCATTGGTGCTCAAATTACGGTTTATTCTACAACTCGTCCTTCATTGAGGAACAAAAACCTTTGACCTGTCGTGGTACGATTAACGACGCAGTTTTTTTCCTGGATAAACAGCCGTCTGCCCCCAAGACAGCCAGGAAATCCCCCAGCCTCCAGCACTGCAGCCAGGGATGCTGCAAGATGCATCCACAAGAGTGAACACCATGCTGAGGTCAAACCCTGCTGAGATAAGCGCAGCAATTAAACAATTAGAAAGGTGAGGGGCACATGCACGAGGGGGAAAACACAGCTCCACACTATCTGATGGAGTCTGTAGCAATTCTTGGGGTTTTCTCTGTTCATCGAGGGGAAAAAAAAGGAGCTAAATACAAAGTATTTCAGCTTTAGACAACAGTTTTATTGTCAGCATATTAGCTGAAAATGATGACAATGCTTGTAAACATCATTAACAGAAGACAGATGGGAAATGCATTTATTTGCTTTCTGGCTGAAAATAAGAAAATCCAGTTCACTTTTATGCATTTCCATAATATGAAGCTACAGTCAAGTGATGTGAGCTCAGCTTAACATACAGACTGAAGCACACAAACTGTGTATCCAACGTACTGAACAATACATCTATCTGCACCTCATATGCTCACTAATTTAAAATGTTTGATAACGGCTGTTTCCAGTCATTACTCAAAGTTAAAATAACAATTTCTTGACTGTCAGTTACAAATGAGAAGTATCATTCTTCTCATCTAGCGCTCAGCCGCAAAGCAAATTACAGTACTTGCCAACCTCTTAAGAATATTTCATTACTTACATATATTATATATTTGTTTTACTTTTTTGTGTTTTTTAGTGATTTACGATGAGATTAGTTTGTAATTCATATAAAGCTTCAGCTGCTATCATTGTGCACACCGTAATACCTCCTAAAGTTGTCTGATTTATACATGGGAAGAGACAAAATGAGCAGCAGAGCCGCCCAGTTATTATGAAGAAGTAAACACTATCCTAATACACCTTTGCTTACCATGGGTAGCCAACAGAGAGACGCTTAATGCCTCCTCAGAAGCTCCTGGCTGACTGGTTAGTCCTTCTTTAGCTGCTTTCTACAGCAAGCGCCACTGAAGACAAAAACAAACAGAGGAAATCATACACTGGTCTGTCCTGGAGAGCTGAGGTGGCCGAAACAAAAAGTGCACTTCTGTCCTAAGAGGACGGAAACATTTAACCTGCTGAATCAGAGAAAATAGACTCGCACATTAACAGAAAAAAACCTTAACTAAAACTTTGGCTAATCAATGAACGGTGTATAAATTAATACATTACACATAGGGCAAAAAATATAATAGGGCAATGTGATCAAATTCAGATTATCCAACTATGATGTAAATACTTCTTGTTGGTTTTACAGTATGAGGCACTGTGTATTTGAAGCATTCCTGGAAGACTATGTGGACCAGACTGGCAGACTGGGTGATGAGTAACAACTTACCGCAAAGGGAAGAGGGGCATTGTGTGTGTGTGTGTGTGTGTGTGTGTGTGTGTGTGTGTGTGTGTGTGTGTGTGTGTGTGTGTGTGTGTGTGTGTGTGTGTGCGTGTGCGTGCGTGCATGCGTGTGTGCGTGCGTGTGTGTGTGTGCGTGCGTATATATATAACCATGTGTTAGGAGCATGGAAAGCAATTTTTCTCCCATTTCAATCAGAACGTCAATGAAAGCTGTTTCGTCTCACATTTTTTATCACCTTAAACTGTCTTGAAGTGGCAGAGCAGAGTATCAGTGAGGTCACAGTGACATGGGTAAATCCTCCATTAGACGTCAGAGTTTCGGAGCAGAGACAAAGGTAAGAGAGGTGGGCTCAGAAAGGAGACAAGGACTTTCATTCAGCGACTCCATGTCTCCTTATAACGCCGTCTTTCAACATGCACTTCTCACTCTTTCACTTCAGCTCCTCAGCCAAAGACTGGATCTTTTACTTTACTCCAGAAAATAGTAAAAGGAAGCAACTTTACCAGTAAAATTCTTATATTATTTAATAACAATTACGGACTCTATTCAAAAGAGTCCGCACTGCCCAGGTCACCACTGTTTAAAGCACTTGTTGTCCATCTGAAAGCAGCCACTGGTCCTGGCATTGCCTGGTGGTGAAAGATGGATAGCAAGCATGCGGACGCACAGCAGCCAGCCTCGAGGCTTTATTACACCGAGAGAGAGGAGAAAGCCACGATAAGGCTTTTACACACACTGATAAAGTAACACACACTTACAATATACACACACAAATACAGGCATGTGTGAGAGATCTGTTTTAGTGCCAAGCCCAAATGTTCAACCTTTATCGTGAAAAATTCATTAAAGAAGAAAGGTCAGAATACAACTAGTTTCAAAGCCTGGATGTTGTCCAGCAGATCCACTTCATAAAAATCCAAGAAAAAGACGCTATTAAGATCACTGTAGAGTTTCATTACATATCATTCTGAAGAT
This sequence comes from Brachyistius frenatus, assembly GCF_029030835.1. Taxonomy (NCBI): domain Eukaryota; kingdom Metazoa; phylum Chordata; class Actinopteri; family Embiotocidae; genus Brachyistius; species Brachyistius frenatus. The sequence continues at coordinate 5,513,758 of NW_027210617.1, forward strand.
AGAGGTGTTTGTAGCATATTTTTGCTGTCTTACTGTGTGATGTTTTTAATTGTCACTCAAAATCCATCTCTAAGTTTTAGATGCCCTCTTGTAAGGCACCAGTGTTCTTTGCTCTCCACCCCTCAGTGTTTTTTTTTATGCGTATCTGTCGAACTGACTTAGGACAGTAGTTGCTGCCCAGTGTTTACCATCCAGTACCACACCCGCTCTCTTCCTATTGTCCTTCCCGTTGTCCGAGACCAGCTTAGACAGGTGGGATCAGCATCCTTTATGTTCTTTAAGACGAGTGCACACAAACCACCACTAAACTGGCCATAAGAGAGCTCGCTAAGCAGATACACACATAAGGGAGGAAGAGCTTCACGTGCAGGTACATGTGTCAGGGCTCGAGTCTGAATGTTCTCCTTATGTCTGTCTCCTGTTTAATGTGTTTCCTACCTACTCTCTGCACGAGTTACAGACTGTTCCTTTCTGTTGTGATCATCTGGTTTCCAGCTCACAACAGCCTCACTACAATGCACTGTCAGTGGGGTCCACCCATCCTTTAAACCCCGAACAGAAATAGAAATGCACAATAGATAAATACAATCCATACATTTATATTGAATGTATTTTCAGTAAACTCAACAGACTTCTATATACTAAAAATAGATCTGACTTGACAGGATTGTCACCAAATGTGTTCTTACATTGACAGTAAATGCAGACCTTTACACCCATCTAGTGGTTCATGGGGACCTTTCAGAGCTAAGACTGAATGGACTTTTAAATCAGCTATGCTATTCAGGTGTTCATGTTACTATGTCTACTGCCTGTAGGAGCAATAAAACGTCACTGCAGAATAACAAAGGCCAGGTAAAGATAAACTCTTAGCTGACAAGACCAATTTGTTGTACATGGGTAAAATGGCAACTGAATCAGGGATACACGTGGAGATAATTGTCAAAAAAAGAAAAAAATGATTCATCTTAAAACGAACTTGATCTAAATTTGGGGGAGTAAAGACAGTATCTCCACATAGAAAATATGTGACTCCCAAAAATGTAAATCAGAATCGTAAGAGTTAATATTTCATCATCTGACATTTTTGGAGTGTGACTATGAACAATGAATTATGTGTTCTATATATTGTGCTATGTGTACACACTATGTGAGTGTGTGTAACCACCACGGTTTTTAGGAATGAAGCTGGTTACAGGATAATTTTGAACTGTCAGGTCAGACTGGAACCTGAGGGGACTTATGTGGTGTCCTCTGGAGACAAGATAAGTATTTATGTATGTATGAGGTGAAAGGTGAAACACCGGGAAGACAAATGCTGGCAGAAGTGAGCTGGACAAACAGGTAATCATTTGAATACTAATAATAAAATATAGCAGTCTCCAAGAGAAATAAAAAAATGGAACAAAGAGGGTGAGAAAAAACTAAAAATCTTTGGAAGAATTACTCTCAGTAACGGTTAAGTACACTGCTGAGCTGTGCTTCCGTAAAAAAATGAATGATCTCCTCTTTTGCATTGTGTCATTCAAAAAAAACTTTTGTTAAAAAAAAAAAAAAAAAAAACTTTTGAGGAAATTAACTGAACTGAATCACTTTCGAAAATGATCCGTTCAATTCATCAGTTTGGCTGAGCTCTCAATATTCAAACTGGCCTATCAAGTCAGCACTCGAGAACGGCACCGACGAAGTTAACAACAATACATGAACTTCTTGAAATACTTCCAGCAACAATGCCTTAATTCATATATCAACAATCCACCACAAATATTGAACATTTAATATAAACACAATACTTGTTTGTGTCCTTCAGTATTTATCTTAACTGCATTCAATTCATTCACACATGCACTATTCAAACAAATGAGAACCAAATAAATTTGTTTAAGAGCAGTCCTGCTTTCAGCAATATCATGATGTTGAGATTATAGATGAAATAGAGAAAACTAAAGAGTGTGTGATTATGGTTCACCTTTTTACACAAAAATGGCTTATCATGTACTGAGTGAGGAGGCTGTTGCTTCCATCGCAGTGACTGGCAGTACCTCCTCCAGTTCAGCAGATGTCAGCATGCACTTTCAATGCCGCTTTTCAATCCGCCGCAAAGGTACAAAGAAGAGGAGCGGAACAAAATCATTTCTTGTTTCTTCCGGTTTACAAAGTCGACGTACGGGCGGTTTGCTTCAAAACATTATGGCGTCGAGTAGAAAATCAACAGCGCCAAGTAGTTTTAAAACCACCTCCACCGACGCAAAAAGGTACGTTTTATGTTTTCCTCCTTTCTCTTAAACAAATATCGAATATTTCGCAGGTTTGTGGTCAGTTCGGTTTTAGGGGAAAGTTGATGTAAAGAAAAAAAAAAAGTTGGTCTCAGTACACAAGCATAGACCATATATTATTTTATTTAGCAATAACTTAACAAGCACAGACGTGTGGTTAAATATAACATTCAAGGCACGTAAATGTACACGTCTTTATGTTCTTGCAATTTGTAACATCAAAAATACCTGCAAGGTAGCTATGCTAACTTGCTAACTAAGCTTCTGGCCGTATTTCAAGACCTCATTGATGTTATAACTTGTTATATCTTCCTTTATAGTTGAATTTGACAGCTGCTGTTTTTATTCTCAGTGTAAAAACTGGCAGCAATGCTACTAAAGCTAACAACAGTGGGACTGGGAAGAAAACTGCTAAATGTAAGTATTCCCACAGCTATATAATATATATATATATATATATATATATATATATATACTGTGTATTTTATATTTAATATTTTTTACTGCTATTTTATTGCTTTTTATTATTCTATTATTATCTTATTGCTTCCTGTATGCTGCTGTAGTGAAAAAAAATGTCCCCTTGGGGATTAATAAAGTAACTACCTACCTACCTACCTACCTACCTACCTACCTACCTACCTACCCTTTGGGTGTCTGTAGTTTTAGTGGTGCTGAAAATTTCACTTCTCGAACATAAGTTGTAGCCTAATGTGCACATTTCCCATAAACTCCTCTCCTAGTGTTGTTGTTGTTTTTTTAAACGTGAGGTTTTCTATGAGGGTTACCTCGTGGTGTTGCACCAGTCGAGAAGCAGCTTGAATTGTGTTAATTACTTATTGGACAGTCCACTGATGAGAGGTTGCACTGCAGTGAGGCCAGAAACTTTTTAAACAATCTAGCCCACTCCACAACTAATATTTGAGCTTTTACTAAATACTGAGTGATATGGCCCTAAAATAATGTTATGATATTACAGGGCATTTCTGTGATAACAATATTCTTGACAATATGACAAAATGCAAAAGTAAATATTCTTAACATCAAAAACATTCAATATAAAAAAAATACGCAATGATGATGATGCATTCATGTTGAATAACAGTAAACAAAGCTTAATCAATATAATTTATTTATATCTTAAAATGTCTTAATTCATCTTTAGCAAGTGGGACTACTGTCAAGTCTCGATATCTACAGTCTGCTGAGAAGACATCTCTTTCGAAGGTAATTATTTATCCTGTGTGTTATTTTTTGGGTTTTCTTTTAACATACAGTTTGTCTTTCACACATAGCAGTCCAACTAGACTGAGTATTGTTTCAAAGCATGTGGACATAAACTGGCATATTTTTAAATGATGAAATATTATGCACTTCTACCTTTCTCCATTGTATATTCAAGTCAGGTGGCGTAATTACACACATTTTGATGTTACACATTTGTATCACATTGCTTGTCTGTAAACATTAGACTAACTCACTGGCCGACGAGTCGACGGCTGTGCCTCTGAGGCCTTCACCAAAACTCAGTGGTGTCAAACTAAAGGTGGGCACTCCACCAAGACGTTCATTGGCCCCACAGGCTCAGGGAACATGTAAGTACTTCCTATGGTGATAATTGTGAATGTGTATTAAAGTTTGTATGAGTGATAAGTACATTTTTAATTTCAATATTATGGATTTAAATCAAATATATACAGTAACCGTAGCGCACCCCAGTAGCAATGATGTTACCTCCTTCACAGAAGATCTTTATTTTCAGCTATAAATACTGATGTTGGTACTAAAATTGTACATGATTCTAGTTGAGTTGTTAATATCCTGCAGCGAAACACTGTACTGCAAAGATCGTAGTAGTATATTTCCTGTGATTTCTGTTAAAGCCTATAGCATTTTGTGAATGAAAGCTATATATAAAGTTTACATGCTTCATCTTATAGCAAAGATGTCACTTCTTGGGAAAAGCATTCTGCAGTCTACTTTCTCAGATGGTCCCTGCATTCGACCGGATTTTGATATTTCAGTCATTAAAGGTAAAAACGGAATAAAACCCCTACAATGCTGGGATTTATTTACAAATGGGATTGTCCAGAAACATTTTATTTATATAATCTATCTCTCTAAGATAAAACGGTGCTTGAAAATGCAGCAGAGCCTGAGAGAAATTCACAGAATGAGAAGAGGATCATTGAGATGGAAACATTTCTACTGGCCTACCTCACAGCTAAGGTTAGTTGGTCTAAAAGATAGGTGTATCTGATACATGCTAAAAAAAGAAAGAAAAGAAAAGGTCTTTCAATCTATCTGCTTCATTCAAACAGTGTAAACAACATTTTTTGTAAAATATGGTCATTCAAGACATTTTTTGTGACTTTTCCATTGTGTCATTCCCATTCCTTGACTGATCTGGTTCTATCTCTTCTATGCTTATTTCAGATGGAGAGCAATACTGCAAAATTCAAGGCTAAGGCAGAGGCAAGGATCCTGCAAGAGATGGAGGAAGAGGAGATGCTGCACAATGAGGTCAAGGAGAAGAAGCGCCAATGCCTTCTCGCAGAAAAGGAAAGGATGTTGAATGAGCTGCTGGATTTGCAGGTCAGGAATATTTCTGCTTTGTATTGATGTGTGGTCAGTTTAGTAGTTATTTGAACCCGATACATTTTAAGAGATCTGTTTTGCATAATAAAGTGAAAAATATATTCATTTTCCTTTTTATTTTTATGATTGTAACAACACAAAATGAATACCGCATTCTTTCCCAGCACCAACAAACATGCTGAACTTGAAACCAGCACGAAAGAAAGACATATTTGAAATGTACATCTAAATGTTAGAATAACAAAAGACATTGGGTGCACTCTGCTACTTACTCATACTATTTTAGCTCTTGTGGGTTATCTGTGCTGATTGATGGTAACCTTGAACAGCTGGTGTAATTTTATTTTTTACAGTGGTATTTTAATGTGTAAACTGAAGTATGTGTTTGTGTGTATGATCACTATCATGTTCCATCAGATTGCTACACTGACTCCTGTGGCAGAAGCTGCCAAGCAGTTCACAAAAGACTACAAGTCTTTTGCTACAGCTGTTGACACCACCCGACACGAGCTGCCTGTCAAGAATTTCCATATTGACGGAGACAGACGGGGATTTCTAGGTTGTTGTTACTATGTTAAAAGTTATAACAATTAATATTAGGCTTTTCTGTATTTTCTATCATATATTTTACAGTGTTGTATGTTCATATTAAACATGGCAAGTGTTTAAAAATAATGATGTAAACATATGTAAAAGTAATTCCTTTGAGGAAAAAAAAATATCTCAGGATTCTAAACATCCGGTTCTGGATGAGCTGAGGTCCCATGATTGAACTGAATTATTTAATGTAACATGACCAGTATGTGCTCTTGTGAACACCAAATGACATGCGTTTTATGGATTTCGCAACCACTGATGTTACATGTTATGATTATTCCACTTGCATCTACCCATTTAGACAAAGCTGAGGCTTGCCTGAAGGAGAGTGAGAAACTGCTGGCGGAGTGCACGGAGGGAGAACACGTGGACAACAGCACATCTCTCGAGTGCCTTAGGGACATGAAAGTGACATCAAAGGACATCAGTCAGCAGCTAACAGGGTGGGCACATAGTATGGAGCATGCTGTATATATTTGCCGTGTCAGCTTTTGATGATTTATTACTTAAGTAATTGAACCCTGGCAACTAGATATTCAGTCGCACCTAATTCACACATGCTGACTTTTCCCTGGTTTCACCCACACGCTGATGTTGGTGTTTTCCCCCTTTTTCCCAGTTCGTTTTCAGAGCTGATGGAGCTGTCATCTTTGGTCTCCCGTCATACAGTCCATGTCCAGCAGGCCATGGAGGAAGAGCAGCTCTGCACTTCACGGACCCGTGAGCTCTACTGCCCAAAACAGTGAAGAATACCACGCAGCATGGGATGCACAGTTCATGCACTTTGGATACCTTCTTCACCCCACAATCTCCGTGGTTTGAATATGTTTTGTAGCTTTTGTGTCCGCGTTTGTCTAGTTGTCTTCTTTGTGTATCTTGTCAATAAATAGATTACAAAATATGAATTTGAACATTGGGTGGCGGGATTTCAATTAAAATTATTATTATTATTTTTTTTAAAACACGCAGGAGTGGGTTTTCCAGGTTTGGATGGTTAAAAATAGCTGCAATTTTTTTTTTACCAAACTCTTGAGAAAACATACTTAAACTGAGTTGCGCGTTTAAATATACATCAGATTTATGTCGATTTAGAAGTCCAATTTTAGAGCATTTTCTCTATCCATCAACATGAGAGACACGCCGAGAGAAGTTTTAAATGTGGGTTGTTGTTTTTTGTGGAAATGGTAAAATAGTACGTCACATGTTTCGTCAAAAAAATATCCTGCCTCAAGTGTAAACCATCCGTCGCGTCCGCTCCCGGATGTGACGTCAATTGAACCACTCAGCGCACCATTTTTATTGGACGATGCTGGAACGTGACGAGCTGTTTGTTCTGGAGAACCAATGAACCGCAGGAGGGCTCCTCGTCGCACGTGAGTACAACCCTCTCTTTTATTTCACGTAAACGCAAGTATTTAGAAAAATGAGTCCTTCAATCGGGTCTTTTATTGTGTTTCGACAGCCTGCGTTGTGAAACGTGTATTGTTGGGTTAAAAACGTGACATTCGCACGTTGTTTTCCAGCGAGCTACCTAGCTCGCTAGCTCGCTCGCAGCTAACGTAATATGACCTCGACCGACTTGGCAGGACACGGTTGGCCACACGCATTTATTAATTCAGTTTAATTCAGCAGAAAATCTCCTAAGAGCTTCTTCTTAGAGAGAGAGAGAGAGAGAGAGAGGACTCGGTGAGCACAAGAAACCAGTGTGAAGAGGGCACGAAAGAACTGATGACGTAATAAGACCGGATATGAAGAAGCGGTTCACAGGTGGTTTTGAAATATCTGATTTCTAACAGCTGCAAGAAGACCTCCTCAGGATTGAGATCTAGTAATGACTTTTAACCGACTATTTGTGGACCAATTGATTACCCCTTTTGCTTCTATCAGGGACAGAGTATGACGCAATAATCAATTCTGCAGGTAAGACAGGTACAAGTCTGCGCTTTAAGATTGTAAACTGAAAAAGTCTGCGTACTTTTAAATGAGTTTTGAGTTGATAAACAACAGCTCGAGATGACCAGGTGTTCACGGAGGACAACGTAAGAGAAGAACATCGCGTTGGACCCGTTGTTTTTATTTTTTATTTTTTATATTAAACCGCATATTGAACAACTAATCAAACCGTTTTCCTTTTATTTTTTCCCTCAAAACAGCTCTCGCTCGCAGACGGGTGGTGACGCGCCATCAGGAGGACAGTGGAGGCAGAGGAGCAAAGAGCAATGGCGAGGCGAGACCAAAGCACCGGCGAGACGCGCGGGGGAAGAGGAACGGCGGCGACCCGCGGAGCACGGAAAGGAAACGGTCCCCCGGGGGACCTGCCGGACCATGTGCCCTGCTCGCGAGCTGCGGGCCCGCGAGGCTCAAAACCGCCTCCACCGTTTTGAGATGGCGCGAGGCGCGGAGAGGGACCGGCGGCCGAGGGGAGACCCCTCGCGTGCCGTCAAGGAGTATACCAGACCAGCGGCTGGGAAGGACTCGACGAACCCCGCGGAGCTCCGACCGCCCGCCGTGTTGCTGGAGACGGTGTGTTACCTTATCGATGACATCGCAGCAGCCTCCCCTCGGCTGCATCCGTGGACTGAGGCAAGTCGGATTTGCACGTTTCCGCTCACGTTCGCTGCAAACTTTGGTCGGTAAAGATTGTACATTTGAAGTGAGGTCTCGGCACCCTTAAGGGCCCTGGAAATACTGTGTATTTTAGAGTGAACTCTTGTTACGTAGTTGGCACAACAACCATACGTGTTCTTTCTATTACCAAGATGACCTAAAAGCGCCGTATATCAGAGCAATTCTTTTTCTTTTTGGGACCCAAAGTACAATTTAGAACACTTTGTTTACGTAGCATAAACTTTTGGGACTACTTTCATCGCTCCTGTTTGTAGCTTATTGTGTCTTACACTGCCTTACACGCTTCATATGTGTTGCAACTGAAATTAAATGGCGAATGAAGTGACAACACTTTCAGTGACGGCTGTAAAATGTGCTGGAATTAAAATATCTGGTTGAAAGAAATGAGTGGGCCGAACATGCAAGGCTTATACAAAGGATTCTGACATGGTTATTTTGTCAAAAGGTCAGTAACAGCATTGTCACATTAAAGTTTATAATCCTAGATACGTTAAATCACAACATGAATTCTTTCATTACATTTTTGTTTTTGTCCTCCAGGTCTATAGCTTTGTCTTTGACCGCCTGCGTGGCGTGAAGCAGGACATGATCATCCAGAGGGTGTCTGGATCGGACTGTGTGGCCATATTAGGGCGGAGTGTGCGTTTCCTCGTTTATGCCTCGTATCGTCTTTGCGGCGAGCCCCTACGGCTCTACGACCCGCGAATCAACGACACACACCTGCAAGAAAACCTGAGCTGGCTGCTGGATTGCTACGCAACGGCAACAGGACCGCATCCGAACCAGGAGGAGTTTCAGGCTCTCTGTTTGCTGTACAACTTGGGTTGGTTGCCGCGTTTAATACTTCTTGCTTTGTTGTATTTCTATGCATGTTAAAGGCATCAGTTCAGTGTTGTAAATAACAGACTAATGACGCAGAGATTCAATGACGAATGTCTGTTGAAGTCCTTCTCTAAATAAGCCGTTATCGAGTGTGATCCTGCTCAGTGCTTTTTACGCAGTAAGAAGAGATTTTGTCAACAAGATACTTTAGGACACATGTTCTGGCTTCTTCTTTTTTTGGCCGGTAATATTATCCGGCCTTTTGAAGGTTGTTTACCAGCAGTGCACTCTTAAAACGCGATAACTGGTGCATGCTTTCTTTCTCCTGGCCTCTCCCAGGTTCAGCTCGTGCCACGCAGCACATCATGGAACTCCCAGAGCGACTCCGCAGCACTCCATCCATCAGGCTCGCTCTCTCCATCAACCGAGCTTTTCTGGAGAAGAATCCTGTCCGTTTGCTCCGTCTCGCTCACAGACTGAACTTCCTGCAGGCCTGCGCGCTGCACCGTCACCTGGTGGCGTGTCGCAGAGATCTCCTGCTGATCTACAGCCACGGATACAGCAGCCGCAACTGTCGCTTTCCTCTTGACAGACTGGCTCAGCTTTTGTCTTTAGACATGCCACTTGCAGCTGAACTCTGTCAGGCGTATGGAGTGGAGGTCAACCAGGACAACCAAGTGGTTTTCTCTAAGACTGCTTTCACTGAGCCGGAGCAGGTAAACCTGCACTGTAAACTGTATCACAACATAGTCTCTGAGAAACGGAGAGACCTCACTGTGGAGGACCTAATTCACGGCTGCGCTTGAGACAAAGGAGAAAAATAATGTGTTTTTTATTTATTTGTTGTTTTTTTTTGCTCTTCTCACCGCCAAACAGAGATCACAGTGATATTGGCAAGGAATTAAAGGGTCAGTGTGTAGGATTCAGAGGGCTCTATTGGCAGAAATGGAAAAAATGTTGTTAAATGTGTTTTCATAATGTCACTATGTTGCTCTGCCATGTTCTTAACCCACAATGGACAAACCAAAAACTCTCCAGAGAGGATCTTTTGTGGTTGTTTGTTTTTTTTTTTGTTTTTTTTGCAGCCTCTGTACATTCTCCTACACGCTTTGATGGAGACAGTAAAGGAAAGAGATGTTCGGTTGTTTGCGATCTGCAACTTCAACAGTAGCTGCCACTACATCCTACACATCACTCCTTTTAAATCATATTCGAGGACACTTTAAGGCTTAATTTTTCTACCCACTTCCCAATTTTGCTGCTTTGGACCATTAAGGGACTTTTGTTGTCTGAGCCTCTCGGGTGCAGCTTTTTTCTAGGATGGCCATCGATCCCTGTATGTTACATTTTAACAAACAGATCCACTCTGCTGTTGAGCTGATGGTCCTCCATACTCTACCGGAGAGTCACAACTCAGTGGGGCACCTCAAGCCCGACATATTTTAAGATGTGAATTAGTTTTATATTGTGACTTTTACTGGTGTTAAAATGTTGTGTTATTGCCATATTATATTTTTTTTTAATAAAGTATTTCATAAAACCTGACAGAAAATCTACTGTACAACAGTGTTCATTGGTTCTCATCAACACATTACTTTGAAAGCATTTCAATAAATGTTGTTACCAAGAGAACTGCCTTTTGTCCTTCATTTGATGAACCGTTTGAGACATGAGTGCACTTAAGTCCAGTCGCCACTGGAGGGCAGCAGATATCTGCACAGGGCATCAGCGTACTCCAAAAAGTACAACAATAAGTGCGTAAAATTGAGATAATCTTGCTTCAGCTGCCTGAGTTGTGTTTTGTCAAACTGCTTCCCAGAGTGGCCGACTTAAACTTGACAACACAAAGGGAAGTACTTGTAACTGGCAGATAATCAGACGTGTCATCTGAACTCAGAGCAAGTGAAATGAGCAGGTAATTTATAGTGGCTTAAACAGCACGCTCCGTGCCTTTCCTTCCACTGCTCTTAGTCATGCTCTCTTAGCACACAAGTGAGGAGGCATTAAAGTGAATGAAGCGCAGCCTGACGCTGGTCGCCTCTTGACTCTGCCGTGGGAGCGGAACAAAAAAAAGAAAAAAAAAAGAAGAGTGACCGACTTGAGATCCGCAGCAACAATCGGGGAAAGCGAGATTTTGCACGGATTTTTTTTTTTTTTTTTTTTTTACATGTGAAACAAATCTTTCCCGTGACATTTCTGCGCGCTGAAGTGGGAGGACACTTACAAATTGTAATGCTGAAATATGAGAGAACGGAACCGGGGCGGGTGAAGGCACATGGGAGAGGACTGTTCGTGTACTCTGGGCTCTAAAAGGGAGAAGGAAAAAAAACAACAAAAAAAACCCCACGATTTGCATGGAACTGGATTTGGCGAAGAGGGATGATTACAAACAAGTTGATCTTTGGTTCCGGACGAAGCTCTGCGCACCTATCACCCCTACCAACCTCAATGGATAGATAGACCGAGAGGGCTCTAGATACTGTTCACTTTCATTTAGATTTCCAGCAGAGTTTGAAGAGCCAGCCTCATTCAGAGAAGACAGCCGATACCCAGAAGTATCTCGGTGACTGAGGCCAAAATGCTGCGGTTGTCTCTGACAGCTTTGAGTCTTTCATGGACTTTGTTCATCTGCAACGTGAGCAGAAGTTGTGCACAAGAGAGACAGTAAGTAGCCTATGTTTGCATGTGGTGTGTTTGAGGTGCCTCGTATACTTAACCCAAGCATTTCCGATGCTCTCTGTGTGAAGCTGCAACATCAAGTCAGACCAGTTAGTTTTCTCATACAGAAACATAAAAAAAATAATAATATAGAAAACAGACCTGTGTTCAAAGTAACCTCTTATGAAACTAAGTGCAACTAATGCATGTAATATTTGCTGTATGAACAAATGATCCTCATCTGTCAAGATTGTGTGTGAATATGTGCAGATTTAATGTCACTGTCCCACCTCAACAGCTTGCCCTTTAACTGTATTGTCAAACTTTTCATTCACTGTTGTGTTATTGACCTGAGACCGGTCACAGAGTGATACACTGAGACGAAGCCCGCACTGCTGATTTTGTTGTGATAGCCCATGACTTGAGTATGTGCTGTGATACTGACAAATGTAAACAGGGTTCGTTAGTAGTGTTTATGCCAGACCCAGGCACATTGATGGCATCAGTCAACTGCGTGAGGGGTAATTCTGACTTTATGAGTTAAAAAAAAAAGAAAGTCAAAAGGTGTAAGGAATTCTTCTAGGTTTGTTCAGGAGGGAAGGAAGGAGTGCAGCTCACTGTGCAAAATTACCAAAATTTACAGACCCCCCCCCCCCCAAAATAAAAAAAAAAAAAATCCAGGCTTGATTTCAAAAGAGAGCTTAATTGTTTGTCACCTATGAATCAGGTCCTGCTGAGAGTAAAGTTTGAGCAAAGAGCCTGAGAACAAAAAACAAAAAACAAAAATCATGTGACCGACTGTTTAAGGCTTCACCTACAAAGGAGAACACAAATCCTTCTCAGGCACTGAACAGCTCTCGGCTCTAAGAGGACAAAAGTTGGGCAAAAACAATGAGAACTTGAGTACATGGGGGCCATGTGACTGAAATAAACATGGTCTCCACCACCTGATCAAGGCTCATCCGAGAGCTGGTTGAACTCCCCGTAGATCAAACGCGCAAAGTCAATTTCCTCGTATTATCTTCCTCCTCCTGAAGCCTTATTTTCCAGGGGGATTTTCTCATGACTTTCTCTCTCAGGAACTGCAGTTGCCTTCGGCTGTAATGCTGTAGTGCTGTAATGCCAACCACCTGATCCTTCTCTCATGCATGCAATTGGGTTTGTGCTCAAGGCTTTGCTCACCCCTAATTTGTGTGATCTTCAGTTAAGTTTTTTTGGGGGGGCTGAGTTGGCTCATTTGCCTTAAAAAAAAAAAAAAAAAAGCTGGAGCAAATGGGTCAGGACTGCATTGATCAACCAAGAAGATGTAAATACTTACATTGCTGTAAGTATGCAATCTGATCTGCGTGCGTGTCTTAAATCAGAGCAAATGATCAGATTCCCAAACACAGCACATCATTTAGTGAGCTTTAATCAGCTGCTCTACACACCCTTACTTGCCAGCAACAGACCACACGCTACTGATTTGGTTAACGTGGGACCGAGCTAACAAGAGCACCTTTTATTCTACCTTTGTTACCTGAGAGATGTAGCCCCTCTCTGCCACACGGCATATTCTTTTCATCCAAATAAAACTTAAATTGGGCTTTTTTTTTTTTTTTTTTTTCCAGGCTGTTTATAAGCATCAAAGAATGACCTTTGCTCTGTGACCCCAGTGACACGCTCCTTCCCTCAATTAAATGTCAGAGTGACTGTGTGGAATCTCAGTCGTTATTTTTCAAAAAACAGACGCCACGGTTCTGTCAGAGGTGCCAGACCACCCAAAGAAAACGTTTGAGCAGAAAGCTCAATGGCTGACAGGTACCGTGTCCCTGGTAACCAATTAAACCCGATCTCGCCGCCCAAATCCATGTGGAATGTCCCCTTGTTTGTATGCGTGTTTTTTGTTGTGTAAAAGGCGTACATGTGGATGTGTTTGCCGGTCAGTGAAAAAAAAAAAAAAAAAAAAAACGTCAGCGAGTGAGAGAGAAAAATGTGAATTCGTAACTCATCTACTTGATTTTTTTTTTTTTTTTTATAAAGTATATGTTTATCCCCTGCCTCTTCTTGTCACGCTTCTCTATTTGACCTCTGACCTCTCGTGTGTGTTTGACTGCCACCTGTATCTCACCTCCCTCCTTTCCCTTTCCCTCTCTCTCTCTCCTTTCCCCACCACCCTGCTCTCCCTCCAGAGGTTACTTGGTTGCTGCGCCCTCTGTGTTTCGAGCGGGTGTCGAGGAGAGCGTGAGCGTAACCATCTTCGGTGCAAAAGCAGAAACACGTGTCCAGGTGCAGCTGTCGGTGAAGGGACAGACAGTTGCCCACGGCCACGGCTCAGTGCTCGGTGAGAACAAATTCTTAAGCTAAGGTTACACCGGCACAATGTATTACTTTTAGAAAAGAAATGCCCCCCCTCCCTCTCCCTCTCCCTCCCCCCGCCCAGGTAGGTGTGCTGGCCCGAAACATAGATTTAAGAACACACACACACACACACACACAGAGTGAGCCTGATCGACCTCTGCCATGACTGTGTGCTCCATGGTTTTCAGGGGCATTATCTTCGATCCCAGCAGCCACTTAGTGAATACAGTGTGTGATTTGTTTGACAGCAGCATTAATCGGTGGTGCTAGCTCTGCCTGGAGTAGCATGGAGACAGGTTGCAGTTGGGATTTAAAGCTTACCCGGGGGGAGCGCCTCCAGGCAAACGCAGCCGTATAGTGGCTCTCACACTAGCAGTATAATACTGATCATTATACTGACTTGTGAGAGCTGTAAGTATAGGCAAAAATGTCTCACTTTAAATCTGTCTGCTTGTTTCTGTTTTAGACAAAGGCACCATCAAACTGAAGGTGAGTCCAACTTTGTGCGCGACTTCGTTTGCATTTGTTTTCTTTCTCTGCAGCGGTGACAGCTGCACAGTAGTGAGAGCGCCGTGACCGTTGTGTGCACATTCCTCAGGCAACATGCAAATCAACACTAACATTATTTGTAATGCAACATCTGTCTCTGCTCATTCATTGGGAATAAGGTAACAGCCTCAATATAATATGCAACAGCTGTTGACGTGCATGTATAGTCCGCCGCCCCCGAAGGCTGGAATAGATCAATCTAGTATGCACGGCTCGATTCTTCGCCTCTCTCTCCCTCTCCTCCCTGTAACCTCCACCCTCATTCTCATGAAATAATGTCATGTGTAGTGTACTGTGCTATAGCCTGGCATCTTCCTCTGGATTTCTTTTGTAGCTCTCTTATTGTTATGTAGCCTTTGTTCCCTAGAAAATATTCAATCGAGGTGAATAATTTGAAATTGTGTGTCACCACAAGTAACAGCAGTAAACATTTACAATCCTGATTTATGTTTTTTCAATCCAGCCCTGATCCCTCTTGACTTTGCTTTCGTGTGTGTGTGTGTGTGTGTGTGTGTGTGTGTGTGTGTGTGTGTGTGTGTGTGTGTGTGTGTGTGTGTGTGTGTGTGTGTGTGTGTGTGTGTGTGTGTGTGTGTGTGTGTGTGTGCATGTGCCACCAGGTTCCTTCTGGGCTTAGAGGCCAGGCCCACCTGAAGGTCTGGGGGAACCGTCACCTCACAGAGGGAGGTTACATTTTCCACAACTACACCACCGTCACAGTGGAGAGCAAGGGCACGGCTGTCTTCATCCAGACCGACAAGCCCATCTACAAACCCAAACATAAAGGTTCCCTCATAGTGCGCCTGGTAGTTAATCAGTTAATACCACAGAAATGCAGACAATTGAGGCACACTTTTAGTGTTTGTCATAGAATTATGAAATCGGTCAATAGATACTTTCATGTTGATGCTGAGTTTGAGCTGGAGAACTAATATGGAAATAAGTGATTATGTGATCCTGATAGGTTTGTATAGTAGAGCATTTCAACCCATCAAATTAATTCAGACGGTTAATTTAATATCTGATGTGGCACAGATCCAAACAGGATCATCAGACATGCTAGATATTCGTAGGCATTTTCACAATAACAGATGTAAGCCTGCTTCATTCTCTTTACAATATTGCATTTCTTTTTTTATGTCTTTAGTGCTCATCAATGTTTACACAGTCACCCCCGACATGAGGCCAGTGAATGACAAGGTAATTCAAATCCTACGTCGTGTTAAAGCCATTAATATTGCATCTCAAATAGGTGTACACCAATTGTTGCAAATGGACAAACAAACAATAAAGAATCAAATGACAATCTTTAGTAAAAATCACCAGGAATTATGGTGAAACCTGTTATTCCATCTGTAGCTTGAATAGCAGAAGATACAAATTCTGAATGTCCAAACCTCTGTTTACATTATGCAGGTGATGCATTCACATTTATTTCATATCACTTTGGCAATAGTATGACATAATATTTACTCTGAACATACTTTTCCACCTTTAATTGGTGGAGGTTAGAGGAGAAACCTCCTCTGATCTGAGTGCAAAGAAATGTACAGTCACCTATTTACAGAAGCCCAGCTCGAGTCATTTCTTGGAATGTTAGTAATGGCTCCAAATATGCCGTGCGACTGTGCAGACAGACGGTTTATTGATGTTTGCAGCTATAGAGGCCTTTTGCAGGTAAAGGGCAGTACTCACTTTCACAGATGGATGATTGTTGGATAAGGAATGAGTCGGGTAACGACTAGAGATCCTCTCTAAGCTTTATAGTTTTTTTTTTTTTATCTAATTCATACCGTCTTGTGCTTGTCTTTCTCTTTTTTTTTTTTTTTTTTTTGCAGATTGAGGCCTATGTGTTGGTGAGTGGAGGCTGGCGGGACCACCCAGGGTTGGCAGAGCCACGTTCAGGAGGGGACAGTGGCAATTTTAGTTTGCAGCCTGGTTGGAGATTACAGAGCAAAAGTCAGGGCAGCTCACCTAGATAACAGGGTGCTCTTTGGAACAGTACGAGGATAAACAACATGAAAGGAATCTCTTCTCTTCTCTTCTCTTCTCTTCTCTTCTCTTCTCTTCTCTTCTCTTCTCTTCTCTTCTCTTCTCTTCTCTTCTCTTCTCTTCTCTTCTCTTCTCTTCTCTTCTCTTCTCTTCTCTTCTCTTCTCTTCTCTTCTCTTCTCTTCTCTCCCTTCCCCCATTCTCTCCCTTCCCCTTTCCCTTTGTCTTTCCATTTCTTTTTCCCCCTTTCTCTTCCCTTTTGTTTCCCCCTTGTGTGAAATGTTTCCATTTCGCACAGTTGTGCGAGTTGAACACCAGGTGGCATATCTACCATTTCCGTTTATCGTTCGGGAAACTTGTTGTCATTTGGACGTAACAGTACAATTGTTCTCAAATATTGATTTGATGAATGGGAACGTGGCTGACACGTTTTTCACCAAATAGGAACACTACAAAAGCTTCGGTCGCCAAACAGGAACTTAACCGGCACTTTGGGTGTCAAAGAGGAACCTCTTTCTGACACTTTGGCCAGTCCCTTTGGATGGCAATCAGAAATAGTCTAGTCCAACTGGGTTAAGTTGGAAGGTCTACGCAAATGGCAGATTTTTTAAATGTTCATATTTCTTTGACGATTGCTCAAATGGGGGGAAAGTTCAAACGAATGTCTTATCTCTGTTCTTCTCCATGATTTAGCATATGAAGCACAGACTCTGTAGACCCTGAAGGGAGCTCTTCTTTCAGAGGGTGCTATTGATGTGGAACCAGGTCAGCCTTGTACAGTGGCTTCTATACATGTCACTAACAAATCTGTGTTGGGTTTTGACATTTGAGAAAACTTAACGCAGTTCCAAATGTCAAAATATTGGAAATGGCTAAAATCTGCTATTTTGGAAAAGAACACTGAATAGGGTGACCAAGTGTCCCAATTTTCAACTTGAGTAGCAGAGCCATGATTCTCTTAGTAGGTTGTTGTCCATGACTCCAACTGATTTGAGGATCAGGATTAGTGGGCTGTTGGAGCCCTCTAGCTCCGAGCATTCAAGTGCAGGAAGCTTGCCACACCCCCTTTCTTTTGATAGGGTAAATTAATGTGAAGTTCTCCACGATTTTCAGATGTTCATATTTTGTCAGACAATGGTTCAAATAGGCTGAAAGTTGGACGGAAATCCATCTTGGAACTTAGATTTAGCATGCGAAGTGCTGACTGTAGAATGGAGCTAATGTCCTTCAGGCACATCTTTTGGATGGTGAGCCAGGTCTGGCTTGTACAGCAGCCTCTATTATGGGACATATCAAGTTCAGACCAGTTTGTCAAATAGCATGTCTTCATTTAGGGTTTTGAAAATTGGGAGAACCAGACACCCCATTCAGAGGAATTCCAAATTGCCAAGTCGATTGAGGGCTTGGCCATTTGGGAACCGTTCTGCCATGTGAGATGTGAATTGGGAACTGTTTTTCCATTTGTCATTTGTTTTTGCTACTCAAGTTGACAATTGGTCCCCCCATTCAAACATTTTCCAATTGACCATTTTTAGCCTGTGCCTATTGTTTTGAAATTTTGATATGTTTTGACTGGACAACCCAGGGTTTCCAATTTTCAAAGACTTCCATTTAGCCGTTCCCTGTCTCTCTTCCCAGACCTTCTTAGATGTTGAGACATCTGAAGGGCAAATAAGTCGCTGCATCATAAGAAGCTTTGTGAAGCCCATACATGACTAACAGTTTGCAACAAGCACATAAGACGCTTTTTACTTGAAGCCTATTTGTCACTGAAGGAAAAGTTGTAAAGTTATTTTGACTGCGGTCTGGAGCGAGATCTATCGGTCAAGGTTATTTCAGGGACTGTTAGACACAATTCATGAATTATAATATGCAGTATGACGTTGCCACTGTGTAATGACAACATTTAACAGCAATTAACAACTAATATAGTTCCACACATTCCCAATGTGAAAATAGCAATGTTAACACTAGTTTTTCTTGTACTAATTTCATCTCTCAGGATCCAAGAGGATCCAGGATGGTCCAGTGGAAAGGGCTCAAATCTGTTTGCTGTGGTAAGCCACATCTTCTGCAATATATTTAAGTCATCACTGTGTAGCTTGCACATCACATTTAATTGTAGTGTCTCTCTTGGTGAGCTACGTAAAAAGATTCCTTCACTCTGGGCTTAGAATTGATGAAGGATGATAAATGGCACACTTCAGTATATGTCAGTCCACACTGTAATTGTCATACTAGAAGTGTATGTGTATGTATATTTTTCTATAATTAATCAGTATCAAGCACACGGGCACTGAATGTGTTAACTAGATTTTTCTTTCTCTCGTAGGGGTTGTGAACATGAGTTTCCCTCTGTCTGACCAGCCTGTGTTTGGAGAGTGGTTTATCTTCGTGGAGGTACAGGGCCACACCTACAACAAGTCATTTGAAGTGCAGAAATATGGTGAGGACCTGTGCAGATAGGAAGATTTTTTTTTTTTTTTTTTACATTTTTGATTCTTTAAATTGCTGTGTGTTCCTCTTGTGTTTTTCTTCCATGCAGTGGTATGCTGTGAGTCCATGTTTAGTGAACTTTAATGTATTTATTTTCTTTGTGTTAAAAGCCCCATTTAGTCTTCAAATCTTTAGTGTTTCACTTAATCCTGAAAAACATCCTTCAGCCAAGATGAGGAAGTTAATTGTGTTTTTTAGAAGACAATCAACTACAGTGAATGTTGTTATCTAATAACACCATTTTATGGATCACCAACATGGCAGAAAGCCAGTGATGGGGAGTAGAACATATAATGCAGCAAAACAGTACAACAAAAATATTCTGTTTCCTCTGTCACAGTGATGCCCAAGTTTGAGTTGGTGATCGATCCACCACAGTACATCCGTGATCTCAACTCATGTGAGCAGGCCACTGTCAGAGCCAGGTAAGTCACTTAAACGAGAATGGAACAAAAAACCTCCATGTTTTGCCAGGACTTCCGTTTGGCTCATCATCCATAGGAACATGGTCCTCAGCGTGTTACCTGCTTTATACCTGAGTAAAAATGAGTTATAATTGGCCTTTATGCCAAATAAAAACAAATGCCTTTTCCATGTTAGCCTCTGACATGTCGATGTTTTACAGGTATACCTTTGGGAAACCGGTGACAGGGAAGTTGATAGTGAACATGACCGTAAATGGAGTCGGCTACTACCGCCATGAGATGGGCCATCCTGTAATTAAAACAATGGAGGTCAGTTTATTTAATCCTCAGTCAACAGGCATCTTGCATATTATACTATTTAAAAACACTATTGTTATTATATCTTTTTCACCAAAGGTCTAAACATTTCTGAGATTGCTGTGACTGATGTTGCACTCTCCGATCATTTCTGTGTTTTCTTTGACAGTGCTATCTCTTTGCACACAAATGTCCAAACTGAAGTGGTGACAAAGCGTTACATCTCTGAAAACACCAGTGAACTATTTATTTAGGGGTTCTCCTGGTGTGGAACCAGTCCTCTCTTCCATCTCATGCCATTGCACCAACTAAAGTTTGATAAATAGGTTGTCTCTGGTAAGCAAAGATCTCCTTGGAGAAATGCCACGCTAGTCAGAATAGAGAAAAGAGAGTGTCGAAAAGCTGAATGCAGGTGGCGAAAAACAAATCTCCAGGTTCACTGTGACATCTATAAAGAAATACTTTGCAGTTATAATCTGGAACTGAGAAATGCAAGGCAGTCCTTTTTCTCTGACATCATAACCAAAAGCAATAACAATACATGCACCGTATTTGCTAACAGGCTAACAAACCCTCCAGTGTCAGTAGCTGCTGAGCTCCGATCCACCTGGGCCTGCAATCAATTTGCCTCTTTTTTTCACTGACAAAATTCAGAAAATTAGACAGGCAATCAGTGCCTCCACACTAACCACAGGATATGTGTTGTCCCCGTCTCTAAATAATATCCACTCAAATATCATGGCACAATTTCATTCAATCAACCATGGAAGCCTTGAAGACATTATACAACATCTGAAGTCCTCACCCTGCTGCTGCTTGGGTATTCTACCAACACACTTTTTCAAAAATATTTCAAACTGCATGACCACTGATCTTTTTCAAATTGTAAAAATATCCCTTCTCTCAGATGTCTTCCCACAGGCCCTAAAAACTGCAGTTATAAAACCACTCCTAAACAAGGCCAATTTAGACACCGCAATAATGAGAAATTATAGGCCAATATCAAACCTCCCATTTCTAAGTAAAATAATTGAAAAAGCTGTTCTTCAACAGCTGAACAACTTCTTTCCTGAAAAAACTGTTTTGATGTCTTCCAGTCAGGCTTTCAACAACACCACAGTACTGAAACTGCTCTTGTTCAGGTTTTCAATGACATCCCCTTAAACACAGACAATGGCAGAATTTCAGTCCTAGTATTACTGAATCTCAGTGCTGCATTCGACACGGTCGACCATGACATACTACTAGACAGACTAAAAAACTGGTGGGACTTTCTGGCACAGCACTAAACTGGTTCGAATCCTACTCGAAGGACCGAGAATACTTTGTGTCTGTAGCTAATTACACATCAGAGCGTACTAAAATGACATGTGGTGTTCCCCAAGGTTCAATCCTGGGGCCTCTTCTGTTCAACATCTACATGCTTCCACTAGCTCAGATTATGGAAAACAACAAAATGTGTTATCATAATTATGCAGATGACACAAATTTGCATAACTATAACCCCAGGGGACTATAATCCCATACAAGGGCTGGGTAAATGCATTGAACAAATCAACAACTGGATATGCCAGAATTTTCTTCAAATAAACAAATAAAACAGAAGTATTTGTTTTTGGTGCCAAGGAAGAACGATTGAAAGACAGCGTGCAGCTTCAGTCACTGATGTTAAAAACCACGAACCAAGCCAGAAATCTAGGTGTAGTCATGGATTCAGACCTCAATCTGAACAGCCATATTAAGACAATGACAAAATCAGTCTACTATCACCTGAAGAACATTTTGAGGATTAGAGGACTTGTCCATGAATTTACCTTCAATAGACTCGACTACTGTAACGGTGTGTTTACAGGTCTCAGTAAAAAGTTAATCAGACAGCTGTAGCTGATTCAGAACGCTGCTGCTCGAGTCCTCACTAAGACCAAGAAAGTGGATCCCATCACTCCAGTTCTGATGTCTTTACACTGGCTTCCTGTCAAACAAAGAATCAACTTTAAAATCCTGCTGTTGGTTTATAAAGCAGTAAATGGTTTAGGGCCAAAATATATTTCTGATCTGCTGCGACCTTATGAACCATCCAGACCCCTCAGGTCGTCAGGGACGGGTCTCCTTTCTGTTCCCAGAGTCAGAACTAAACATGGAGAAGCAGCGTTCAGTTTTTATGCTCCACATATCTGGAACTTGCCTTGCCTTGCCTATACACATCATTGTTATTACCTCAGATATTAAGCTCCCAATTCTGACACGAAAAAAATACACATCCAACTACACCTGATGACATCTCTTCTGTTCCCAGATCAAAGGCTCTGCAAATTTCAGTCTGTGTGTGAAGGACATGATGCCCTTGGATGTGGCCGATCACTTCAGGGGCACGGTTAGCATTTGGGCATCGGTGACCAGCATAGATGGAAGCAGGCAGACCACATTTGATGATTCCACGCCGGTCCATAAACAGCTCATTGACATAAAATACTCCAAGGACACCCGCAAACAGTTCAAGCCTGGTCTGCCTTACGAAGGGAAGGTGAGGCTACTCAAATTAGTTTTTGAAGCTGTTAACAAACAAAAAAGTACATACTAAAAGAGAACATAATCAACTTTAATAATCACTAGTAAATTGCTAAACATAAATTCAGCCATTATTGATTCACATTAACATTATTCATTTGTGACCACTGCCCTCTAGATTGAGGTCACCTATCCTGATGGAAGCCCAGCTGATGGGGTGAGGGTGCGTGTGAAGGCAGAGCTGACCCCCAAGGACAATGTCTACACCAGTGAACTGATCTCCAAAGACGGCCAGGCCACTTTTGATATCCCCTCCATCCCCACTGCTGCCCAGTATGTCTGGCTAGAGGTCAGTGGCCGCAGTAACAGTCGCTTCTAGTACTGTGTAAAATAGACAGGGTTATTGGAGATCTTATGAAAGTCTTTTGAAAACTTAGAATGTCTTGTTTTTGTTCTGTGTAGACCAAGGTGATATCCATTGATGGCAAGACAGTAGGAGACCAGTACTTGCCCAGCTACCTGTCCATCAGTAGTTGGTACTCTCCCAGCAGGTGTCACATCCAGATCCAGAGTCCCAGTGCTCCACTCAAGGTATGTTTTGACGGGTTTTTTTGTCTGAATTTCACACAGTCTACTGGATCTGGAGTGTGATGCATTACCTATTTTGTTTCATTTTGGATTATTTAAAAAAAATATTGGAATACATCACACTGTCACATTAGCCCTCCTGGTATAATCATGAGAGTATATTTGTCTCTTTCTGTGTGTAAAGGTTGGCCAGGAGGCAGAGGTGGCTCTCAAATCCACGTGTCCCTGTAACTTCACGCTGCACTACGAGGTGGCATCCAGGGGGAACATCGTCCTATCAGGCCGACAGCCGGCCAACTTGACAGCCTTACACCGAGGGAAAAGGGCGACAGTCACCTTTGACAAGAACATTCACACCACTCAGCTGCCTCCATTTTCTTCTGGTAGTATATTAATCCATTTATTTCAATTTTGTGTAATGGATTTGAAGAGAAAAAAGATGCACAGAAAACCCTTTTAATTGTAGTTGCCATTAGTAGAGTTGCATTTCCCCAAAGCTTCAAACAAACCATTATTTACAGTGATACTCTTTCCTGAGTGAGTTTTGATAGAGTCACCCAGCATCTTTATAATAGTGGTCTTTAACATCAGAATAGCAGATAGTCCTCATGAAGACTTTGTCATCCCAATCACCTTCCTGTGCCATCTCTCTTCCAGGTGTTGCAAGCTCCTCCTCCCAGACTGAGATGGACAGCTGTATGTCGTATCTACGCTTCCCTGTGAGTCACAGCATGGCACCCCATGGCCGCCTGCTGGTCTACTACGTGAGGGAAAATGGCGAGGGCGTCACAGACAGTCTGCAAATCCCAATCCAGCCCGAGTTTGAGAACCAGGTTTGGAAACATTTTCATTATCATTAAATCATCCATAAAAATGTGTTGATATATTTATTGACATATTTCGATCTCAACATTATTGTAACTGTAGTATAAGTTACTTGATGACACTCTGATGTTGTTGGATTTAAAGTAAATTAAGGATTGTTTCTGTTAAAGTAACTATCTATTAAAACCTGCAGAAAAAGCTGCCGTGTCTGCATACATTTTGGAGTTGAGCCTAAGTATCCATGCACCAGCCATTACGCCACAGTGTAATGTCTGTAAACAAACAGCTGTGTTGGCCTGGGAGAGCTCCCCAGTTCCTGCCTGCATTAGGTGGAGTTAACTCCCAGAAGTATTTACAGCTCTCTGGTATGCCCTTACAACACTGTGTGTATCTGTATGTGTGTGTGTGTGTGTGTGTGTGTGTGTGTGTGTGTGTGTGTGTGTGTGTGTGTGTGTGTGTGTGTGTGTGTGTGTGTGTGTGTGTGTGTGTGTGTGTGTTGGAGGAGGGGGTTGCGAGGGCAGGATGAGACAGCAGCCATGCAGGCCACAGGCAGATAAGTGGGGTCATGACAGGAGAGGATGACAGGTTACAGAATGGTGAAAGGAGGGCAGCGGAACCAATTAACGGGGCTAATTTGTGACTGTGTGCAGGTGAAAAATAAATTTGACGTGTGAAAGTTTATGCCGGACTCTCACCATCCCTACCTCTTTCAAAGACTAGTTTTCCAAAATTTGTCATGTTGTTTTCCACCACATCTTCCTATTTAAAACTACTGGACACACTGTTTTCCACAGAGGATCACCACTGCCAACTTCTGCTAAAAGGATTGGATTGATAGAAAATTACCTGACAACAATTTTGATAGTTGAGCTATCATTTATGTAATTATTCTGACAAAAAAAAGCACTTTTGTGGTTTCAGGTTTAAGTGTGAGAATTTTACCATTTTATATTTGGATTCTCAATCAGACAAAATGAGCAAAGATGTTTTGCAGGAGATATTGTAGTTTAATAAGTAATTACTAATTATGGTCTAGGAATTAATAAATAAAAAAATGGCATATTAATCAAGAACCCGAGTAAAATCAAAAGTGGTTCATTCTTATTAGCAACAAAGGAATGTACAATTTTGTAATTTAGACAAGATGTTAAATATACTCTAGTCTTTAGAAATGTGCTTCTTTTTTTTTTTCTATGAACATCAGTTGTGTATTTTATGTTGGTTGTATTGCAGGTAGCTGTTTCTCTGTCAACTAATGAATCCATGCCAGGGGACCAAGTGACCCTGCATGTCCAGGGTCAGAGGGGCTCCTGTGTTTGTGTGGCCACTGTGGATAAGAGTCTTTACCTATTAAAGCCTGACTTCCAGCTGAGTCCTGACAAGGTTGGTTATATATATATATATATAGGTTAAAGTCATATTCAACCCTAATGATGTTCAATGAATTAAAATAAACAAAACTATAGATGTTTGAGAGTTGATCTAAATGACTTGACTTTTATTAATAGATCCTTATTTATTTATATATTACCTCAGCAGATATCCGTGACTCTAAGCTGTATGTGGTGAATTACTGTGTTTGTGTGTTTCCACTGTGCAGGTGTTTAAAGAGCTGGCGGATTTTGACGTTTCAGATGCCTTCGGCATTCCTAAAGATGACGGACACTTCTGGTGGCCTGGGCTGTCGTCGAAGAGACGCAGGCGGTCCTCTGTGTTTCCATGGCACTGGGACATCACTAAGGACGCACGCTTCGCTTTCACAGTGAGAGCACACGCTTAAATAAAGAGCCCACAGTGATGTCACAGGGAAAAAAAAATAATAATCCTAGTATATGTGTGTGTGTGTGTGTGTGTGTGTGTGTGTGTGTGTGTGTGTGTGTGTGTGTGTGTGTGTGTGTGTGTGTGTGTGTGTGTGTTTATCTCTCTGTATGTTTAATACAGGAAACAGGCCTGATTGTGATGACAGATATGGTCAGTTTAAACCACCGGCAGAGCGGAGGCATGTACACTGATGAGGCCGTTCCTGCCTTCCAGCCCCACACCTCCACCTTAGTGGCTGCCATGCACTCACGCCCCACCACCAGGTAAAGTAACACACTCTGAAGTCGGACATGCTTTAACATGAATGTGTTGTCCTTTTTCCAACTAAGTGTGGCCACGACAAAAGTTTTCTTAACTGATAGTAAAGTTCTAAAATATAAATTGCAGAAAAAAGTTCAGATTTAAACAAGTTAAATACAATTCTCAGCAACTATTTGTGATTAAACTGGGAGTGAGTTGGGTGGGATTTCATGTCGTGCTCAAACATATTCAGTTGAACACACGCTGGCTCTTTAACAGATTAAACTAATGACATTTCTGTGTTAGGAGGTTCTCGTAAACCATTAAAACTCTGCTCGAATATATCACTTACTCCACTCTCCTCCGTGCTGGATGGAAGAAAACAAGCTGTGATTATTGAGGAAAATTGACTGTGATCCTTCACTGGACCACACAGTAATATGGCCGTGTACTTTACTGAAAACAATGAATTTGAAAGCAAGCCCATAAGAGAGCAATAATTACTTCAAGATCCCAGGAATTATATTCCAGTAGTACACTTTTAAGTGTTTGTCATCCTCGGGTTAAATAAGGTCTCTGGAATGAGTAATAGACGAGTACAGAAAAACACGACAACAGAAATTACTTTATTTGGTTTGTCCATATTTTAGACCCACATTCCACGAATATGTCTCATTCTAGTGATAAACATACATAAACACATTCTGCAGCGTTGGATTTTGAATGATACATTTTCCAATTATGGGGTAATTCATTGCAGCAGCTGAAGCTTTTTACTGATGTCTGCTTGTGTTTTGGTTTCAGAGCAGAGAAGCGGAGGCGTACATTTTTCCCAGAGACGTGGGTGTGGCACTGCCTCAATGTCAGGTATTTAAGTCTTTACAGAAATATTTCTCTTGTGTGAGTGTGCCTGTGTGCCTGTGTGCCTTTGTGTGTGTGTGTGTGTGTGTGTGTGTGTGTGTGTGTGTGTGTGTGTGTGTGTGTGTGTGTGTGTGTGTGTGTGTGTGTGTGTGTGTGTGCCTGTGTGCCTGTGTGCGTGTGTGTGTGTGTGTGTGTGTGTGTGTGTGTGATACTGTACATGCCTGTGGCTAGTTATATCAGGTGCATCAGATTGTCTGTCCTTTCATGCGATTTAATCTCAATCTGAAGCATTTAGGAGAGCAGACGAGCAAAGGTACAAAAACCTGGAAGGATTTCATAGAGTGGAAAAGGTGATGAGAGTAAGAAACAGCAGGAGGAGAAAAGGTGTGAAGAGTGTAGGTAGGTGGAAGAAGAAATGAGAGGCTAAAGGTGGAAGAAAAAGGGGATAGTGAGGGTATGACAAGGTGAAAGTGAAGATGAAAGACTCTTGGGAGAGGTTTTAGAGAGGAAAGGTGCGAAGCAGCTCTGTTATGTGAGAGAACCGATGTTCCATCATGTAGCTGCATCCAGCATTTCCCCCCTCTGGGTGTGAAGGTGGCTCATTTAATCTTGGAACAGACTGTTACTTTCTCGAGAGCTCCTTCCTCTCATTTTCAGCCAATATAAATAAATTGCCCATAGATTTCCATATGCTTGATTCCTTTGGATGGGACTCCAGCTCTCCCTAATTTCCTGTGAAGTCCGAAGCTCTGATTTTCCTTAAAAGTCTATAAAAATGGATTTGGGCATCCTGATCAAAAGGAAGGGAATACATCCAGTTTTTCAAGTTTATTATGCCCTGTGACAGTTTGCCAAGACCAACATTAAATATGTGCTGCCAATAATGACCTCAGCCCTTTTCATTCAGAGAAACAGATTGGGTCAACACCTGACTGTCCCTCACACCTATCCATTTCAGCGTGTTTGTTGTTGTAACACTGGCGCAGGTGTTGTTGACACAGGTGTTACCAACATAAAAGTAATCTCCAATGTTTCATCAAGCACATCCTCTGAGTCTGCGCCTTTTTATTGCCTGTGTGAAATGAAATGATGCTAAAATATTTTCATTTTCATGTCCAACATAGCTTGCCTCTCAAGTTTGTATCTCACCGTGTCACTGACAGCTCTGAAACTGGGGAGGCTGAACTGCAGCTGGATGTACCGGATTCTATCACCACATGGGTGGCAGAGGCTGTCAGCCTGTCTGAAGATAAGGGGCTGGGTTTGGCAAAGAGAGCGGAGCTTCGTACCTTCAAGCCTTTCTTTGTCGACTTCACGCTTCCCTACAGCTTAATCAGAGGGGAACAGACCAAAGTTCCCCTCACTGTCTACAACTACCTGCCTACCTGCTCTGAGGTAAGAGGATGAATGAGAGGGCAGATCCACATGAATCACAACACAACAACAACAGTTACTTTTCTACATCAAGTGGGCAAAACAGATTGAAATGTAATTGTTACCAGATTCTAAAGATGGGTATGGACCTCTTTTTTTTTTCTTCTCTGTGTGAGAAATTCACAAATCACTTCCCCATCAGTTCTACAATACAAAGGGCAGCTTGATGTCTGGTTGTCACACAATATAACTTGTCAGTGTGACACAAATTCTCCCTTGTCACTCCGCCTACATGCCACCAAGGGGTCCATGAACACATCACTAAAAGATGGACCACCTGAAGGTAACCTCCACAAAAATAGTTTTAATAATTTCAGCAGGTGTAGTCCTAGTTGATGAGGTCTTTATTGTGGCATTTGTAAAACTGGTTGGCTGAGGCACTTGTAATGGAAGGGAAACATCTGAGGGAGAGGGCTTAACTCTACGTATGTTATGATGGCACATGACATTAGTGGTGAATCACTGTCAAGTGAAGTGATTCAAACAAACATGGGATTCCATACGTGTCAGAGGAGACATATTTAGACTATATCCTTCTGAAACAATGACTTGCCAGCAATAAGAAATGTCGTACAATGACCAATCAAAATGTAAAGAAAAGGAATGAAATGATTTAAACTGGCAAACAAGCAAATAAAGGCAAAAGTTGAGTTAAGTTTTATAGTGAAGGAACATGAGAGCAAAACTGGCAGGTAGAAAACATGAACAACATGTGATACTATAATCAGAGCCAAGATTTGGAAAGGAAAAGTTCTTTAAGAGGAAAAAATGTTAGAATCACAGTAAGGGAACAGAAGCCAAGTTCTCTCAATCTGGATAGATATGCAATAGGTGCTGTATTTACACATTAGACAGAAGTAGCTTTAGTACAATTACAGAATGGAGCGACATAATTTCATTGTAAAGCAGATAAACCCATAATCATATTAAACATAATAAATGAAAGAGTCTTTATTAATCTGTACATGATTTAAGTTAATTCTACAAACCAGAGAGAACACAGAGATTCATCCAGTTGACGGAAACACATAAAGATGTATGATTTGCTCAAAACATGCAACCCATTGTGGTGGTCGTTTTTTTAATTTTTAATTTTTTCATTTAGCAGAACTGGTGTAATGTCTAAACAATGTGATAAACAAGTCCATGATTATTATGGAATAGCAGTGAATGGGTAGGCCCAGGGATGCAGAGGGATTGAAAAGGAAGCGTAGGTTTGTAATGTGAAGATATGAGATTAGCCAGGAGTATGTTTCAGCACTCACTTTGAAGAGCCCTCCAAACTCTATCCTGGCCTTAAATGGGTCCATCCTGCAATCCATACGGATGACATCATGATGTTTGCAGATGAGCTTGTTAAATGGCCTGTGCGTGTGCTGTCCTGATGTCATGTTAGGTGAATATGCAAACCAGAATAGCCCTTCCTTTGATGTCCACCCCAGGAACATGTGATTCCTATATTTTCTTCTTGGTTATTTATGACTTGTGGCATGCAGATAAAGAACAGTTAAAAGATCCCTCTGCATTACTGAGCCCTGTGAAAATTGGACGATGAGTGGAACTTAATCCTTCAGGGAGCTTGAGGAGCATGAGTCAGTCAGCATGGAAAATTCACAATGTGATTTAAAAATTATCCCTCGTTTTCAGAGCTTTGAGGAAACACGCTATATGAGGGAGGGGCCTGCCAAGCAGATATGATGTCATTGTAGGCTGTCAGAGGAGATCAACTGCCTCTGATTTGTCTCCTCTCCTCTTTTCTCCTCTCCTCTCCTCTCACAGGTTCATGTAAAAGTGTCAGTTCCAAAAGGCATTAAGTTTGTTGGCCATCCTGGGAAGCACCACCTTACCAGAAAGAAATGCGTCGCTCCTGGAGAGGCTACTCCTACATCCATCGTATTGTCTTTCACTGAACTGGGATCAGTTAACATCACAGGTACCCACAGAGCACATCTGAATGAAAAACCTCCTCATGAATTACTCCATTTCATTTCATTCAACTATAACATTATTGTTATTTGAAATATTGTATGAACAGGGTGGCAGTGAAATATTAGTCCTTCTAAATTATTTTTCAATTAGAAAATCATTAATATTTTGTGTTAATGTCGTCATAGTGACAATGGAGTTATTGGACAAAATTAGGCTTGTTGGTCAGGCTGTTCATCCCCTTTTGCATATCTGGAGAAAACACCTCTCTGCAGCCACGTATGTTCCTTTTTGTTCAATAAACTGAGCAGGTATTTTATTATTAAATACAGAACAGACTACGCAACGCCACGATGCAGATAATTGGTTAAATTCAATATTAACATTTTTAAGTTCTCCAGACACATATTCAGAGCGAACAACATTTGTTGCGAGAGAATGATTCAGGGTTTTGATGCTTCATGTAAAACCACACAGATTAGATTGTGCTGCATTATGGAAAAAGCATTATTCGAATTCTTAAGTGGTTTGGCACTTAAGAAACAATAGCAGCCTTTCACCGGGACGTCGGTCCCCTCAGTGTGATGCCGCACAAAAAGGCAAGACTTTGAAGAGCTCTGCTGGCCAAGGAGCGGAGCTGTGTGTGTGATCTGGTCACCCACCCAGGTTACAAATAGTCCCCTCCAGAGCGCATGTGAAAACAAAGCAGGCCAGCAGTGGGGGAGTAACCAGAGCTGCACTGTGACACTCAGTGGCATGTTGATGAGTTTGCAGGTCACTGGCGGTCAATGGGCCCCCCATGGCCCCTCTCCTTGTCCCCTGGCCCCTTGTGTTTCCTTCTCGCTACACAAACACAAAGAGATGCCATTGGCACAGGGCCACATTTCCAATGTGCTCCCCGGCAAGAGAACTAGGCGTTCTTTTAACAGACATGTTTGTCCTGTGTGATGTATGTTGATGTCCCCAAATAACATCAGCGATATGGCCTCATGCAAGTATTAGTGATTGTTGACTTCAAAAACACTTTTTGATGTATACCTCCAATCCACTGACGATCTGTCAACATTATTGAGATGTGTATATATGTCTTATCAAATCCCTCATAGATCGACTCAGTATCTCAACGGAATGTGCCTCAATGTCTGGATTAGTAAAAACAATATCACCCAAGAGTCACAATCTGCAAGTACTCCGTTACTCTACACTACTATAGTATATACTGTATAGTATTCTATTAACAATCAGAAGTGTTGCAACTACCAAGCGAATTGGCAGCCATCAGTTTTTTTGGCAACTGGGACAGACAAGTCCTCCCTCAGCTCAGTGCTCCCAACTCCACTATTAGCACTTTACGTATCAACACCTTCTGGATATAGCTACATTACTAGAGTGAGTAACACCTGAAACCTTTCTTTAAGGCTGTGTAGGGGTCTAGTGATTGTCTTAGGATGACACTGACATCTTACCCAACCAAAACTGGTGATACTGTCCTGTGACAGAAAAGAAAGAAGGAAAGCTGATTGTGTTGTGTGCTGCTTCGACAGCTCGTGCCATCGCCTACAGCGAACCAAGCTGCTGTTCAGATGGATTCCCGACAGGCAAATTAGGAAATGATGTGGAAGAGAGAAGGATCCCAACTGGCCTGGACTACGTTCACAGGACCGTCCTGGTGGAGGTAAGAGCGCTGACATTCATCACTGGCACTTTTTAAGACCTTCTTCATATGTTTGTATATATTTAACATTTGATATAACTTTTGCTGTGCTGTTTTCTTGTGACATTTCTCCCTCCCTCTCACCTGTCTTAACAGCCAGAAGGCCTGCCCAGAGAATACACCTATAGTGTGTTTTTCTGTCCCAATGGTCAGTGCAAATATATTTATCTCATATCATATGACACTATAGTTTGCAGGAGGCTGATGGGACATCATTGTTTGCTAATGTATCCTGTTCCTAATCATCTTTCTTACATTTATTAATGCATAATGACCATAGTAGCACATTGTTCCTGCCTTAAACTGGACTAAACCCAAGTACCTGAGTGAATTATGTATATTCGCATTCACAGAGAGGATCCACATTTCCACCCCTAACAAGTATGAGTATCAGTATGTGAAAAAGCCGGCCAGGATGAACCAGTTCCAGGTGGCAGTGAAGACCCACAACGATGCCCATTTTGCCCTCTCCGCCAGTCCCCACGACAGCGCAGAGATGCTAGAGATCGTACTCGGGGGAAGGCAGAACACTCGCTCGTGGATTTCTTTGGGCAAGATGGGGGAGCCCCTGGCCAGCGTCCCAACACCAGGCATCCTGTCCTGGGATGAGTTCCGCAGCTTCTGGATCAGTTGGAAGGGAGGCGTGGTACAGGTAAGATTAAGGAAGTATGTATACCACTGAAATATTCTGCACCATCAGGTCGGGAGTGTATGCTCTGACACAAAGAGTAGTGAGAGAAAAACACTCACCAGGCCATGGGGTCTGTGTGTTAGGAGAACTGGCGCCACTTTTACTGGTGTGCCTTCCTGCAAGGTCACGCTTAACGGGCTGATGTCACTGAGGACACTCAGTGATCCATGACCTAGTGCTCGCATGGCAGTCAGTGGCTGGCACACCGTTCCCCAGCCCCAGCCCCTGCATTAGCCTCGCATCATTCACCAAAGGCAGTAATTAAAAGCCAGCATATTCCAGCCCAAAGCGACTCATTTATTTTCTTGGGGAACGACAGCCTTTTGGGGTGGATGGGCTGTGGGGCTCGGCCTTGCATGGCCTTTGGTTTAATGTGATTACGAAATTAAACTCTTGTACCAGAGAGGAAGTGTGCTCTGTTTGAGTGTTTGTTTTTCTGATTGGGTGGAGGAGGTGCATGAATCACGCTGGCATCACCAACACTTGGCAAAGGGAGCAGCTGTTAGAGAACTGCACCGGTTTCCTTTTCAAGTCGATTCCTTTGATGTTTTCTTGTTGACTGTTATCTATTACTGGGTACAGGAGTTGTTACATGACCAAATAATAAAATAACACAAGCAAAAACAACATATAATGGACAGTTAATTACAAATGAGTATTTTTACAGAATTGTTTGTCATTATCTTGTTTGCATCATTCTCCCCAGGTGGGCCATGGTCTACATCCATCCAATGAATCAGTGATCCTTCATTGGGCCGGCCAGTTCCCAGGACAGGTTTGACTCTTTTATGGCATCTATGTACAAGTTGTAGTAATTTATGTTTACAGATAATTTAAAAATATATATACTGTATATTTTTTTTCCATCCAGGTGCGACACATAGGCTTCTCAACAGGCTGGGGCTCAGTTGGGGAGTTCAAGATCTGGAGGAAGGAAGACTCTGATGACAACCATAACGAGGCCTTCACACTGGGGGTCCCACATAACATGGTGCCTGGATCTGAGAGGGCGACTGCATTTATGATTGGTAAACCATTTTATGGCTGAAGGCAGATTTCCACTGTATTCTTATCTAAATCCTGAAAGAATTGGCTTAGATTAAGTAGTCAAGTCTATATTTACAGTAAATGGAACTAAAATACAGAATGTTTTGCAGTGTGAGTAATGTGTGTTTTTGTGCGTGTATCTCTACACCCGTTTCAGGGGATGTCATGGGGCCGACTCTAAATAACCTGGACAAGTTGTTGAGGTTGCCCTTTGGGTGTGGCGAGCAGAACATGATCCACTTTGCCCCCAATGTTTTTGTTCTGAAGTACCTGCAGAAGACCAGGCAGCTCAGCCTTGAGGTGGAGAATGAAGCAACTGACTACCTGCTTCAAGGTAAAGATGCTGGAACCCAACCTTGTTTAGGTTCAAACATTTAATGTTACCTGTTCCCAATGAGTTAAAGATAACTTCCTCACGAAGCCTCAAAAATACTCTTTGATGGTCTCTTAACCTTTTTTCTTGAGTCTTTTTGTAAGAAGATTTGCATGTGCGAATAGATTTGAGTTGCCATTATGAGAAGCTGAGTTACTGCAACACCAATACAGTAATGCTTAATTTATACAATAATACATAACTAGTCCTCCAATATTTGATACTAAGATTAGGATCACTTTCAGTTGCACAGATCCCACGTTCTTCTCTGGTGGGATAACATTTATTCGAGGAGGTGCTGGAGGTGCCTCGTTTGTATACCTTTGTTTGGTTTTCTGGAAACTATTGGATCAAAGTTTCAGAGTAGCCTTGGCCTGGCTGGCACGAAATACTTTAGATCATGAGGCTGGATGTAGTTACTCAGAATGTTTTTATTTTTTTTTATTTTTACCTTTCACCTTTAAGAAGATCTCCTGTTATTCAGGAAAACCTCACCTTCAGTACTTCTTGGTAGTAATTTTATAGCATGCTGTACCACGTCCAGGCCACCCTGCAGGCAGATGTTAAAGAGCTGCGCACAAACCTTGATCAGGCTTAAGAGTTATTCGTGACATTGAGAGTGACCTTAAGCTGGCAAAACAGACTGCTCCCAAAATAAAACAACAACAAACAAACATGGAGTTAAGTGGGAATTCACTTCTATATTGGAATTCTCTGCTATATTTTACAGTTTGCATGGTCCCAATGACAAAGTGCAAAACCCTTCATTACATATGTACAGTGCATCCGGAAAGTATTCACAGCACTTCACTTTTTTCACATTTTGTTATGTTACAGCCTTATTCCAAAATTGATTAAATTCATTTTTTCCCTCAAAATTCTACACACAATACCCCATATTGACAAAGTGGAAAAAGTTTGTTTAAAATTGTTGCAAATCTATTAAAAATAAAGAATGAAAATATAACATGTACAAAAGTATTCACAGCCTTTACTCAATACTTTGTTGAAGCACCTTTGGCAGCAGTTACAGCCTCAAGTCTTTTTGAGTATGATGCTATAAGCTTGGCACCTATTTTTGGGCAGTTTCTCCCATTCTTCTTTGCAGAACCTCTCAAGCTCCGTCAGGTTGGATGGGGAGCGTCGGTGCACAGCCATTTTCAGATCTCTCCAGAGATGTTCAACTGGGTTCAAGTCTGGGCTCTGCCTGGGCCTCTCAAAGACATTCACAGAGTTGTCCCGAAGCCATTCCTTTGTTATCTTGGCTGTGTGCTTCGGGTCATTGTCCTGTTGGAAGATGAACCTTGTCCCCAGTCTGAGGTCCAGAGCGCTCTGGAGCAGGTTTTCATCAAGGATGTCTCTGTACATTGCTGCATTCATCTTTCCCTCGATCCTGACTGGTCTCCCAGTTCCTGCCGCTGAAAAACATCCCCACAACATGATACTGCCACCATCATGCTTTACTGTAGGGATGGTATTGGCCAGGTGATGAGCAGTGCCAGACATGACGCTTGGCATTCAGGCCAAAGAGTTCAATCTTTGTTTCATCAGACCAGAGAATTTTGTTTTTCATGGTCTGAGAGTCCTTCAGGTGCCTTTTGGCAAACTCCAGGCGGGCTGTCATGTGCCTTTTACTGAGGAGTGGCTTCCGTCTGGTCACTCTACCATACAGGCCTGGTTGGTGGAGTGCTGCAGAGATGGTTGTCCTTCTGGAAGGTTCTGCTCTCTTCACAGAGCAACGCTGGAGCTCTGTCAGAGTGACCATCAGGTTCTTGGTCACCTCCCTCACTAAGGCCCTTCTCCCCCGGTCGCTCAGTTTGGTCGGGCGGCCAACTCTAGGAAGCGTCCCGGTGGTTCCAAACTTCTTCCATTTACGGATGATGGAGGCCACTATCCTCATTGGGACCTTCAATGCTGCAGAAATCTTTCTGTACCCTTCCCCAGATCTGTGCCTCGATACAATCCTGGCACTGTAAGAACAACAAGGGCATGTCCAAGTTTATATCTTACAGTTACTGTATGTTTATTCCATTACATCAAGTATGTAAGTACTTGAGCAGTGGCAGTGCCAACAGTTGGTATGGATAGAAAAAATGTTGAGCTGGAGTTCTTACAGACCAACCTTAAAATGTGTGCACATCGCTTTAGTAATTTCTCTTGTTGAAAGTTCTCTCCCATGCTTTATTCTTACCCAGGCTACCAGAGACAACTGACCTACAAACGGCAGGATGGATCCTACAGTGCCTTCGGAGAAAGGGATTCCTCTGGCAGTATGTGGTAAGTCACTGCAGGTGTAGTTGTTGAAGTTTACAGAACTCATTCAATCCAAGCTATGCTCACATTCTTCCACTTTAAACTGGGACATAGGTCGCTGACCAGAGCAATGAAGTTTATATCAAAATCTCAGTACACTGTGCTCAAATGAATCTATTCCTGTGTGTGTATTGAAATCACTGGTTAAGTTTTCCTCTCAGTTTTTATTTCATGTTTACACTCCCTGGGGGCAGGCAGGCAGACAGAACCATCTTAATGTTTATAAAACTAAAATCAATTCTCTCAATGGGGAGCTCCACTGTTTTTATTCTGAGACCCACGCGCAGTGTGCATACCTCTGGTTGATTTATGAGCTGAAGTGGGAATTATAATATTTAATAGAGCTAACACAGTGAAACAGCAGGTTACATAAACGATAGAGAATCATAAACAAACTGCATAATTGGATCCCTGAGGTCGACAAAGTTGTCAAGATTTATTTGGGTTCATATCCGTGCCACTGAGTGGTCCCATGCTGTTTTTGGCCCCACTGACATGCCGTTAATGCCACTATTGGAGACAATGTTATAAGTTGTCTGGAGCCACTTCACCAAATGGATTTTAACTTTTTTTTTTTTTTTTTTTTTTTTTACATGCCCCAGAAAATAGAAGTGGTGCATGCCTCCTAATGACTCACTACCTGGGTGTAATTGGTAACATTAAACCGACACGGAAAGCTTGAACTCTTCCCCTGATGACTGAGAGAGGATATGAGGATGTAACAAGCCGCGGTTTGAAGTTTTCCTTGGCGCCCAGGGCAACAAGTGTGTGTTGTGGGCACAACACAGATGGTGAACCTTCAGTAAACCTGCATCAGACACTTTATGAATCCATCAACAACACGTTTGCTTCCAAAACAAGCTCGGCTTTTGTATTAGTTCTAGAGTTCACGAGTATAGCAGTGCCTTTACTGCCTGTATAAAAGCAGTTGTAATGCAGTGTTAATGTATCCCAGTGTGTAAGAAATGTAGCTGAGACAAAATTGCCAGGATCTAATGGTAATATTTACCTTAATGAAAAAGACTGCCAGTAATTGTTTGGTTTCCAGTGTTAATCATCTCTGTAGCTCATTCTGATTATCCATAAACAGGAAGACACTGACAAGGAATGAAAGAGTATGTTTCTAACCCCCAACTCCTTTTTATGTTGAGATGAATGAGAACCACAATGCAATTTTGCATAATCAAAAATACCGACCTGAGTGTGGGTTTGTGTGTACCATAGATTGTTGATAAAGTTAATATAGGATGTTGCAAGTGTTGATGACACCCATTAATTTGCATTGGAGCTGAATTGAAGCTTGAAGAATAAAGCCAGATGGAGCAGGGGGATTGGCACTTGAAACCTGATTGGAGTACACTCGTAAAGCGTCATTGGGCTGTTAATCAACGGGCAAGATCATTGTGCACGTTCTACCTAATGCTAAAATTACATATGAAGTGACGTTAAATTTGGGAAACAGAAAATAAAGCAACTATCACTTCCCAAAAAAGATGGATTTTAGAATCCGGTGAGTTTCCAATTAACTGAAGAACCATACATAATCATGGTGAGCTGAAAACTGATTAAACAAGCAAACGAACAGCAAACTGTATGTGGACAGTATATTGCCTACCCCACTGATAATGACAAAATAACAGTCATAACAGTCATTATATCACCCATGATTGACCCTCCAGCGTGTCAGTCACACCCCAAACATACCTCTCTCGATATTAGGCCTCAATCTATATAATTATGAAATTACTTCAAAAATGACCTCCAGATCACTGCTCACAAGGAGTGAATTTAGTGAATGAAACCATAATGACTTGTGGAAAAACATTCACTGATGCAGTATTTCATGAGAGAAATGGGAGACTATTGGAGCCAGCACCTAGTGGCCCTCAGTGGTATTGCACTTTAAGGCACTTACGCACTGGCTTTAGGTTGTTGCCACTCGGTGCACGCATGCATTTACTGACTTCATTCACTCCCAATCACCTGATCTCTGATGTGGCATTTAACTGAGTGTCATATAGAAATAGTAATGGCAGAATTAAACTTCCAAACTAAAGTTATAGATTCACTTTCCATTCAGATTTTATAATCTTTCTTTTCATCTATCACCATTGTAATCAACAAGCCTCACGATGTTTTCACACACACACACACACACACACACACACACACACACACACACACACACACACACACACACACACACACACACACACACACACACACACACACACACACACACACAAAATTATTCTACTCTCTTTCCCCTCCCTCCATAAACCTGAGTGAGGACTTAACTTAACTTAAGTTAAAAAGCTGAACTAAAAATTTGCGTCAAACAAACTTGTCAAAAGTTCGTTCCTTGTATGATTCTCTTTAAATATGGGCCAGTGCATTTTTTCATTCTCTCAGACAGTGACATTCTTAGTCCTGGGCTCTACATGTTGAGTCTGGCATGGCATTTGTGTCTGCCCAAAGACTGATCTGACAGCGTGAGCAGGGTTAGGGGGCTGAATACCAGAGATTGAAAGAACTGATATCTCCTGCTGTATTAACCTAATATCTGCTTCCATTCCTGCGCCAAACCTGCAAGCCTGTGTTTCTGTCTTTCTTTTGCTGTTGCTTGGCCACTATTGTAGCGGTGTTTATGTTTCAAGATAAAGCCAGCTAAGGTCTGTATTTACACCATATATTATATGATGAATACACAAAGTTGTCACAGTGTAATCAGCTACACAAAGGCATAACATGCAAAAAGAAAACTCTTTAAAAGGAGTGCAAAACACTTTCTCCAAGTCCAACTCATAACATTCCCCTGAAAGCTTATCAACCTAGGCTTTATCACGGCGCACACCCATGAATTGTCTTTAAAAAAAAATCCTTCAGATCTCCCCTTTGAAGTGTGGAGCTGGATAAGGGTAGCTCAGAGACGGGATTTGGACTTAGAAAACAGGAGAAAGAATAACGGATAGGGGGGTCATGAGAGGATGACCCGAGTCTGGGGCCGAGTGGTGGAAGTGAGCTTGTCTAGTGCTTCCTTCCCCAAACTAAATCATATTTACACTTTACAGCACCTTTCCCAGAGGCCACACATTTAAAGCCAGTGACACAATATTACTTAACATTATAAAAATTCCTTCAGGCTTGTGGCTTCATCCCTAGTTTTGTCTCCGGGGAGGAATAATCCAGGTTCCAGCCAGGGAAGATTTAATGTTTCGCTTTATGAGAGCAAGGTTCTCTTTTCCCATTCATCCCCCTTGGTGCTCTTTTCTAGGATCATGATCTCACTTACGAGCTGCATTAAGAAACCGGAGTGTGACCTGTTTGTTTACTCCTTCGTTTCCATCTAAACAACTTTCCTCATCCTATAAAATCACTTGTGATCAGGAGTGCTATAACGGAATGTCTTGCTGTCACCGAGCAGTTGTTGGCCAGAGAGCGCAGTTTGGAGCCACTACCGGGAGGTCTGTTGTTTATGGATGAGTGTGTGTTTATTAGCTCAGCCGTGTCCCCCGGGGCTGACCTTGGCCTTTCTCCGTTGCTCTCCTGGTTCTTCTCCACCGTGGTCCACTAAAACCACGGCTCATAAACTGTCAGTTGCGCTCCCAGGCCAGCCAGATTCACAACCTTCGTTCCCGGGATCTATGTTTGTATGAGTTGTGGAATACCTTTGGGGAATCTTCAACTTCCAACCAGAAACATAATTGATTGCCCTGTGTGTGATTTCACATTCTTAAACACACAGCTGCCGCGTCCTGTAGTCCTGATCAAACCCTGCCGCACCCATCTGCTCCCCTCCTCACTTCCTGTCTTTTTTTCCATTTCATCAGATGCATACATACATACCAGCCCTCTCGGACAAAAACATCCCTCGGTTCATGCTCTTCTCTATCAGCCCACCTCCCTCTCTGTTGACAGATTGTTGAAAAGTTTCTCACTCCGATGAAACAGTGATTGCCTTCAAAATGTTTTGAAGTGTGATAAGTATTTTTCAGGGATTTGCCAGCACATGTTGGAAAGGATCTTTAAAATCTCCCTTTCCTTCCCTTCACCGATCGTTTTCCGCCTCACCCCACCACCTCCATCTGTCTTTCCTCCAGGTTGACAGCATTTGTGCTGAAGTCCTTTGCTCAGTCTCGGGGGTTCATCTTCATTGACCCGGAGGAGCTTCGTGCAGCCAAGTCTTGGCTCATCAAACATCAGCGAGATGATGGCTCCTTCCCCGCCATGGGACGCATCCTCAACAAAGACCTGCAGGTATGCCTGTGTCTGGATGGATAGGGGGTTGAGGGAGGATTCAAATATTTCATTTTTCTGATCTTACAAACCAGGAAAAAATGTGAAAGTCAAGATTTATTCAGTACTGACGATTTGCAATCAAAAAATTCAGAGACTGTTCCTGGAGCAGGGGGAAGTAATAACTTTTGTTCGTAAGTAATTACAAGTTACATCACTTGATCAACACCAGCACCTGTGCTACACGTGTTTTTTTGTCCACTGGTACTTTCACATTTGCGATTTCTCCATGACCCTGAAATTTGAGCAGAGAGCGCACATCATATGTTGTGTCAAAGTCAGGAAATTGGCAACAGAGACCCTTGAAATGCT
Organism: Brachyistius frenatus; assembly: GCF_029030835.1. Taxonomy (NCBI): domain Eukaryota; kingdom Metazoa; phylum Chordata; class Actinopteri; family Embiotocidae; genus Brachyistius; species Brachyistius frenatus. The sequence continues at coordinate 5,554,380 of NW_027210617.1, forward strand.
TAAAAAAAAGTCTACAGCACTGAAGCTATGAGCCGGGCGAGGTGTTTTGAGTTGTATTCGTGTTCTAAAAGGACAGAATGTCACTGTCCCCAAGGGTCAGACTGTCAATGCTATGTTCTACTGTGACGAGGGAAACTGTTCGGCACAAACTACCTGAACTTTCCCGCAACAACACAATCATTGCAACCCACCTCCTCTACTCGCCAGATCTGGCTCCCTGCAATTTCCCTCTGTTCCCCAAAAATTTAATGCAAAGTTTGTGTACTCTGCTCAAGTTTCAGATGCACAGTAAAATCACAAATATTCATGTACCAGTGACCACAAAAATGTGCCCAACTCAGATGCTGATGTTGTTAAAGTGTCATAACTTGGAATACTTACTCATAAAAGTTATTGCTTCCTCGTGCATCATGCACATTACTCTGCGCAAAAGTAACAGTCTCTGAACTTTTTGATTGCACCTCATGTTGTTGGTGTCGAGCTGCGGTCAAACTTTTAGGCTGAAGAGTTTCTGGATAAATTGATCGCAAAAAGTTGAACAAATATTTACACTGGAGAGAATTCAAGGCTGAAGTGTTGGGGAGGGTCTCTAAGATGTGAAATTAATTAAAAACTAATGTAAGTTTTTGTCCACAGGGAGGGATCCATGGGAAGATTTCCCTTACAGCTTACGTGGTAGCAGCTCTCTTGGAGACGGGGATTACGACAGAGGTAAGCAGTGTGTCACCTCAGACTGTACCCCTCACTTAGCGGTTGCTCGTTAGCGGCGAGCTTTTGATGGATCAAATACGGTTTCATTTGTCTGTGCTAAACAAACTAAAATGTTCCACTCTCCTAATGTATCCACCTGTGCTGGATGCAGTGATGTAAAATTAGATTTATTATTTCAGTGGATTTCAAAGAGCATGTTTTTAATCATCAAAAGCGTGTTAGTTAGGGTGTGCTACCACTCCCACATAAAACACGTATCCTGGAGCCCATCCTACCAGCCTGGGTCATGTGTGGACGTATCGCTGCATTCCTGATAGTTGTGAAGATGGATGTGCTGGCAGTCAGCCTACTCAAATTTGTTATGCCCCAGTGCTGTAGATGTAATGTCTAATCACGTTTTGGATTACTTCAAATGACTGACGTGCATAGACAGCTGAGTCCCAGTGAAAGATATCTCTGTTGCACTGCTCTTTTTCTGCCATCTACTATTTCTCTTGTCACTCTACTTTCTTCTCTTTTCTGGCTTGCTTTTCCTTTGTTCTCTCACTTATAGCCATTCTCAATAATTAAACATCAGTGTTGACTAAAAGAAATGGGAAAAGTTTCCTATGATCGTCCTCTTGAAACATCTTGAAACATAAAAGCCTCTAAATCTCAGATTGTTTTCGTCTTTGCTCTCCAGCCATCCAAATAGTTGACTCTTATTTAGCATTTCCTTTCCCTGGCTCCTCTCCATCCATCTGTCTCTCCCCCCTTTTCTCTGCTATCGCTCCCAAAGGGCTTCTTCTGAGAATCTGTCCCTTTACAACTGATAAAAACTGAAAAGGTATCCACCACTTCAAAGCACTACCTCTATCCTCCTTCCAATTTCACTTAATTAAAAGATGACTGCTGCAATTACAGTGAGTGGCTCTGGAGGCCTATCATCTCATGGATGAGAGGGAAGGTCACATCTGCATGAGATGAAAGTCAACTCTCAACTTTTTAATGGCCAAAATGAATGTTTATTCAATAATTACATCTGAGCAGAGTTAGTTTGAACAGGGCAGCCTCTAAACAGTTGAACATTGAAAAAGATGATGGTGTGTGTGTGTGTGTGTGTGTGTGTGTGTGTGTGTGTGTGTGTGTGTGTGTGTGTGTGTGTGTGTGTGTGTGTGTGTGTGTGTGTGTGTGTGTGTGTGTGTGTGTGTGTGTGTGTAAAAAGTGTACAAAGGGTCACAGCATTTAAAGGCCTATCTTATGGTCCCAGTGGGGGAAATTATGTGGCTGCAGCAGAGGATATAGAATATGATCTTAATCTTCTGATGTACTTGTACTGTAAACTGTAGACTTTGTTCTAATGTCAAATCTCCATTAAACTTCAAATGCTAAATCTTGGCTGACCTATTTATGGGTTCAAATAGCAGATCAGTGATAATGGGAGACAGAATATCATTACATTTTTCCAGGCATTCAAATATCCTCACAAATAATTAGATTATACTAAAATGTAGAGTTTTTGTGCCACATTTTGTGAGCTATCGACCATTACCATCACCACATGTCCATCTGTGTTTCCTGTCCTGTCTGATCCAGGAAGAGAAGGTGGCAGTGGCCAAAGCCAAGGATTTCCTGGAGAGCAACACTTACTCTGCTGATGATCCCTACACGACCGCTCTGTCTGCGTATGCCTTGGCTCTGCTGCGCAGCCCTTACGCCCCGCTGGCCTTGCGCCGCCTCAACCACATGGCCATCACACAAGGTACTACCACACGTAAATGTGAGCAGCACGATTACCCAGTCACTGTTCTTTCAGAGCTTAGCAAGTTGAATGGCAGTTGAACTGTAAAGATAATGAAACATGGAAATGTTACACATCGACAGTGACAGCCTCCTGACCAAATGTTGACTTCAGCTCGCACAGAAACTCAGACACAAGCTGAAGGGCAGACACGATTTTGAAAGTAGCTGTTGTAGTCCAACAGCAGCTCAATCCACTCCTCCCCTTTCCCCTCTGTCTCTTATCTCACTGATGGCTTCCTTCGGCCCTTTCCGTCCCTTCCTCTCGACTAAAACTTTCTGCATGTTTTGGCAGATTTGACGGTGTTGAGGGGAAGACCAAAATGTTCTTATCCAAGCACAATAATTGTATTTTCCCCAAGTACAATGGACAGGATTTGGTTTCATAGTTGCTGAAACATTCAGCCCCCCCCCCCCCCTGCTGCCCGTCATCTTCTCACCTTCTTTGTATCTGCAGATGGACTCACCCACTGGAGTCTGACTGGCAGCACTATGACAGATGAAGACACTTTCATGGGCTTCAGCGATGGCCTCTCTCAGTCAGGTAAACTGCACAATTATAACATTTAATATCACCCACTTATTTAATAGAATAATAATATTAATATAAGGAGGACTGTGCAGTAGTTTCAAAGTCACTTGTGGTTCTGTATAGAAATAAATAAGAGAACCACTTCCTGTCAACTTCATGGTCAACGACACTGATATAATACTGTTCAATATTTGATTTCTTCAAAAAACGAGTCAGAATTCAAAGAAAACTCCTCCTAATCAGTTTTTGCTTGTTCCCAGTGGTGTCAGCAGAGGTGGAGATGACAGCCTACGGTCTTCTGACCTACACCCTGTTGGGGGATGTGGCGTCTGCCCTGCCTGTGGTCAAATGGCTCTCACAGCAAAGGAATGCCTTGGGTGGCTTCTCCTCCACACAGGTAGCCATGTTTGTCTGGCTTCTTCTTTGTCCGGGTTCAGACACTTGGAGAAGCTCCAGTTGTTGTCTAATAAATTATTCAAATAAGAGGCAGTGAAGCTTTTTCACTCTTTTTTTTTTATTCAACTATTAGTGTTTTATATAACAACTGTCTTTTGTAAATACTGATGTTTTGGACGATAAATAATTACTACTAAAGTTTATTTCATTGATCCCAAAGCTGAAATGTAAAGGTGACTTTTCTCAAACCTCGTTCCAGGACACGTGTGTGGCTCTGCATGCTCTGTCGGAGTACGCCATTCTGTCCTATGTAGGAGGGGTAAACCTCACCATCTCTCTGGCCTCCACCAACCTTGACTTCCAGGAGACCTTTGAACTCAACAGGGACAACAAGAAACTCCTCCAGAGCGCCAAGGTAATCTGGAAACAGTCAGTAGTCGACATCCTTGGTGGGTTTTTTAGGACGAGGCTCCATGATTGTTTTTGCATGCAGATGAGGGAGGCCAATCAATTTGCCACGCTGCTGCTTTTAGGTTGTTTCTGTATGTTGACAGCACTTTATCTAAATTAATTTGTCAATTCCCCTAATCATTCCCAGTACTTCAGATGAGTAATTTCACTTAAGAGAAACCCCTGGGCTTTAATGCAGTTTAGAAACTTTTCCCCCTTGATTACTGTGATTGATGAGCAGCTATGTACCAGAGCCACACTTTGGCATTAAACATTCATCTCTGTGTTTCCGTGCTCAGCTGTTCAGTAGCCAGGACCTTTTCATGCTGCCAAACCAAACCGGGTTTTAACTGGGCTGGATTTCCCAAAAGCACCTTGTTGGTGTGTTGATTTAATAACTGTGTTTTATTGGCTTGTTTGCCCACACATTACAAACTCGACAGTGTGGGCACGAACTCCCTTGACCAGGGCACTGTGGTGTCAGGTCAGCGCTGCTGTGTGTGTGTGTGTGTGTGTGTGTGTGTGTGTGTGTGTGTGTGTGTGTGTGTGTGTGTGAACGGGCTCCATTCGCCAGCCGGAGGGGCTCAGGTGAGAGTGCAGCAGGTTCTCTCTTCCGGGCATGTTCTACCGCCATGATTAGTGGTGTCAGCTTAATTGGGGGCAATTAAGTCCTGCTGGTTAGTAGCCAGGGAACCACTAGTGGCAGTGCAGCAGCCCTACAGCATTCATTCACTTGATAAATGATTCATTCACCTCTCCCTGCCCCCTCTGACTCTCTTTGTTTCTCTTCTTTCTTCTGTCTCTCTCTCTCTCTCTCTCTTTCTCTCTCTCTCTCTCTCTCTCTCTCTCTCTCTCTCTTTTTTGTTTCAGATCCCAAGTATCCCCACAGGCCTTTTTGTCAGTGCTAAAGGAGAAGGCTGCTGTCTCATGCAGGTATTGTAGTGCTACACACACACACAAGCGAACACACATTTGCAGTGTTGAACCTGGCTCAAAAATGAACTGTATTGTAATGCTTACTTTAGCAAACCCCTTAATGTCCTAATTCCACCATGAAATTTACAGTAATGTGGTTTGCGGTTGGAGTGTTTTGATTCCTATTGTATTTCCTCGCCTTGTCACAGACAAACAAAAAGCCTTTTCATAAACAATGAATCAAATATATGTTCTTCTTTGTAGATGATATTCAGTCCTCTTTTGTTATCACCCATATTCAAACATTCGTCCACTTTGAAACAAAACAAGGCATGAATGAAAAAGATGTTTAAAGTCCCATCTTCGGAAACCTGTTTGTGAAATATGACTTGATGGCAGAACCAGCCAGAGGATATTGTGGTCGGCTGCGCAGTCCACTGAGCTCTCCTCCAGCTCTGCGCGGCTCGACAGGTTCCTCGCATACAAACACACAATCTCTTTCTTCACACCTCTCTCCCTCTCCACTTCCCCTCCATCCACACCTCTACATGCGTCAACACACCTCTCTGTCAGGCCCCCAGGCCAGCAGCACCTGGGCTCTAATGAAATACAAGAGCGGGGCAATCAAAGAGTCCTGCTTGTGTGTGTGTGTGTGTGTGTGTGTGTGTGTGTGTGTGTGTGTGTGTGTGTGTGTGTGTGTGTGTGTGTGTGTGTGTGTGTGTGTGTGTGTGTGTGTGTGTGTGTGTGTGTGTGTGTGTGTGTGTGTGTGTGTGTGTACTGTATGCGATATGTCCTGTGCCTCAGGTTTATCATTTTGTCGCTTTGCAAGGGTCTCAAATCGTACTGGATGATGTATCCAGAGTGTGTACAATTCTGGGAATAATAATCTTCGGTAAATTTTTTAAAAAGAGAGTCAAAGCGGTGAGTTGTCCCCAGGCTGAAATAGTAGTCTGCTGAATGCATGTCTTGTGTCCAGAGAATATGATTTGTGGTTTATACTTTAAAGGGTTTTTTCTTTTCAATGCCGGAGGTTCTAAATATTTTAACTCTTTGAAGTTTATTGCCAATCTTTGATGCCACAACACTTGCCTTTTTATATAGTTGCCAAAAACTTTTTAAATTAATTTAGTTTCCTCATAAAAAGTATTTATTAATAAAACAAATAGCAGCCTCAAACACAAACCAAATGTTTTAGGGGGAAAAAAATGAAGACGCGCATTGAAACCAGAGGAACTATCAGCTGATCAGACTCACCGTGTGTCTGTCAGGACACAAAAGTCCTCCACAAAAGTCCCCTGCTTGTTATTGGCCATATCCTAGGTTAAAAAAGTAGAGCTATAAACAAAATAAGAGGAGTAACTGAGAATACTACCTCATACTCTATTGTCCTGATTACAAAATGACATATTATGTCTAAGAGACCAACCGTTTACAACCATGCTGGTGGCTCTGGGAATCAGTGTTTTAGGCATAGCAGTGTTTTGTGCTAAATGCTACAACATCAGCATGCTAACATGTGCTCATTGGCACTAGATACAAAACATTTCATGTTTTTTTTTTTAATTTTTATGTTATTTAACCATAAAACAGTGTAATGGAAAAATTGGAATTTGAACTAATAACAGCATTAGATTAAAAGTTATGGATTTATTAGAGATGTTAGCATTCATCCTGAGGGGAACATGAGTGTTGAAACCAAATTCTATAGCAATCGACGAGTGGAAAAGTCAGGGAATCACCAAAGTCAGTAGGCTTCATTCTCTGAAGACAACAAATTTCTGCAAATATGTTCATGGCAATCCATCAAATAGTGGTTGTAAAAAGGAACAACTGTGCCAATCCTAGAGCCATGTGGCTACACTTTACAATTCAACAATTCCATGTCAGAAAATGGTCAAATAAACATTCAGAAGCCTTTGTTTATAAAATAAATAAATAAAATAAAATAAACTATCAATCTTTGTTGTTTTCATTTAGCTCATTAGGCTGCTCAATTTGACAATTTACAGTCACATTTTCACTGATATCATTTCTTCGTCGTCATTGTGTGTGTCTACAGATTGATGTGTCTTATAACGTCCCAGACCCAGTGTCTAAACCGGCCTTCCAGCTCAAGGTGGATCTGAAAGAGCCTTTTCAGGAGCGACACCTGCAGCCCCCCTCCTCCTCCTCCTCCCGTCATTCTACCTCACGCTCCCGGAGCCGGGCAGACAACCGCTCCGAGCTCAACCGGAAGCGGCGTGCGCCCATCGACGACGACGACCCAGCTGCCCACCAGGACGAAATGGACTTCCACATCTCATTGGAAGTTTGTGCGAGGTAGAATTTGAGCGCACGCATAATGTCCAGGACTGCCTCTAACAATATGGCATACTGATCCCAGCTCAAACTTTTTATTTAGGTGGCTCCATTCAGGCTCATCTAACATGGCCGTCATTGAAGTTCCCATGATTTCCGGTTTCCGAGCAGATGTTGAAAGTCTAGAGAGGGTATGTAATCACACTGACACACACACACGGACCCACACACACTCATTGTTGTTGATTGTAATGACTGATATATAGCTCAACAGGCAGGGCAAGTAGTCAGTTAAGAGGCTAAACTGAAAGGCAGGTAGAAAGAAGAGACGGATGCATCCACATCTGGAGGCTGTTTTATAAAAAAAAAAAAAAAAACCAGCCCGTCATGGAATTCATCAGACTCCTCCTGCTTCCTTTGCAGACTCCTTTGCAAACACTCACATGTAGACATTCACACCCACACAGGATGCAACCATTAACCCGCTCACATAAACACGCACATACTTTGGATGTGCATATTGTTGTAGCGTTACAGTGAAAAGTGTTTTGATGTAAATATTTGTCAGAGCTGGAAGCGGTCGAGTGTTTACCTGACATTCTCTCCATTGTTGAAGGAAGTCATTGGGCAGAACAGCTCCTGCAGACTTCCTTCAAATGGGTACAGGCACAAGTGCTGCGTGTTGTTCGCTGTGAAAAATATGTCATGTGTCTGCATGTGTATGCGTCATGGTCCTGGGAAGAGTCATTTAGGTCCTTTGTGTGCAGTATTTTTATACTTATTGGGCCCTGTGGGGTCTAAAGAAAACTTGTAGAGTTTACAAAGGACAGGCAGATATCCCCTAATAAACAGAGGACTGGATTATAGGAGTAGCAGACGTTGGTCTAATGGGGGACTTCAGGATTGTTTACACCAATGGAAAGTGAGAGAAAATGAAGGTACATGTTTAGAGCTGGATCCAGGTCAACTCCCCAGCCACCCATCAGAAGCTTGTCCCTCATTACTAGACAGTTATAGGGCCTCAGTCTGCAGGCTTCCACTTCTATAAGAACCACCTCTCTGGCTGCCTGGAGAGATGTTAAGCATGCACATACAAATACACATGCACTGCTGTGACTATATCAGCAGAGGCTGACCTGAGGTGTAGTGGCTAATAAGCTCAGTTTACACCCACGCTGGCCTCCCTTGGAGTTTTACTGCTGCCTGCCCGACTGCCACTTACATTCCTCAATTTATGGTGGCAAACTTGGCTTCTACAGTCATGCTTTCATGGATGCTGCAGTCATGAATGATTAGTCTGGTGACTTACTGGGAGCTACCGCAGCTACGGTCTCTTATCACCCAATATAATGAGGTTTGTTTAACAACCAAGAACACGTTGCGGGTTTAACATTGGAGCTATGGGAGTTCATTGGCAAATTTTAGTTGCTGTACAGACAAACAATGCTTTTTTAAACGGAGACCAATTGTAAATAGTGTGTGTGTGTGTGTGTGTGTGTGTGTGTGTGTGTGTGTGTGTGTGTGTGTGTGTGTGTGTGTGTGTGTGTGTGTGTGTGTGTGTGTGTGTGTGTGTGTGTGTGTGTGTGTGTGTGTGTGTGTGTGTGTGTGTGTGTCTTTCGGTGGCGCCAGCTCAGGCTGAGCACCTCATAAACCTCTGCTGTCCAAAGGCTGCCACCTTTGACAGAACGAAAAAATCCCCCTCTGGGGGAAATTAACCACTGGCTCTTTATGCAGACACTCATATTCATAGTAAACAGTGTCCTCATTACTCATTCGTACACTCATATTTATTAGACATGGTCATGCATGTTTGCATGATCATTTGAGTACAAGGTTAAAAAAATACCAGAAAAACTTACAAAGTATGAAACACTGTTTAAGGCAATTGTAGAGGAAAGCTGTGATCCCTTGTTGATTTCAGCTCATAAGAGCCTCACTTAGTCTATGATTGGTGACTTGTACATTTTCCACCCTGGCCATCAATTCACGGTAGACCGCATATGGTTTGCATTTTAGTTGTTGCCTATACAGCACATTGAAATGCAGACCATGTGGACTCTGACAGATGGGTGGCAAGGGCACTGAACAATATAAATGCTTTAAATACACTTCAGTCATGATCTGTTCAAGCAGAGAGAGGGAGTACAGAGGTTAAAGGATTAATGTGACAAGGTCCAGGATAGTGCAAAATGAGATGCTCTGTGGTATCAATGGCTTGTGGGACAATTAATACATGTGAACCTGGGGTTACTTAAGTCAACCCAAGGCTTTCTTTAAATGATAATATTTCATTCTCTGTGAATAGTGAACCCTGATTGGCATGAGGTGGAGCTGTCCAGTCCACTGTGGTGCTGATTACTATTAATGTCCATGTTAATGACTTTTAATGTGTTCATTTACATCTTCTGAATTCAAATATATAGCTGTGTTGAATATAGGCTATGCTCTCGACAATAGTCTAAATCATTCCAGTACAAAGCAAACCCTCAAATCTGACTTGCCTCAGGTCTGTTGTGTTTGTGTACCTTTTTTTTTTTTTTTATATACTTGTCTCACTTGCTCTTCCTCCTCCTTCTCCTCTTCCTCAGCTCCTGATGGATAAGAGAGTGGGTCTGAAGAGATATGAGTTAAATGGGAGAAAAGTGTTGTTCTATTTTGATGAGGTGAGTTTTTACACAGTAAGTATACTGTACTTATGATAGATAAGAAGTGTTTACGCCACTGTTTTACAGAAGGTTAGAGAGACTTGTGTGTGTGTGTGTGTGTGTGTGTGTGTGTGTGTGTGTGTGTGTGTGTGTGTGTGTGTGTGTGTGTGTGTGTGTGTGTGTGTGTGTGTGTGTGTGTGTGTAAGTATGCAAGTTTGCATCTTTGTTAATATCTATATATTTCTGGACTTTTTTGTATCAATTTTCTGTTTGTCGCCCTTTCTTAGATCCCCAGCCAGTGTATGACGTGTGTGGCCTTCCAAGCTGTCAGGGAATACATTGTGGGCAAGACAGCGCCTGTTCCGGTCAAGATCTATGACTACTACGAACCAGGTGTGCCTCTGATAAATATTTTAACTACCGCTCTTTAAAGAGTCAAAGACCAGGAAAGCCAAGTTACTCTCCACGATTTATGAAGTGCCATTTCTTTTGGTGAAAATTTATTTATTTTTTTTTTTTCAAGTTTAAGGCCTAGTTATGGTGAGTGTCATCATTGTTTTGTGTGTGTGGATGTGTGAATGTGCTGGTGTGGGTCTGTGCTTGTCATACAGCTTTTGAGGCCACCCGTTTCTACAACGTAAGTGAGAGCAGCCCACTCGCACGGGAGCTGTGTGATGGACCCACTTGCAATGAGGTGGAGAGTTCAACCAATCAGTGGATAGGTGAGAGAGATGTGCCATGGCCTTAAAGGTTTGCAGAAGTATCCCTCTGATCAGTCTTCTGAAAAGATCGTTTCTCTGCAGGCTTTGTGCAGGCGAGCCAGTGCAACAATGTGTTTGGCTGTCTGGAGGAGGAGCAGTTCGAGCGGTGCACATGCTACAGGGACTGCGGTTACGATGGGGAGCCTGTTTGTGGGTCAGATGGACAGCGCTACCAGAATCAGTGTCAGATGGAAGTCTTTGCTTGTCGAAATGGGACACGTATCAAGCAGGTTCCGATGTCCCAGTGTCCACGCAGTAAGAGCTCCCTCATCACACCTCACTTAACGTCTCATCACTTCAGACACTTTTAATATCTTTCTTACAACCTTCATCAAAATTCTGTCATAAGCCCCTTTTCCACTCTTGGTACTGGCTCTCCTCTACTCACTTTTGGTATCAGGCACTTTTATGCATTTCGTTTTTTCTACTGCAGATAGTGCCCCCTCAATGCATTGCAGTTACTATAGCGACACACCACATGAAACTGCTGTGACATCATCTTCAACGTGACACACACACACACACACTAGCTGGATCCTTCAGTAAACAAACAGAGGAACAGCCGCACCTCCTTAATTGACCTTGCTGTGGTTTTGCCACTAATCGAGTCATCCAGTCATTTCAAGAAAATTGCAGCCTCTAAAGTAGCTCGGCGAGTGATGCTTTGACCCAGTGATTGTGCCGAATCTCTCTGACCAATCAGTGGTCTGCAGTGTTTTCACGTCACCTGTTAGTATCGGTTCAGCTCACTTGGAACCTAGGCGAAGGTGATACTAAAAATAGCACCAGGTACTATCAACTTTTGCCTCGTGGAAAACCCCAAAAATGTGAGTACAGTAGAGTCGAGTACCAGCAGTGGAAAAGGGGCATAGTGCTGCCTGCACACTACCATAGCCAAGTTACAGACCATACAGACTCCCCACATCTCAGATATGTTCAGTGATTCATATGTGGTGTTGTGCCTGTTGGTATTTGTTTCTAATTGCTGGAGAAACGGTTGACCAATCAGAGCCTATGCAGGATAAAGAATATGATCATCATGTTATTATGTAGTTAGATAACAACAGAGCTACATTTGTGAAAATGTTGATGGAAAAAATTAAGACAAGAGTTGAAGACAATTATTTCAAGTTATTGTAAGTCCTTCAATAAAAATGTAAAGAAGGGCTCCCACCAGCTGCACTACTAGACTTAAATAGAAATTATTAGCCTGGTGTTAGCAAACTTGAATTCACTGCATGAATTATGTGTCTGGCCCTGCTTCACTAAAGGTTGTTTGCAGCCATTACATCATGGGCGTAGACCTCGGGTTCATTTTGAAACTATTGGAGCAGCCTTTAACCAATCAGTACTGACCACCAGATATGGTATGTTGTGCATCGAAACTACCATCACCACCATTGTTGGAACTATTTCAACATCATTCCACTTAACCACCCCCACTGGTAGTTGATTGGTCCAACCTTCAGAGTGGCCAGTGCTAACCTTAATGTGAAAAGGGTTTCCAGACTATAATCACAGTGAAGACTGAAGCCATCAACAATAGTGGGGGCGGAGCCACTTTAGGAAATGATTGCTTAGATATCTACATTTCACTCCATTTTAAAACAGATACAGTCTCGGGAAGTTAGAAATTCAAGCTGATATCTACTGTTTGATTTATTCACAGTAAGTGGACTCACAGACATTGACAGTAGAACCCAGAAAATGTTTGTCCCCGTGTGTTTTATTGGATATAGTCTGTTAGTTTTTTTTGTACGAATCGTCCATTGTGCGTGCATCTAAATGTGCGTCTCTTTGTAAGGCGTGTGTGTGTGTGTGTGTGTGTGTGTGTGTGTGTGTGTGTGTGTGTGTGTGTGTGTGTGTGTGTGTGTGTGTGTGTGTGTGTGTGTGTGTGTGTGTGTGTGTGTGTGTGTGTGTGTGTTCATCTGGGTGTGCCTGGTCTGAGGAGAGGAAACAGCTGTTCAGGTGTTGAGCTGATTACTGGATGAGTTTTCTGAGAAGAACTACCCGTCGTACCCCCCCCTCCCTCTCTCCACTACCCCCCATCCTCTCTCACTCTCTGCTGTATTACAGGGCTCTCTCCAAATGACAGAGTGCTTTTGTCCAGCCTTTGAAATCCTTGTCACATTCCTTTCCGACGCACAGCCCAACAACAAAGGAGCCTTCATGTTGCGGAGCAGATTGGGAAAAGGCATAGACAAAACTTTGGTGGGAAAAGACCTTAGGTTGTGCCAAGTGGTTCATGCTGTAGATTATCAAAAGGACTGTATTTTTGTTTCGAGCCTCCTGACCTTGTTTGTTTGTGTATGGTTGTGTGAGGGGAGATTCATGCCACCATTTCGAAGTGGAAAAAGATACAATTTGTTTCCACACATGGCCTGCTGGCCACGGTTCGGACCCTGCTATTTTTGGACTGATAGGTTTTAATGCAGGCCTCTGTTGAGACTGAGTGTACATCATTGTTTTGCCAAGAAGTGTTGCTCAGTGGGGTGGATAATGCTTCTGGGCAGTATTTAGATTATGCAACAGTGAAACTCTGTTGAATTCATTACTAGTCTTCTTAAGTGCTGTGGCAGCCACATAAATGTGAATAATCTAACCTGTGTGTGTGTGTGTGTGTGTGTGTGTGTGTGTGTGTGTGTGTGTGTGTGTGTGTGTGTGTGTGTGTGTGTGTGTGTGTGTGTGTGTGTGTGTGTGTGTGTGTGTGTGTGTGTGTGTGTGTGTGTGTGTGTTTGTATTTCCAGTGGAGACCACAGAGGACAGGCAGCCAATAGTGAGCCAGGAAACTGAGCAACCCTCAGTGCCTGTACACACAGGTAACCTTCATCTACCACACCTTTCCCCACTTACTGCACATACAGCTTTGCATTCTCCCATCTCCCCCATACACTTTCCATCTCCCCTCTCTCTCTTCCCTCCATCTGTCTGCCAGATGGGACTAATCTGTGCCTTTTCTTTCAACAGTAGCTTTTGCTTCTTCTTTTGACATGTGTCTTGATTGCTGCAAAGAGTCAGCAACACGGTACATTTGCTATCTGAATGCTGCAGCTTTGATTTTTTTTTTTCCCGATACCTCCGCATCCATTATCGGTCAATCTGTGCTTCTATGTTAGCTAAAGTTAAAAGTAGACTCAAGATTTTTATTGCAAATGGATAGCATGTCATTTGCATATTGTATTTCAAACCAAATGTGCTTCTGTTTGTAGTTGGTTTTTTTTTTTTTTTTAATGTGGATAACCGGAGTGTGCACAGGCAGGAAAGAACAAAGAGTTGGAGACAAAGAGATGAAAAGGTTGTGATCGGGTGTGGGTCTGTGTGTGTGGTGGTGGTGGTGGGGGGGGTGGAAAGCTGAAAACGGGGGAAAAAATTGAAAGAGGGGCTGAGCAGGAGAGGAGATGAAAGAAGAAAGAAAGGGAAAAAGAAAAAAGACCAGGGTCGAAAGGGAGAAGGGATGAGAAGAGGAAAGTAGATACGTAGGTGGGGGTGTGTGTGGCAGCAGCACATTCCCCTGCCTCCACATCATGTCTACAGTCAGTGTGATAAATAGGTGGATAGGTTTCACGCTACGGGCGCGATTGTTACTCTGTTGTGAACTCAGATCAGCTGCCGCTTCTGGAGAGCGGGCCAGAGAATTCCTGATAGGATGTTTGGTTGTGTGCGCAGGGAGGAAGTAGCTGTGTTACATTTGGCAATGAAAACATTGAAAAGGCTCTGCAGTCAGTCAGGCTGCAGAGGCGTGCAGACTTTACGTGAGCTGTTATGCATGTAACATGTGTGTGTATATATGTATATGTATGTGTGTGTGTGTGTGTGTGTGTGTGTGTGTGTGTGTGTGTGTGTGTGTGTGTGTGTGTGTGTGTGTGTGTGTGTGTGTGTGTGTGTGTGTGTGTGTGTGTGTGTGTGTGTGTGTGTGTGTGTGTGTGTGTGTGATGTGGCACAGCCTGCACTGACTTGTTTCCCAGCCTGCAACCCCCAGTAGCTGCCGCTCACAAAGCTGCTCTCAGTCAAAGGTCTCCTTAATACAAAAGCTAACGCTTCGAACTCACCACAGGAATGCTGTTATGCACTTACACACACACACACACACACACACACACACACACACACACACACACACACACACACACACACACACACACACACACACACACACACACACACACACACACACACACACACACACACACACACACACACACACACACACACACATATATATCTATATATGCACATACACTCATTGCATGCTCACACAGGAAAATATGTGCCCACACACACCTCCAATAAGATAAGCCAAGGGTGATTAGATTGACTAAGTGCTGTAAAAACACTGTCATTGTAAACCATTAGAATGTTCCCCCCCCCCCCCCCCCCCCCCCCCCCCCCCCCCCCCCCCCCCCCCCCCCCCCCCCCCCCCCCCCCCCCCCCCCCCCCCCCCCCCCCCCCCCCCCCCCCCCCCCCCCCCCCCCCCCCCCCCCCCCCCCCCCCCCCCCCCCCCCCCCCCCCCCCCCCCCCCCCCCCCCCCCCCCCCCAACATGCCCGCCAAGTGCACTGAGAGTGTAATAGGTGAAGGTGAGTTGTGCCAAGGAACTGACAGTTTTCCACTGGAACAGCGGAGGAAGCTGAAGCTCTGGAATTAGCTTCCCTGTGCCGACTTGTCTTATTGGTGAACTTGTACCGCAGGACAACATACAGAATACATACAGACATTCAGGCTTCACTCGAGTTTTCCCTCACCGTGTGCACTTCATTCAGTGTCTCACTCAAATGTTTACATATTCTTTTTGTGTTTAAATCTCAGCAGAATGTGCAATGTGTGCCTCAAACTTTAAACAAGCCAACTCTAATTGCAGAGGACTCATAGTAAAGTGAACATTTGATAAGTCTATAGCCTAAAAAAAGAGGGATCCTAAAGTGGCATGCTGTGAGAATACAACATTTTAAGCAGAGTGGGACCCCTACTGTCTGTGACGAGGTATTGCTGCTCAGGAACTGTGCAGGATATTAAAAGTGCTTCTCGGAGTTTCCTTAACAAGCAGAAGGTCTGTTTACATTCAGTGTTGCTCACCAAAAAAACATTGTCTGTATCCCTGAGGTCTAACAAACGAGTTGAATGCATTTTTTTTTTCCCTCATAGAAGTTTTGCACCGCCAATTGTTCAAAGTTTGAAAACGGTGTTGTTTACATTCATGTTTACTTTTCTGGCAGTCTTCTTCCCGCCTGCCTTGGCTGGTGCATTGATGTGTTTCTTGGCACATTACCACCACCTGTAGACCAGAGCAGTGGTAGAAAACCAATGTATATGCATCACAATATTTACTCTATAACCCACCAAGTGGTCAGTGTCTGAGTAGAGCACCTTGACGTTTCCATGACAGCCAGTACTTTCATCTTCAGCAACTAAATCAAGTACTTCTTAATTACATATGTTACAGATATTGTGATCACACCAACTTTGTCATGACCTCGTCATGTCCGTCAGCTTTTATCTGGTTTAATGTGCCTGATTCTCACACTAACCCTGATCCTTCTAGGTGAGGAGGAGCAGGGCTCCATGGCAGAGGTGTCCTACTACTCCTACGAATATGACCCCGATTCTGAGCCTTTCCTTGCCGATGCAGACGGAGGGGACCATTTTGACTTGCCTGAAGGTGGAGTGGGTGTAGAGCAGAAGGTGGTTCTACCAGCAGATACCCAGCTACCCACACTGGACACAAAAAACATCCCCGAGCGATGGTATGAGCTGCTTACGTGATGGTTTTGTTTGTATTCATCAGACTTTTGATTACTGGATCTCTGTCATGTTTTCTAGGCTGTTTGGACAGCATATTTTATGTGGGTGTGAAATTTTCTCTTCTTTAATAATGTTAATAACAGATGCTATTGAGCTCCTTTTAAATTATACTGTCTCAATTAGTTTGAACTCCTGTTTTCTTGTCGTCCACAGAAACGCTCCCAGAGTGAAGCCATGCCTGCCTCCTAATAATTGTACATTATTTGTGAATAATGCTAGTGAATGGAAAGAGAAGAGAGACTTGGGACTTGCTCAGCCTTTAAAGGAAGAGATGGTGGGGTCTGGAGAATGAGTGCGTGAGTGTGTTTTTAGGTGTTAAATTGCTTTGAATGGAGTGGATGCCTTTATATGTTTGTGTGCGGTTGGATGTGTATGACTGTTTTGAAGCTAGTATCCTCCAGACTGTTATTTTTCTTCCTGTAGACTCCTAGTCGCCAATAGGCACCATAGCGTCTTTGTTATTCACTGTACTGCCTTTATAATCATTAGAGGAAATAATCAAGTATTTATGTTTGTAATTACACCTGACGTTAAGCAAAATATTTTGTTATATTTTCTATCTGTGGTATTTATTTGTAGCTAGAGGTCATATCATTTTTTTTTTAAGTCATCAGCCGATCGTACAGTCTGCTTTTTACACTCGTGGTTATTTGAGGATTTTATTTCTTTCATAGCAAAGCTTTAACCCAACTATTGAAATGTTTGATGAAATTCCTGTGCTGGTAACCTGCTGGAAAAAAAAAGAAGACATATGCTAACCATATGCTTTACAGAAACATAAGCTGAAATGTTCATCATTTTTAAGAAATTCTTGTCTTTATTAGACAGCACAGTCGAGATTGACAGGAAACACAAGGAGGGACGAGGGGACATGACATGCAACAAAGGCCTCTGGCCGACTCCAACCGAGGACTTTTACACTTACAGGAAATGTGCCTTTCGACCACTGGTCCACCCGGACGCCCCAGCTCAAATGTTTCTGAGACACCAACACCGTCCTCCATCACCGTTCACCTACCTTGAGATTTGATTGTACAGTTCATAAGCTATTTTGTTTTTGTTAAATTTTGATTCGTGAAGCAATCAAGTTAAAAAAAAAAAAAAGACAAATGAAGTTCTGAATTTTTGTAAATGTACCAAATTCGATTAAATGTAACCCCGATTCCTATCAAATATTGTGATTTTTCAAACAAACGAGAATAAAATTCCTATACAATCAAGTTTTCTTTTTTCTTTTGTTGCATCAAGTTTTGATGCTTTGGTAAATAAGCAGACAAAACCCCCGTCTTTCTGTGTTTTTTTTTGCTTGTGCCGTTACACAGTTTCATTGCAGTGAAGATGAGCCCTTACTGACTTTTTAAAGCAGTGTTATCTCTCTAGGTGCTGTACAGTAACGTGTCTCTTTTTCCTCTAGCGGAGGAGCTGCAGTGCAGTTGTGTTGCTCCATTTCCTTTGAAACGCTAGTTAAGTCTGGAGATAATTTCCTGTCAGCAGTGAACTGTATTATAACCCTGCTGCCTCAGAGGGCCCTCTGCTTTGATAACCGACTCTCTGACCCCCGGCGTGCTTCTGTGTTACAGACAGAAAGCATGTTAGTCAGCGTGTGCATGAATAAGTTTGTACTTAACTGTACTCTTAAATTTGGATGTGCACCATATGTTTGTGTTACTGCCGACAACAGATTCGGGTTACCAAAGCAGCAGCCGAGGGGAGAGAGTTAGAGCCTGTTAATGTTTAATGTTTGTTTACTGCACATGTCACTTGTCGACCCTCTCGGTTACTGTGGCCTCAGGCAACCGGCGGCTCGGGCCTCTAAACGAGCCCATCAAATCCAGACAACAAATCATCGCCGGGATTAGGGGAGATAAAAGAGGGCCAAACTGTAATCTGTTTGACCTGAGGTGAAAGATGGTAAACCACCGGGCTGCGTTGGGGCTTTAAGTACGAGTGTGCGGTCTCAGGGCAGCGTTGTGCATGCACTCTTATTTCCAAGGAAAATAAATGTGAAATCGCGTACTGTTTGGAGATCAGGTCAAATTTGAGGTACAAGTTATTGAAGATCACTAAATGTTCTCTTCCCTCTAAGCTCTGAGCGCTCCCAGTTGATTTAGCCATCCAGTTCTGAATGAAAAAAAAAAAAAAAACGTTGTTCCTGTTGTGAGAATAAGTCAGCAGTGCAGGGGACCTGGCTGCAGAAAACTACCGGCAGCAGTCTCCGTGGCAACTGCATGCATGGCTGAAGAGTGATATTGCGTCTCCACACTGCGACGAGCAGAAAGAGTGAAAAGAGAAAGGAGGGAGAGGGGGATCTTGGTTTCATGGTTTGCAGGGGGGAGCTAGCGTTACATGAGAGTGAATCGGAGTGATGACATTGTTTCTGAGTAGCAGCTGAGTGCACCTGTACGTCCAGCTCTGTGGAGGAAGGGCTATTCACCTGTCTGAGCCACCACGGAGGGAGCGTCGGGACAAAGAGGCCAACAGGGAGATGGATAAAACTCTATCCAGGGTGGAGTCTGCTCTGCTGCTGACACTGATGTGTCTCGGGTTTCCTGATTGTTTCAGAGGAAATTAGGGATTGATTCTGGATCAGACAGGACTCTGGGCTTCACTGCCAGCCGGGGTTGTGATGATGCTGGATCCAGAGGACACCCTGTGATATCAGAATAAAGACCACCAGAATGAAACATGGACTGAGGAGTGACGTGCTCCTCACACACTCATCTGATGACTGAACTTCTAAGTATGCAGCCTGCCTCACTGCTACCTGAAAGGGGGAATCACTTGTGGTAATGTGCAAGACAAATCCTTATTTTGAAAGTGTTTTCTCCAATTCTTTTTTTTTTTTTTTTTTTAACAGTCTTTATCTTTTTAGCCAACATCTTGCCTTGCTGAGTGACATGCTGTATGAATACTTCTGAAGTACCACTGAGGCTTTCCTGAAGCATCCATCACTTCTACAACAAGTCAGATGGAGAAAAACTACGC
Source organism: Brachyistius frenatus (assembly GCF_029030835.1). Taxonomy (NCBI): domain Eukaryota; kingdom Metazoa; phylum Chordata; class Actinopteri; family Embiotocidae; genus Brachyistius; species Brachyistius frenatus. The sequence goes on from NW_027210617.1 coordinate 5,573,649, forward strand.
AGTAATTGCAGGAAAAGAAAGAGGTATGTGCATCAATTGAAATCTTACAAACGTCCATTATCTAAATCCACGTGTACAAAACATAACACCCACCATAAAGACATGAATACCACGAGCTTATTTTGATGTTCCAGTCGGTATTTCATAACACGGAGCCGGGCAGAGTAGACGTTGCTCTCGGTGTGCGGACCTGCCCGGACTCGCTCCCTTCTGTGAAAAAAAAAATGCTCCCACTTGTGCACATGCTTCTGAACACTTGCATGCTGATGTAATGCTTCCCCCCCCCCCAGGATTGTGTTTTTGTGATGTGTGCCACTGCCTGTAGTTCTGTCGTGCATATAAGAAGGCAACAATGAGACGCTGTCTAATGCACGTTAATTTTGATATGGTGGATTTGCATTTACTAAAGTGATCGCATAATACGTGCACATATGACCTTAAACAAAGCTGCAGAAAAACCCAAGCTGCTTTCATGAATTACAGCAACTGTGTTTTGAAAAAAAAAAAAAAAAAAAAAAAAGCTGTCGCCACCTAAAGTTTTCCCTCCTGCACGTTTGTGCCATTTGTGCAGTGTAAATGTAAATTTTTTTTGGCACATAATATTCCTTCAGGGCTGGGAACGAGTGTGTAGGCTTTAGGTCTTTGTGACATTTGATCCTGTCTCTCAGGGCCGGGACCTGGGCGCTACGGCCTTCCTCCCACCATTGGATTTATTGGCCACGACTACACAAAGCTGACCAGCCCTGCCTACTCCTTCCACGGCAGGATGAGTGATACCAGTGAGTCTCTTTCTCTCACTATCGCAGACTATATGACTTTCTGTCTTGGTTCAGAATTTAAGTTCTGTATATGAATTTGATCTTTTGTGAAAAGCATTTCAAAGCTTCAAATAAGTTATGCTGATGAATTTCTTGAAGAGTGATTTCATCTTTTAAAAGCTATTTCTGTCCGTCAGGGTTCCTCTGTAGTGTAATGTCAGATTTAAACCGCTAGGGGGAGACAACACTTCACAAATATTCCCCACCTGTTTGTTTATCAAACGGATTCTGGTCAGTCAGGACAACTGCATGATGGAACCAAACTCACAGAGATGATAGTTAATCAAACTGTTTACTTTTGTTGCAGTGTATTCTGTTGACTGCAGTCCAGGGCCGAGATATCATGTTGATGCAAATATGACTCGCTTTGGGAAGGATGGCACACCTGCATACTCGATGTTGAGTAAAATGAAAACACAAAGTGAGTTTTAACTTCATTGAGTAAATATTTATTTTGAGCCAATATTTTCATGTTGCTACAATGAGTTTTAAATCCCAGCCCAATCTGTACCGCTGCTCTGGTTTAACAAAAAAAAAGAAAAAAAAAAAAAAGAACCCTTTTACACAAAACCTTTGCTTTGATACTTCTTGAGATCCAGGGTCAGCTGTTGTAACTGAACCCAATTAACTCCACTCCACCATATGGTGTTGATGTGATGGTTTACCGTTCAACTGTTTTCTGTTCACCAGAAGAGCTCTTCCACACGCCTGGACCTGGTGCGTACAGCCCTGAGAAAGCCCCACCATGCAACCTGCAGCGCAAACCCCCGTCCTACACAATGGGCTCCCGCACACGCTACCGCAGCATCGACGCGGTTCCTGCTCCTAACAAGTACTGTCTGCCTTCACTCATGGGCCCTCAAGTCCCAAACAAGCCTGCCAGTGCAAGCTACACAATGTCAGGTAGTTTCAGCACAGGGGGACCGTCTGTGGATTTGGCCAAGACGCCCGGGCCTTGCAGCTACAATAGTACAGACCCAAGTGTTTATCTGCCCCGGCAGCCAGCATTTTCCATGCTGGGGCGTCACAGCTTACCCAGAGACGGCACCAAGAAACCAGGTCCAGGGACTTATAATCCAGAGAAAGTCACAGTACACAAGACCAGGGCACCAGCCTACTCCCTGGGCACAAGACACTCCGAATTTGTCACCCCGCTAGTTGTCAGTGTTTCTGACTGAACATCAGTCCCTCCAAGAAAACGACAAACATAATTCTGTAAAGTAGAAAGAAAAAAAAAAGAAAAAAAAAAATCGAGAAAAAAAAAAAAATCCATGATAATACATATAAAGACGCACATTTTATTTTGTTCTTTGAGTAACAAAGAACTTGCTGAATCAACTATAACTCAGTGGCAAAATTCATTACATCTGGAAATAATATATGCACATAAGAAACATAAATTTAAAAAACAGAAACTGTTTAAACAGAGAGCTTTGAAGAAAATCAGGGCTTTAGCAAAATAAAAGCCAATGCTTTTTTGACTATTCAGTAAATAAATCCATCCTGGCTAAATGACCTCAAAAGATTTTTTTTTTTTTTTTTAAATGTGTACAATTGACAGGCAAACTTTCACCTTCATATAAGGTTTTCATTCACAGTGGAATCAAACTAGTTGTCTCTCATTACCTCTAAAAAATTGAGGAAGTTTGAAAGAACAAAAAAAAACAACACAACTAAAGGTTTTCTACACAATACATCAGAACATATGTAGAGATATATGACAGAGAGATGTACGGTCCAAAGACAATACAAAACAAGAAAAATACGACAGCTGGTATTTTACAGATGGTTCCCCTTCAGTTCTTTGGGAGAGGTCTTCTGAAAAGCAGTATGTGTGGCTCTGTGGAGGAAAAAGAAAGCCGTATCTGTCAGCGTCATCCACAGCATGCGTTACACTGCACTGTATATCAGCTGTGTGGTCCATCGGCACAAAACTGTCATCGCAGTCTAACGACACCTGCTAGAAGCTATTAAAAGGACAGGTTGGGACAGTTTTCATGTCTACCTTACACAATACCCGCAAGCTGTAATAATTCCTCTGCTCCATAATAACAGACACGGCCAACAAAATACAGTCCTGCGTAAAATGACATGGGTGTCACTCACGTTAAAATGTTTCCAGTACAAAATTTAGAGGGATGCACATTATTGGATTTTTTTTTTGCAGATATTTTCGAATTCTTCCAGCCGGTTGGAGATATATGCACATATTATCCTTGTTTTTCCACAAATTCGTTGTAATGACCGAGATGACAAGTACTTATCATGGCCAGTCAACTCTTTGCTACTTGAACAACCCTCCACCCCCAAAACGTTGCACCATCTTTGAAGCCAGATGGACATGGCATTGAGTATTTAAATCAGAACTGAAGATTTTTGTTGTTGTTGTTGTCACCTCGATAAATGTTCATTTACGGCCATTATTTCATTTTGTAGCCTTTATCAGACAGTGCTGATAATGTGACGACGCTATTGGGCATCACTAAAAAAAAAACTGGACAAGCAAAGAAAAGGACATCTTCCCAACCATAGAAAGAAAGACTACAGAAATCAGTGGCTCTTTTTTTTTCTCGATGTCCACCGACCTGGTTTGTGGATCATGTAGTGAATCCAGCCCTGGCTCTGCTGCACCCCGAGTCCTCTCCACTCGTCTTCCGTCATCAGGTGGGAGGTGGGCACCAGTTTAGACAGCTGCTTCGGAAGCACAACATGCCTGCGGGAAGGTAAATCACAAATATAATGTCAACAACGATCCGCTGATTAAAAAAACAAACAGAACATGTATATCGCAAAAAAAAAAAAAAAAAAAGAAGAAGAGACGGTCGAGTAGTCAGGCTTAAAATGACATTAATATAGCGAGCATTGACCCTCTGGGGGGGGGGGGTCGGTTTACAAACACAGGTTCATGTAACGCCAAGTACACACCGACCGCGGCCCTTTACTAGATTAACAGCAGCGTTATTAGTGTCGGTTTTTGCCAGCAAACATTAAGTTTATGTTGAACTACGACGCTAGAAAAACGTCCAAATTCACACTCCCCATAGTTTGACGTTGGCCAACACTTCAACCGAAAAATAACGGACGTTTGAAAACGTTAACAATTGTCAACAAGCGTACCTGTACTCGAACTCGTCATCGTTGTACTTGTCGGAATAGATAATCTGTTTTTTGGACATTGTCAGTCGATGATAGCTGTCTCAGCTGAAATCCAGAAAGCTCGTTTCGGGTAATGCGAAGTAAGTTAGCTGAGATAATCTACGAGCACAACAACAAGCTGCTGTCATCTGCCGCTGTTTTCCGAGGACAATTCAAACGCCAACGGTTACCCGCACTCCCCGGATTGGTTAAGGCAGCAAGCACGCGGACTGAACAGGCTCGTCTATACTCGGTAAGATGTCACACTCGGCTGCGAAAACAGGACTCCTCCGGGAAGGAGGCACGGTTTTGCAAACAGCGGGCGTACATTTCCCGGTAAATTTAGTACGTTTGGTGATATATGCTTGGAATAAGTAGTAAGGGTTGTAACTGAATATAGTAAATGTATTTAAAAAACAAAATTATGTTTCCCGGCTGTTTCAGGTTCAGACGTTTTTGTGAATGCGGAAATAAGGAGGAGTGAGAGTTCTTCAGTTTCCGTTATCTCTGTCACTCAGCGGATCTGATTCGTCTCAATCCTTTAATCCTTCCGGCGTACTTAAAGAAAAACGCCACCAAGCGTTCACAAACGCGTTTCAAGTCGCCACCGGCGTTAATTGTACGCACTTAAATTCGCTAATAGTCGTTAATTAAACGCCGTTCAATTCGCCACCAGTAAGTTAAAACACGTGTGACGCCGTGTGGCCATCTGAACCACCAGGCGGTTTGCTCGCAAAGTTTTTCCTGCCAATGAATTTGACCTGTAAACACCTCATCTTAAATATCAAGAGCAGACAAACACAAATCAAGTACTGATCCTGTTTTGATGTTTGTATTCGTAGCCTAAAGCAGAGACTCCATCACTGAGGCAAATATATTTAGAAGAAAAAAACCCCACTCTGCTTCAACATCGTAGTAATTACCCATCAACACTGATTGTTGATTGGTCTGCCCTTCAGAGTATCTGAGCGAATGTTAATATGAGCCTGGTTTTCAGACTATAATGACAGTAAAGAAAACTGAAAGGTAGTCAAGGTAGGCAAAAGGTAGGAGCCTACCTGTGATGGAGAATGAAACTACTAAAGATTAAATTCTCGCATGTATGCTTTTCGCTAATATAGTGCTCAGTGCAGGTCTGTAGTCATGGAAGGATTTCTGAATGGGCTTACTGGCACAGGCCCAAAGGCCCAATGACCAGGGGCTCTGTTTGACCAGACAACTAATGTTGTTGTTGTTGAAAAGGCATTGAAATGGCCACAAAGAGACCCAAACAACTACAAACGGAAAAAAAACAAAAAACAAATAAAGAAACGGTATATCTGCAATACTGTATACGATACAATACGATACAACTTTATTATTAGATGATGCTAAAATTAATTTTCATTCATTTACACAAGTTAAAAATACAGTTAAAAATATGGCACTTTCCATTGATGTACAAAACACATCAAACATAACAATCACACATATCACATATTCCTTAGGATTCTTATTTTTGCTATCAGCACTCTGATTCTGTTTTAGCAACAAGATAGACTCTTCAGCCTGTTGCATTTAAATTTCCTATTGAAGGGGAGAAATTAATTATCTCTGTTAAACACATGCAAGGATGAGACACAAAATGATAACAAACAAGTGTGAAATGACCACAAAATGAGGTCGGAGGGCCTTTTACAGGGGGAAACTTGTCATGTAAGCAACCCATGCTTATGATGTAACCACCAGCCTTTTGAGATAAAAAAAAACAAACCCCAAAGAGCAAACTAGGCATCAAAAGCTAAAACGCTGCAGTGACTTTGCCATTAAAAAACTGACTGTAGGCTAGTTGAAAATATTTAGATGGCAACCCAAAGGCTCAGTGGAAAACAACATTTAAAAATAAATAAATAAGTGTAGCATTTGGTTTGAAAAATGTAATAAATAAAATTTTATATAAATCTAAATGTTATATACACTGGGATTGTATATTTGAATTTTAATGCAGCCTGGAGGTAAATTTGTTCAGTCACGATACACTTAGAAAATGCATCAGTCGCCTGGTATACTTTATTCGTTTGTTTACTTTGTTTCTCTTCTCAGTCAATGATTTATAAGTACAAACTCTTTCAACATTTTAACCAAATAAGACAGTGGGTTTTCTGTGCCGCACGTATATGTGGTTGTTCTAAGTTGTAATCACTGCTAATGAGTGGTGCTGTATTCACAGCATGATTTGTTCCATTTGTATATGCAACATCAGGAGGTATATCTGTTAACTAGTAACATAGTATGTGATAAAAATTTAAAAAAAAAACACTTCAGCATTAGATGTAAAATCTGTTGGTATTGGAGCACACTAAACTACAGGAACACCATGTGCATACATTTTTTGTTTTGTTTAAAATACTTAATAAATTTAGTTTAAAGATTTAAAATGAAATAAAATGTCTTCTACTTCTGTATTTGGCCTCAGTGCATTTATTGGTCAGAAAAAAAGGGACAGAACATACTGAGAAAAGGCCGGCTACTGGTTCATCTGTCAACATACATCGATTACATCTGGTTTATCAGTAACTTTTTATACTTTCTGGCAAAAAAACAAGAAGTGATTGGCTGTTTGAGTGAAGGTGGGATGGCAGTCGTGGTGTCATACCATTTCTGATGGTGGTGTGTGTGTGTGTGTGTGTGTGTGTGTGTGTGTGTGTGTGTGTGTGTGTGTGTGTGTGTGTGTGTGTGTGTGTGTGTGTGTGTGTGTGTGTGTGTGTGTGTGTGTGTGTGTATTTGTTTTCCTGTGTATGTACTTTGAGGGAAGCTCGTTGTTCCACCAGTGAGATGAAACTGTTCTCTCATTCAAGTGTAGCTGCAGCTCTTTTGTACCGTGATAGCTGAAGCACACACATTGCGTCACATTTTCTCTGGAAGTTCCCTGCGCTGGATCTTTTTTTTTTTTAAATCCTGTTTCTTCTCAGAGCCTGACATACAGGTAAGATTCCTGCCTCTGCTGCCTTTCTGAATAACTTTTAGCTTTAGCATGATTTGTGGTCAGTATTTTTCTGAATGAATTGGGCTTTGGTTTGTTTATTGAATTGTTGTAGTGACATTTTATTGGGCAGAAAACATGATCCTCCTCTTACACCATTTTCCAAACTGATCATGGGACTAAATAAATTGTAATGACTTATTTGACATTACACAATTTACACATAAGAGTACTGGCTTATTTCCCAATCTAGGTGTATTTGCAGATGCCTATTTTTGTCCTTTGTATGCTTTGTCTTTTTTCAGTCTTACCTGTGTGCATGATTTGACCAAAACAAAAAGAAAAAAAAAGATGTGCAGTGTAAATGCCGGCTTAACCCAGTTCATGTTTTGCACTGAGGATCCGGACTCCTGATGCATACCTTGTGGTACCTTTGTAAAAGATGGATTTGTGAGAGAAATAAAAATCAGAGTGAAAATGGTTTGACAGGGAATGAGGAAGAGGCACGAGGGAGGGTGCAAGTGGAGCTAAAAGGATCATACTGAGATTGCTCTCTTGGGAGGCGGATAGGAAGAGAATTCAGGCAGATGGGAGTCCATGTTTTCAGACATGTGGTCCCTTATGAGTGTGGTTGCATTGTTTCCTTTGTTAAGTTTTTGTCTGTGGCCAATGGATTTACTGACGGCTAATACAAAATTCACTTTAACTAATTGGATGAGTCTCAATCCGATATTTACTCACATTCACAATCAGTTCTTTAGGTAATATTTTTAGTCAGAATTTTTAATACCGCCATGGTTATTGCTACAGTATATGGTATTTGTTTTTGTGTACATTCATGCAGTGTATTTGTATACATTTTGAGCTACTAATGATAACCATACTAGTTATTACTTATCACAAATTAACAAATAGAGTGTGATCAAATAAAAAAAATCCAGTGATATATTTAAAAAAACAACAACTTTAAAATACAATGATAAGAAAAATACAAAATAGATGAATAATAACTGCCACTGGATGTGAATCTCGCTGTGTTGAAATCAAAAGGCTTATTAATTGTTCATATATTTAGCTGTCTCATCTAGTTACATAAACTCAAAATAACTGTGAATCTGAATATCGTTGTTTTCTTTGAGTTCAAACACCGACAATATTGTTCATTTTGAAATACAACTGCTAATTTCCTCAGAAGATATTGTACCCTGACAGAGATGATTAATTTGCTTAATGTCCTTTATGCAGAATCACAGGTGCTCTGCAGAGTCTGAGTGAGTGAGTAAGTGAGTGAGTGTGTGTGTGTGTGTGTGTGTGTGTGTGTGTGTGTGTGTGTGTGTGTGTGTGTGTGTGTGTGTGTGTGTGTGTGTGTGTGTGTGTGTGTGTGTGTGTGTGTGTGTGTGTGTGTGTGTGTGTGTGTGTGTGTGTGCGTGCGTGTGTTTGTGTGTCTGTCTGTGTGTGTGTGAGTGTGTGTGTGTGTGGGGGCGGGTGTTGGGGGGTGGGAGTGGGGTGGTTCAGGCAGATGTGTTTTAGCTAATACAGTCGGAGAGCAGCTGGGCAGGGCAGGGCTAATAGACCAATGACATCATCCAAAGAGAGAGAGAGAGAGAGAGAGAGACTGGGAGCACACTAGTGAGTGAAAGGAAGCAGGCCAGCTCAGATAGAGAGGAGAGCGGCATGAGAGCGGGACAGTGTGTGTGTGTGAATGGGAGAGGACCAGACAGCATTCAGTTGACTCTGACAAGGATATAGGACTCGGCCCGGAAGATTTTCTCTCTAGTTTTGTCCTCCTCTTTCATCACACCTTCCCCCCCTCCCCATCCCCTTTCCCCCTTTCCCCCTCCATCCTCTGGCAGTTATCCCCCCCTCTCAGCTCCTGCTTCAGGCGGCTCCTCCGGGCATGCTCCTTAAGCCAAAGTATGGCCGCTTTCGCAATGAGTCTGTGACCTCCTCCTCCGACGACTTGATGCAGAGCTTAGCTATGAGCGGCAAAGTTGTGGCCACACCAGTGGTCCCCTCCTCCATGTCGAGCCTTCCTCTGCCTCCTTTGCCTCCTCTGGATCCCAGTGCCAGGTCCGCCTCTTCCGCTGGGGCTGCAGCCCTGGCCGACTCCCCCTGCCTGGATGGGGAGCAGGATGGCACCACAACCTTCTGCATGCTCATCCCGAAGATGCCCCAGTGGAAGTTCTCCAACTCCCTGCTCAGTCGCAGCCCATCGAACTCCAGCTCCAGCTCCAGCAAGGACTCGGGCAAGGCAGCAGCAGCTCCTCCCCAGGCCTCTGCCTCCTCCTCTTCATCATCACACAGGCCCAGTGTTGCGACTTCTGCCAGTGGCCCCGTGGCCAGCCTTGCAGCAGTGCTTAACTCCTGTGACCCTGTGTGTGTCACCCCCTGTTCCCTACAGGCCATTCGGGGGCAACGAGCTGTAGCAAATTCTGCCAGTCCAGCGGGGCACGGATTTGGGGCCACAGAGGTCATGGTGAGCCCTGGTGGCTCCAGTAGCTCCAGATCAGGAATGAACCGCAGGACAAGGGTGGAGGGCATGTGGCTAGGGGGAGAGGACTTCAACCAGAAGGGAAGTTTCCTCCACAAACCCTCTCAAGGCTGGCTGCACCCTGACAGGAAGATTGCAGGACAAGGCGCCTCTTATATTGTCAGGGTAAGTCAGTGGCTACTTTTTTATTTATTTATTTATTTATTTTTTATGCATACTGTATATACATATTAAAGGAAGTTAAACATTTTCATTCAACATTTCTTTTGAAAAACAAAAAGTAAAAAAACTTTTTCAGGTGCTCATTAATCAACAACTGCCTCACAGGAACCAGAGAATCTCAGAATATTAATGACCCCATTTAAGAGTTCCTACATCTGGGCGGGAAACAAAAGGACACCTCACTACCAGGCAGTTTGTTATGCAGCTCATGTGGTGAGGACCGGAGAATACATAATTTAATCCAGATAGATGGCTTGGTGTGGCTGGTCGGGAGACTGCGTCAGGGTGGAGAAAAGATAAACCATGAAATTATGCGTGCAGACAGTAGAAAGGATTGTTTTTCAGCCGCACTGTTTACCAAAGGTAGCATACATCATACTATACTTAAAACAATAACCATCTGTATTTAGTAACCCACTGTATATGTCTGATTGCAAGCTGCCACTGGAAGCTTGTGGGAGTGGTGCCCTTTGTGCAGTTTCGGGTTTGTTTACTGTTATGTGTGTAGTGAAGGGTTATGATTTTATCCCTAAAATGTGATTTACAGTCCCTCAGCATAGTGAAAACCAATGTATATTATAGTGCCATTATAGTGTGCTCATATAAAGCTTTTAAATGCTGCACAAACTCTTTGTGTTTTTATCATAAATACGTCAAATATACGTAAAGAAATGGATGAAGTGATGGTTATTCTAAATTGATTACAAGTGAAATAGATAATTCTGTGCTCTTTAAACATATCTGTATCCAAAGAGGTATTATAATCAGTGTGCACTTGTGATATAGCCTCTTCTCTTCCTCCTGAAACTAATGGCAAGGCTCTTGATTTGCACAGTCTGGGGCCCAAGCACGCTTTCTAATGGCATTATACAGGCACCATTCATTCCTATATTCAATTACATATAATCACAGTCATTTGCATCATGTGATGTGGAGGAGGAAGGTTGGATCAGCATGGGAGGGGTTCAAATGTTGAGCACATATGAGGTCTCATCACCATGCAGGGCTTTCCATGGTTCATAACAAGTGCTCCTCTCATGTCTGATTGATATCTCAGTTAATGATCAGATCAAGCTTTTAACTGCTTATTGTCGTCGTCTCAAAGTGCGCTGCAATCATTTTAGGCGACCTGTGTGCGCTAATGTTTGGCATGCATTCCATGGCTGCTGAAGCAGTACTGTATGTGCAATTCAGTGCCAAATCTATGCAGGGAGGAGTACTTTCTGCATGTATTAGTGTCAGAGTGTCTGTAGATTTCTGCTGTGCTGGTCCATTTTTAAACAGCATAGTGAGCCGCTCTCTCTCCCCCCCTATTTTCTGTTCTCTCTCTCTCTCATTCACACACTAACATCACACACATCCATCCCCTTGTCTGCTGGGAAAGACGCACATATGATTCTTCGTGAGGTATTACACTTTCTCTGTGTCCACACAAACAACCACGTCTGGCTCTGTGTCTGGCCCACATCTGCCATCTCTGATAGCCAGGACGCTACAGCAGCCATCAAACAAAGCACTACAGCTGCCAAAGCAGCTTTCATTTTTAAAGCTATATTAAAGCCAGCCTATCATTTTATACTGTTTCCATACTGTAACGTATTTGTCTGTCAATATATAAATATCTTTAATCTGTAATATGATTGTCTGTTGCCTTTAATGCAGTTTCTAGAAACTTCCTACTACAGTGTATTGAGTTAATTTTGTTGTTATATTTTAAATTTGCTGTGAACAGTGAAGACAAGTATGAAATCAGAAGGAAGTTCCAGAGGGAGTAACATTTCTTCCGGCATCACTATTCACTAAAAATATTACAAACAAGACAGAGATCTGTGCTGAACTTTAAAGAAAAGCGCAAAACATAAAACACGAATTTTGTTTTGTCCTTGCCTTAGCGTGAAAATTAGAGCATACTAAAAAATAAACCAGGCTTAAGGACATTTACACATATATACAGTCACAAACCATGAAACGACAATTATTTATCTCAAAGAAGGAAGTCATGACAAAACAAAGTTGAAAGGGGATGCCAGGGTTATTACATTTCTGAGGAATGCTTCTTGGAAAGTCGGTGTCCCTGCAGTCAGAGGAATAGTGGGTTGCTAGAGACAAGAGTCCAGGGGGATAGAAGAGGGGATGTGTTGCATCAGCAGATGAGTGCGTGACAATGGAGGCATTGGCAAAGAGAGGGAAAGGAAAAAGAGAGGGACAATTTTCCTGATGGAAGACTTCCCTCATCTCCAAATCTGGTTAGAAAGCTCATTAAGGTCTCAGGCTCAAAGTCTCTCTCTCTCTCTCTCTCTCTCTCTCTCTCTCTCTCTCTCTCTCTCTCTCTCTCTCTCTCTCTCTCTGGTGTGTGTGGTTGTTTGTGGTACAGTAATAATCCCTGGAAGCTACACTAAATACACATTGGTTTAGTCTTGTTTTTGGATATACAGCATGTAAATTATGAAGCTGCTATTTAGTTTCACTGAAAATGGTTTATGATGACTTCTAGTGAGACATGTTTTCAAGCAGGCTGTGAACAAGTCAGACTATAGATAAATCACACAAGTAAAATCTCTTTTACAGATGGAGATCTCACACCAAACATTTTGTAATACCCTCAGAGGCTTAGTGTAACCCTTTCTATTTATGTAGTGGCTTATTTATCAGACACTGGATAGATTTTTACTGGCAGGTAAACAGAAATGTCACAGATTTTTTACTGTCTTCTACATCTTTTCAAGGAAAAAACCTCACTGAAATGCCAAATACAACAGGACGTCTTGACCATATTGATTGTGTACACAAACACACTTACACCCTTAGGATGCCCCAGAGGGCTGAAATGCTGCAATTTGACCGTGATTTGGAGCTTTTAGTGCTACTAATCTAGTCACGGTGCCATTAGCACCCCAACCTGACAGCCATTAAGAAGCTGCTCAGCTGGGAGCTTCCCACTGGAGTACACTTTTATGGTCCGTGTGGGGACCTGATTTACATTATTGTTGGAAATGGCATGTCTACCAATGGATGGTTACATACTGTGTAATCCTGAAATATCTTCTTTGGAAATGTGATTTTTAATTGAAATGCAGTACATGTTTACAGTTGATGTATGGATATGTAAGTTTAGATTCAACACTCCACTCTTTTTTTGAGATTATGAAACTTAATCATGGTTATTGCAGCACTTTACATGACAAGTTTAGGATCAAACTGTTCACCCAAAATCTATTCACTGTCATTTTTATGAAATTTATTTTAAAGATTTTGTACTTTTTGCTTTGTTTTCCTTTGTAGTACATGGGCTGCATTGAGGTACTGAAGTCGATGCGCTCCCTGGACTTTAACACACGGACTCAGGTGACGAGGTAAGCTGGTAACCATCTCTGCTGGTTGTGGTGAGTCAGGAGAATTTGATCCAAGATGTATTGTATTAATTGAAGTATCACACCACTATGCTATCAAATTGCAACCAACAGTGTATCAGTTCAAGGCTGGTACTTAGAGCAAGTTATTTTCATTTACATTTTCACATTATTGGGGTATGGATTTGGCATTATAATACACAGTCACGTAGCTTTGGTTTACAACAACAAAGATTTTGGGAATTTTTTCACAGAGTAAAATCTTTGATATTGATGACCCTGTTGCATTGAAAAGGTTCACTAATAGTGATGCCAGTGTGAGTTTAAAAAGTTGTTATTGTATCTGTTATTGTTATTAAAGCAGGGTTCTTTTGCACTCTTTGACCTCACGGGAGAAGTGCACTCCCCCCCCCCAAACACACACACACACACACACACACACACACACACACACACACACACACACACACACACACACACACACACACACACACACACACACACACACACACACACACACACACTCTCTCTCTCCATCCCTGTCTGCCCTCCTCTCCATCTCTCACCCGCTTCTCTCTCCTCCACAATCGATCGGCAGTAATCTGAGCCCACCGTGCATCCAAGGCTTAAGTGCAGGGGGGGGAGGAGAGGAGGCAGCAGAGATGGAGTGATAGAGAGGGAGATCTATTATTGATGATGTTCACTAACGACTGTGGAAAGCTGCAGTGGTCCCCATGAACGCACCCTGCTGGATAATGTCTGCGGCTGTAACTTCTGGAGGAGGAGGAGGAAGGCTGTACAAAACAAAGCAGCAAAACACAACATTAGCAAAGGGAGGAACCATACACAGAGCAAGTTAGCTGCTTCTGGCGTTGTTGTTATGTGACTGATTGCATGACATCAGTTAGGTCATGATTGTTTTAGTGATGATGAATGTGTTTGGTGTGTGCATCCTTGTGGTTGTTGGCTGTGTAGTCAACTTCCAGGCAAACACAAGCAGATCTTGTTCAACTAGTAGCTCAAATGAGGCAGTTTAACAATAGTATAGGTTCAAAACAGGCATCCATTTTCTCCATGGTGCTAGCATGAGGTGTTTGTCTCGGATTCCTTCCTTAATCTGTCTGACAAAGTTTATAAGATACGTACTGTATTGTTACAATTAAGTCAGAGCTTCTACATCCATTCAGAACTGTCCTTTTTTTCAGCTTCCTGACTCGTCCACAACTTAATTTACTCCTGCAAAACCACAACAAAACATTACATGGTTGTCAGAATTTAAAACATTTACTGCAGCTACTGGATTTGGAGAAGGTGCTTTCTCCCAACAGTACTCTCTGTGTCCTGCTGGTTAACAGCAACACTTGTGATAATGAGGCCCTGCATTTTATTGCAGGGAGGATACCAAGACTGCAGACAAAAACAACAACAGCCCATTTCTTTCCTCCTCCTCCTTCTCCTCCTCTCTCTGCCCTCTCATCAGCATGAGTCATTCCAACATTGTGGTGTTTTTCAAAAATCCCTGAGAAGACCTTTACTCAAGATGGGGCGCAGGACTCATGCTTTTTAAATATTTATGAGACACTTGATAAGGGCAGCTGGCTTGATTGCTGTCCCCGCTGTCCCCTGGCAGAGAGAGAGCGTGCGAGCTCCAGCCTCAAATCCACATTATGATGCACTCCCACCATCGGACGCACAAAGGAGGACAGGCACTTTAAATGCAACATTTCCATTCTCCATTCCCAGGAGTTATAGCAGCTTCATCTAAAAGTCGTAACAAACCTGCAGAGAGAATTGCACCGTGGAACGTGAATGTGAATACTCAGGACTTAAAGAAACCTCATAGATGCGTTATTTTGTTTCTTATTCCATAATTCAGCAGGGAATTTAACCAGAGTTTGATCAGCTCTCACAGGATTACTGTGATTTTTTTCTTTGTCAGGTCCATGAACATCAGTGGTTAAAGCTAGATTGGTATGTTGTGAACAGACCAGCTGCATTTCTTGACCTTTGAGCTGTGATGGGTCTGTGACCTCTGGCCTTTGATGGAGGGAGGGAACACAAAGCTTCTGTTCATGTGTAACCTCAGGTTTTTCCATTGTTTTGATGCAACAGTTTTTTTTGTAGCCCTGAGTACTTGTAATATATTTTCATTTCAGTTTTACACTTACTGTTGTCACTGGATTGTTTGTGTGTTGGTGCACAGACAACATAAATCCACATGATTTCTACATGATGGTGATGAGTGACCAGGGTTTCCCTCTTTAGTCTGACCTGCAACCTTTCTTCATTTTCCTGATTAGGGAAGCCATCAACAGGCTGTGTGAAGCTGTGCCAGGAGGAAAGGGGGCCTGGAGGAAGAAGGTTATTAGTAAATTTATAATCCTACCATGTATGTTTTATTATACCTTTAGCAGGTAATCAATAGTATTTTCTCATGCACCAACGTGTTTTTGAATCTGCTGCTGACCACATAGCATTGCACAATGTTTATGAGAGTCAATTTGGAACACAAATACAAGCAGTATATAGAGTGTGACATTTACCTTTCTGAATATATCTATAATGTGATTGTAATTTTCACTGTTTTACTAATTTATAGGCCCTGAACAAAGCTCTCCAGTCAGTCATGGGTAAGAGTAACCTGCGATTTGCTGGCATGAGCATCGCACTCAATATTTCCATTGACGGCCTGGGTCTGCTCATCCCTACCACACGACAGGTTAGAGGGTTCTTGATTACCATAAATTGTTCAAGGATTAGGCAAAATTTTAACGCATTTTATTAAAAATTACTGTCCAGTTCTGATAAATGATGTGTCTTATGATCACAACTACATTCAAATTTTTACAATGTGTCAACTATTATTTTTGTATTTTCTGTATTGTTATGGGTTAATATCTTTTATGACATGCTTGAATTAATTTATCTTTTAATTGTCAATTAAAGAGGGTCAAATAATTGTTAAATTACAAATGAAAAACAATAGTGTAGGTTGTTTTTTTGTTGCCTTTTTAAAAAAATTTTTTTTAGCAGTATTCAGTAAATAATTTTTTAGTCAGGTCCACCTCATTAAGAATAAAATATGGGGAAAATACCTACTTTAGTTAGCCACCAAATAAAACCCTTAACCTTTACTTGATTTGATTTTGGCCTCTGGTTTCTCATCAGTTTACTTGGTCATCAATGCACGTTAATTGATCAAATTTAAAAGAAAATAGAACATTGGCAAACTTTTATCAACTTGTGTGTTTCAGGTGATAGCACACCATCCCATGCAGTCCATCTCATTTGCCTCTGGAGGAGACACAGTGAGTGCAGCACTTTACTCTTCATTGCATCTGTGTTTTAATGGACATTTGGTCTTCAGCACATCTGACTGGATTCCATTTTATTGGTTTTCAATGGCATTGCTCTAAAATCATTGAGGGCTTTGATTCAGGTATATACTGTATGTCTACTTTGTGTTTGGTCTGATTGTTTTTTTTTCTCCTGTATGTTGCAGGACACACCTGATTATGTTGCATATGTGGCCAAAGACCCAGTGAATCAGAGGGGTATGCCTTGAAAGCTTCTCTTTCTGTTTTACGCCCAATTTAAAGTGTATATTGGATTGTATTGTGTATTAAACATGGAATAGAGTGAAGGAGCTGCATTGAAGCTCACTCCCACATGTTGTTCATATGTTAGCTATTTTACTTTTGTAATGCATATATACTGTACATACAATATACCATTAGGAAACTAAATAACTCTTCTTTTAAATTGTTGCTGATGTGAAAGTAGACCAGTACATTACAATAAATCTACAACAAATTTTAGTCTAAAAGAAAAATACTATTATTTTGGTGGAAAATTTCAGACCCATCAAAAGAGTTTTCGAGAAAAAAAACAACTCAGAAAAAGGGGTTAACAAAGGACCTGGAGATGAATTATAGTGTGAGGCAGGAGAAGAGAACTTCTTTAACCCGCGGACTCTCTTTTTGTTCTCCTTCAGCATGTCATATCCTGGAGTGCTCAGACGGTTTGGCCCAGAGTGTCATCAGCACCATCGGCCAAGCCTTCGAGCTGCAGTTCAAACAGTATCTACACAGTCCTCCTAAAACCATGGCGTCTGTGGAGAGGTAACACGAAGTCCTGTCAAAAATAATAACCTTATTTGAAAAGATGAACAACTTTATAACAGCTTAGTTCATGTGCTCTCAAAGTCTGTGGCATCTCTGAAGCTGTAGCACAATAATAAATCACAGATTTTCAGGATATTTTGAAAACAGAGATAGATGTATGTAGTGTCTCCTATCAGCAAGTTGTAACCAAACACGCAATACAATTTACATAATACAATAATTAAAATTTACAGAATGTAAAGGTCAACAATAGAACTTTTAGTTAGGCTACTTGCAGCAAAAGTCACTGAAAAAACAGATTAATTTAAAAACACTAACAATGAAGACACAGGACAGGCATCCTGAATAAAAGAGCTTAACCAGCATATAAACCCGATCCAGTGTATGATTCTCAGATTTTCTTTGTTAGTTATTGCGAGGAGATGTGACAGTTTGTTCTTGTATTACTTCAAAATCCATCTTATAATTTTGTAAACAAGCATATCGTCTCACACTGTAATTAAACATCAGATGTTGCCACAGTGATGCCGCTGCAGACACAGGACAAACCCCAGACTAGTGATGCTTTCTATTCTGGTTTCAAATGAACGTCTTCCTTCCTGCCAGTGATCTATGTACATCTCTGGCTGATTTATATAGGTCACTTTGGATGTGGAGAAGCCACAAATCGATTTGAAAACCCAGATCTCCTCTTATGATTGTTATCAGTATTAATATCATTATAAAAATAAATAGTAAAATAAGAATTATCAATACGTGGCATTGATTTTGTAATAATTAAACTGTTCATTGTCTTTATTTGGCTCTGGCTTCAGACCTGTCCCTCACACATACTGTGTATCTAACTTCAGGTCTGTGAGGACAGAAGAACCAGTGTGGGGGGAGGATGAGGACTGCTCTGAGCATGATTACTACAACAGTATCCCAGGGAAGGAGCCTCCTGTTGGGGGAGTTGTGGACTCCAGACTCAGGCCCAGTGGAGTCCTCCTGGGTCACATCCACACCCAACCACAGAGCAAAACAGCAGCTCAGGTGAGTGTCCTGGCATGGTTACGGAAATCATGTTGAATCAGGTTAGGCCCTGGATTGTGGACCTGTAGCCTTAGCTCTACTTTTGAGGTACTTGTACTTTATTTATTCTACTATACTCCACTACATTTATATGACAGCTGTACACACAAAACACATGCTCCTTACTGTTCTTATGAAAATTTGACATTAAAACACAAACCAAACAAACTTAGGATAGTCATACGTAGAAAACAACCAGTGATAGCCACCTTTCTGGCTTGTGACCCTTTACAAAACTAGTTATTTCAGCACCACAAAGGTCAAATTCTACAATGTTTAAAAAAAAAAAAAAATCTAAGATTAGGGAAAAGTCTAAAAACCTAAAACTGATTAGGTTTCGCAAACTCATGTGATCACGTGACCACATGACACATGTGACCACATGACACGTGATTGTGCACACGTGAAACATGAATTTTGCCCATGTGAAACGTGGTTTTGGAACATTTTCACGGCGTAATGCGTGACGCTCATGTAGATTCCCATGTGAAAACGTTAACACATATTTTCCCCATGTTATCATATGTTGCAACATGTGGAAACAAAGGAAAGTATTTTTTCTCTGTGACAAACTTTTTTCTGTAAGGGATCTCCTAGGTTGGGAACCACTGGACTAAACAAATTACATTTGTGTGGAAAGATCTTGCTCCACCTCAACAAGCTACAACAGTAAAAGACCGCTGATACATTGGTAAATCAGTATAAAAAAAAAAATCCAATAAGGTATTTTATAATAACAGAGTGGATATTTTTAAATATCTCAACATGACATGCAACCTTACAATCTAACGTTATTACAGATATATAACTGAAACTACATCTGGCCATTATCAAGATGTGCGTGATTAATGTTAGTCACAAAATGACAGGCAGACATCTCCCTCATAAACTGATGACTGATGTGTTTTGCTTCTCCGCTTCCATATTGTTTACATGGAATTAATGCAGAGGAACATGAAGATATTCACCATAACTGTCTTCCTGATGTGCCTGCACTGTAATTGCCAAAGACTGATATGATTACACAAAGAGGCTTGGCTTCCTTGTTGCCTTTTGGGTGAAAGAATCCATTGGCCTCTCCTTGCTGCTTGTTCTCAATATGGTGACATGCTGTAGCTAATGTTTCAAATAGAGTGCTTCAAAACTACATTATGCAGGGACAAGAGACGAGAGCTCTGTGTTCAGGTATAGAGATACAAATGTGTTTAGGGTGTGTGTAATTGTGTGTTTGCAGATGGGCTCACCAGCTAGGAGGGAGCAGGCATCTTACCCTCCTGGTCAGCTGTGTTATGAGCTTCACTGGGACACTGAGGCGACTTGCAGCTCAGGTGAGACACCCTTTGGCAGTAAGCAGCAACAACAGCTGGAAAACATGACCTGTTTATCTTAGTATCTTAGGGGGGGGTCATTAGTGGTCCATTATTTTTGAAATGACATGAGTCATGAGATAACGTTACTTTGATTCAGGCAATTTTATCCAAAATCAAAGTAGGACGTAATTTACACTACTGATATCTATATAGGCATTTTTAGAATTTTTTGGAGGGGTTGTTCTTTATTCACCTATAAACACTTGTCCTTAACCGAAGAAAGGTTACAGGTTTTTCCAATGGTTTGTCAGATGTTTGTGTGTATTGCCTTGTAGATAAGTTTCCTCTCCACTTGGAGATTCTCCACATGTCTGGTCATCACTGTGGCCTGAATGAGATTCATTTACCCACTTGGGCAGACAGAAGCTCAGTGTCTGGACTTCTCTCAGGATCACATTAATATGATTAGGTTTCTTGGGATCTTTAATCAGGATAGTCTTCTAGATAAAAAAGCAGCACATGGTTCAAATTGTCTGTCAGGTCGTAGCTTGGAGCATCCACAAGATTCCCACATATTAGTAACCAATTCTTTTGTTTTTCATAAGAATTACGGAAAATAATAATTGTAATAATAATTTTCTAAATTGATGAATTACACATAAGCTTTGCTGCTGAACTCACTGGTCTGACCATTTACTGTTGATTTTAATGTATAAATAATTGTCAAAAGGTCCAGTAATAGAAGAAAGAAAATTATAATATTTTAGTAATTGAACTGACATAATGATATAATGGATAAGGGTCAGACTCATTTTTTTAAAATTGGAAAAATCTGCAATAAATACGAGCAGTTAACATTTTATATATAATATCAGTAATGTGAAAAGCTTCCTTTGTTTGAAGCAACCATGGACTCTGCAGTCATGTGACATGTACTGTAACCCTTCAGCTACAAGGGCTGACAATCATATGGTATAATTATACACATCCACTTTGGTGCATACTGCTGGTTTAATTGTCTTCGCTTATTTATGGAAATTATCTGTATAAATGTTTTATTAGCTACAGTATATGATAAAACTCAAAAGTTATAATTTTAACCACTAGAGGGGGCAAAACAATTAGAAACACCAACATGTGGCATTATGAGCTCACCTGTCTTTCTTTGGTCTGACATCAGATGGTTACCTGTGTGCGGATGGTCAGCCACCAGGCAGCAGGGACTATGAGGAGCATCAGTACGTTAACACCCAGAGTCTGGAAAACCTGGATTCATTCACACAGCAGGGAGCTGGTGGACACAGAGGGGCCAGGGCACCTGACAGTCCCAAAAAGGACCTCTTTGACATGAGTAAGTCTGAAGATTTATATATGACATGTTCTGACAGATACACTGATTATAAATTCACTTTGTTATCTGAGAGGAATCTTACCGCATTTGTATGTGTAAAACATCATTGTCCCTCTAGGGCCCTTTGAGGATGCTCTAAAGCTCCATGAGGCCTGTGGTGGAGCTGTTGTGTCCAGTATATCTGGAGGCTGCGGGGCTCAGGCTGGAGACCAGTGGCCCAGTCCTCCACGACGCAGAGCCCCCGTGGCTCCGAATGAGGAGCAGCTCCGCAGGGAGCCCTGGTACCACAGCCGGATGAGCCGTAGAGATGCGGAGAAACTCCTAGTCCGAGATGGAGATTTTCTGGTCCGGGAGAGCACTACCAACACGGGGCAGTATGTGCTGACTGGCATGCACTGTGGTCTGCCCAAACACCTGCTGCTAGTGGACCCTGAGGGAGTGGTGAGTCTGTCAGCAAGTAGCTCTCCCCAAAAAATACTGTATGTTTACCATCCATTAAACCTTATTCAGTGGTTCTCAACTGGTGGGTCTTGACCCAAAGTAGGCTACATGACCACTCTGAGTGGGTTGAGACGTGTCCATAAAAAAAAGAAAATCTTTTTTTTGGTTTATTTCATGTTTTTAACACTGCATAAAGACATTGTGTTTTACTTTACTTCTTTTTGTAAATTAAATTTGAGCTGCTCAACAATTTAAAAAAAATTGGTTCTACGACTTCATTACTAATGAAAAATGCATGTCACTTGAGGAGCACTGGATTAATTCATACAAAGCCAGTGAAATCAGTGAAGTAGAAATAGACTTAAATCAAACTTTCCAGGTCAACGTCAACATCTCTTGTTTTCCTCTATTAAGGTCCGGACCAAAGACATGTTATTTGAGAGCATAAGCCACCTTATCTCATACCACCTGAAGAACGAGCTGCCTATTGTGGCAGCAGAAAGTGAGCTCCATCTCAAACAGGTGGTCAGGAAGAAACAGTGAGTCACCCGGCCCTGTATCAAAAGATCCCATAACAATGTGTGTCACTGATATATAGTTGGTTGTTGTTGATCTTGTTTGGGTGTTTAGTCTATTCTTGTCTTTATTAACTGCAAACATGAGCATCACATTTCAGTTTTCAGATCATACAGATTATCTACTGTCACACATGATGCTCTTCTACAGATGTACAGTAACGATGTCCTTTTTCTTTCTCTACCATATTCCAGACCTGAATTCTTATTTGCCCATGCAAACCACATAAAAACTGAATCTGGAAACCCTTTTTCTGGAATGATCATTCATCAATGATACTTTCTTTCCATGGACAACTCTGCTAAGGAGAGTGAGGTATCTGACTCCGCCTTGTACTTTCTCTGCCTGTTGGCTAGCAGGATAAACCAAAATATCCGTAACAAACTCCTCAGCATGCAGCTGCTTAGCTAACAAACCAACCAGAATTCACAGTTTGTCCGGTGCCAGAAGTTGGGTAATCACCAACCAATGTCAAAGTTCAAACTCACTACAGCTTGGAGAGGACAAGACCTCAGGAAATCACAAATGGATTTGATGCACGGTGAAGAAAATGTCCTGCAAAGCCTGTAATCGTGAAGTGCTTCCAGCAGTCACATTGAACCGATAACGGACATCACCAGAACAAAACTGTCACAAATTTCTGGTGCAGAGATAAAACCAAGATATGTCAGGTTCCATATTTAGTAGGTCATTACAGAATAATTGCAAGAAATCAAAAATGACGTGACTATATGAAGAAAAACGAGGACTCGTCTGTCTCACTGGAATGTAAAGACTGTTGTTACTTGTTCACAGCTCTGCAGTATCTGAGAAGGCACAAAGGATTCACACTGAACACGATTCAGTGCTGCTTCATAAAAAAGCCTCACATTGTTTTGCCTCTTTTGTTTCTCCATGATAGTCCGAGCATCAAATCGCTTTTTTTTTTTTTTTAAAAAGAAATCATAACACAATCTAACTATATCTTCATGTAGAAAGTCCTGTGGACACACATATGTTGTCTTGAAAATCACATTTACCATGAATATATTTTGTTTTTGTAAGGGCTGTTCATCATTTGGTGATGTGTTGTGAACATCATTGTTCAGACCGCGGTGAATGCTACATCCTGGGTTAAAAACCAACTCCTCTGCAGTCAAACTCCCTGCCTGTTCCCCCCGAGCTCCTCCAACTTCAGTGCCTTAATAACTATACTGACAGGCATTTGTGTCAGAGTGTATATAATGTGCATTTATGCTCCTATTGCAGAAGACTAGTTTTATTGCCATGCCAATGAATAAAAGAACAAACTTCAGGATGATTAAGCTCTTGTACTTGTGAACAGTAACGTAAGCTGCTCTTGTTTTGGGGTGAACAACGATTAATACTGTCTTCTGGTGGTCTTGAGTGTTGTTGTCTTATGTGTGTCCCTCAGATTTTTCTTCTCAGAAGTCACTCCTCTGCAGTGATTGATCTTAAAGAGGGGATTTGGCCTTTATTTGTCCCGACTCAGGGAAATGCATCACTTTATTGATTGTCCTGATCCCACATGTATGTCCACTCATTTCAGTGACTTGCTTGTGTGTTTTTGCTTCTTGGCTGCACAGACAGTGAGTTTCCCACGCCTTTATTGTCAATGTAATACTTTGAAATGTTACTAATTAGGGTTCTTTTCTTTTTGCATTTCTTTGTCTGTCCTTTGCCATATGCGTCTAATCAGGCCCGCTACTGTTTTTAGTATCAGCCTCACTAAATGCACAGAGATGAGGTACACTGCAAGGCTTTTTGTGAGGTCAAAATGATTAATGTTACATTTTCAGTTCTTCCGTTTTGCTTTCTCAGGAATTTCTTGGATCTTTTCTTCTGCGAATAACTGTACGGCCTTTTTGTCAATAAAATAAAATAAATTAAAAATAGGATACATTCAAAGGTTTTTGTTGTTGTTGTCATTTATGAGTCTAAATATCTGTCTACTGGTGTAGCAGGGTTCACAGTCAAGCCCAGCTGTCCAAATTTCCATGCACACATGCAACAGCCAGATTAAGACTTCAGGTTTTCATCACCCAAAAATAGATGAGGGACCGTCTGGAGGCTATGTTGTGGTTTGAACTTCGTTTGTCTTCTTTGGCCTTAATTTCAGTTTTGAGTTTCCTGTATTTAATTTGAAAAATGCTTTCCTCATGTCTGTTTTGTTTTACCTTCTGCCTTTGTGTTTTTCCTGTCTTGTTTTTGCCCTCACCTGTATCTTTTTACCTCGTCAGCACCCCTATATTTAGTTCTACCTCTTTTTCAGTTCTTTGTTAGTCTGTTGTATTGTCCGATCCAGTGTCCTGTCTGACAGCCATGCCAGCCTTATCTTGTGGATTTTCTTCAGTTGCTCGGTTTTTCTGTAAATTCTTTGTAATTTTATAAATACGTTTTTTAGGATTCAGCCTTCGTTTTCTTGCCTTTTGTTGTATTTTCCTGCTGAAGTTCCTCATTTTGTTTTCAATAAACCGTTTTCCTTTTAAACCTCCTTTTGAGTCATGCGTTTGGATCCTACCTGCCTTACTTTCTAACACTGTAGCTTGAGAAACCCAGTTTGCATTCAGTCAATTGTATCTGTGGATGAAACAAGATAATAGCAGAACAATTATTTTAGTTTTTTATTATAACAATATTATATAAAATCAATAGGCTTTTCACACAATCAATGCACCTGATTCTATCATCTAAATAACCACTTTGTATCCACATTCACTGTCTGCTATCATAAACCCCTGGCATACTGCATAATGAAGGCACTCCCTGTTCATTGTTTTCACTGTTTGGTTATCAGTCACACCTCGAGGCTATCCTTTAGGTTACTATATTGTATGCATGCAGCTACGTCTGACCACAGATCAGTTGTATTTGGCTTTACGATACTGGTCCCACAGGCTGCTGTGCTGGAGGTGAGACGGTATGCTGCCTTGCAGATGGACTGCAGGTGGGGACAGATTTGCAGGTGTTTTACAGTTCAGTTTCACTACTGTGTCATCCTCAGGATCTGGAGTAGCAGACGCTGCACCTCTTCATCCATACGACCCTATTCGGAAAAGGCAGAACATGTTGCTTACATATTTTATTCCTGGATATATGAGCACAGGTGCAACACCTACAACCAGTGGTGGAATGTATTTAAGCGCTGAAAATACTAGTTTGAGTTATTTGTATTTCCATTTACTGCTACTTTATAATTCTACTCCACAACAATTAATAAATATTGTGCTTCCAACTCTCTTGCATTTATTTGACAGCTGCAGTTCTGTTTTTTTGTTGTTGCAGTGACTTCATAATCGGGATGAGCTTATTAAATATGATACAGACCTCCAAGGTGTGAAAGCAGGATCAATTATTTGCACTGCACTCTACACACCATCTATCTTGGTTCTACATTTTATATGCTGTCAAACAATGGTGCAGTGATGAAATGGAAACTATTCTCCCCTCCTGTGCTTGTAAGGGAGGCCCGAGACAACCTATATTGTATTTGTACAACTTAGCTTCTGACATGCTTGCCACACTGTTAATGCTAAATGTACCGGAAAAGAGAAGAGGCCTGGAGGCTTCAAGAGCATGCCAAAAGTATTAAGCATAAGTAGCCAGCGGCTATCATAAATATCAGTGACACCTCAACTATTTCTCATTATGACCTGTTGGACAAAAGGAGATAACAAATGTTTACACCTTAATGGTGGAACATGATAAAACAGTCCAAGACAGTGAGCTGAGCCCCATTTCCCTGCATGTCTCTGGAAATTTCCTCCACTTTGACTGGTAAGCATAGATGGTGAACAAATCATTCCCACTATTTATAGTCTGCATCACAAAGGATGACAAATTCAAGTTTGACTAGTCACAGTCCAGACTCTTTGTGGCTGTTACAGAAAATGCATCCAGTGAGCTGAACATTGAAAATGTATCTGTTCCATGCTGAAACAGGAACCCAAAACTCCAGAAATAGCCAAGAAGACAGTAGTGTCAGCAGAGCTGTTCAAACAACTGATTATGGAGGTGGAGCACACAGACACAGTTTATGCTCAAGTGTATATATTAACAAATCCTCATTTAAAAGGCCATTTTAAGCTTAATATGTGTATATGCATGCAATCAACTGACCTGTACTGCTGCCAGTAAATGGGAGCGATATACAGACACCACTTGTTTGTGCTTTCTCTCCCAGTCCTGCAAAAAAGAAAACATTACTATGATTTGATGATCCAGTAGTTTTAGTTTCTTGTCATTTTCAGAGATGATTATTCTCACATAATACATCCCAAATTTGTTCTCACCTGGAGCTGTTGGGTGAGTATGGAAATCCTGTTCTGCAGAGCCATTTGTTGCCCAGGGTTACCATGATGGGTGGATGGGGAGGAGGTGATGCCGAGAGGAGGTGAAAGTGCTCCCAGGGCCTCTTTTAGCCGGAACACGTCCTTTGACAGCTCTGTTATCTGCATACACATCCCACACATCAGTTTGCCGGTCTCGCTCTCTAACAGCAGTTGTTTGAATCGGCCTTGCAATCTCTCACCTTACGGTCCTTCTCCTTAACCAGGCCCTGGGATTCCTGGATGTCCTTGTGGAGCTCCTGGATGTGGCTGGACTGGGTCTGGAGCTCAGCGAGCTGCTGCTGCACAGTGGCCAGCTGAGACTCTGCGACCTGCCGCTCACTCTTGTTAAAAAGTGCTTCCCTCTGTACCTGGAACACCTACACCAGTAAAACCACGAGCAGTATCCTGTCACTATAAAAGTGTTGTCTACATTTGGTCATGTTCCCAATGTAGATACTTTCTGCTTGTATAAAAGTGGAGGCTTACTTGGCACAAATTTGCCAGTGCAATTGCTGCAATAGTTAAAATGTACAGATTCATACACACTTGCAGGAAAAACAAAAGTCTGGATTTTTTTTTTAATGGGTTATGGTTGTGGCATTACACTTGTAATTCCCAGTGTGTTCCCTTGTCCGTGTCCCCTTTGTCCTACAGTCCCCCCACACCTGCCTCTCATCAGCTCTCCTGGTTGCCCGGCAGCACATCAATCCATCATCTCATCAAGCCCTCTAGCATTTAGATCCTGGCCTCTCACCCACTCATCGCCAGTTTGTTGTGTTAACCAGCCAGGTGGTGGTCGTTCTTGACCGCTTAGAAGTCAATTCCTTGTAAATAACCCTTGGTCTCCCGTGTCAAGGAGCTATCATTCCCTCTACAACCTGCTCCTTCAGCCAGCCACCACCACCAGTCTGTGCCTCACTCAGCTGAGCACCGACAGTCACCTCTCCACCTGGCCTCCACTGCTACTCACCCAGCCCTTCCCCTCCATCTCCTGTGCTAACAGTAAATCATTCTCACTTCTAACCAAGCTGTCATTGTCTGGCCTTTATGTCCTCAATCTTGGTATCTCACTTCAGTCTGTATGAGTCAAATATATCAGCAGCAGCACGGCATTGCATTAATGGCTATGGATGGTTTTATGAGTTCACCTCTGCTACAAAATAGGAAGGATTCTCTTAATAAAAGGAGGCCATTTATTAACCACTGTTTGCCATCCTGGGTCTGAGAGACCATTACGAGGTTCACGAAATATAAAGTATTTATATCTGAATACAACCACAGGCTGAGGGAAAAATTACATTCGGAGTGTCATCAGGAAGCTAAAGTGTACATACAACAGCACTTCAGTGCATCAGTAAACATATATGCAGAGGGATCATTGAAACAGAGGGGGTCACTGACGACGGGATGTGATATGAATAATGTAGAGGCAGGAAGGAGGCCTTCATGGAACACAGCTCTCTTTGTGGCAGACACAATAACGTCTAATTTGGCTTTAGATGACATTAGAAAGGATTGAAGGCAGAAACGATCACACACGTGTCTACATTCTTTCACACACACACACACACACACACACACACACACACACACACACACACACACACACACACACACACACACACACACACACACACACACACACCTCAGTGCAGGTCTTCTCGTGTTTCCGGGTCAGATCATTGAAACGGGCCGTGATGGCGTTGATCTCGGCCTGCAAAGAGAGCCGCAGCGCCTCATGGTCCTCCTTCGAGATCAGACCCTGTTCTGCGGCCTTCTGGGATTTCAGGTCTCTCAGCTCCATCTCCTTGTCAGTCAGAGCGTCCTGAGCTGCTGCTGCGCTGCTCTCTGTAGCCTGCAGGGTGCGCTGGAGCTCTGCCTGAAGAAGCACAGATTAACCGATGAATTATAACATCCTGTATGCTGATAATTTGGAAGTTTATAGCAAACTCGCACAAGTGACAGAAAAAAACATTGACCGTTATTTTAAAATCATTTTAGTAACTAAACAGCAGGGTGTGGGGTAGAGTCCTTACCAAATACCAAACCATGAAGCCCCATGAGAAATGGCCTTACAGGAAAGGACCATATTTTGTTAAAGAATGCCTTAAAACAGTATTCTTATGCCGGCACGCACCTTGAAAGAACTGTTAATGGCTGTAACTATTGTAAATTTTTACACCATCTGTAAGAAATTCTTAAAGCAATTTCAGTAACTGTGATGGGGACAAAATCGACATTTCAATTTCTGAACAAAAATCGTCTCCAAAGTTCACCCCAAGCTGATTGATATGTGGCTTCAGAGGACACGTCTATGGAAACAAAAAGAAAACATCATACTAAAACCACTTTAAAAAGAGCCCCACTTTAATGGTCTCAAGCTCAGGCTGAATCCTCATACTGCAGATGAACTTGTGTATTTTCACACAGAATGAGGAGTGTGGATTTTTGTCCCCCGTCACTTAAATGGAACCGATAACTGTATATATGGACAGGTTAGTAATGTTTTAAGATGTTGTTGGGGAAAAAAAAGTGAACCGCTGACTTAAATGAACCATAACTTTAAGGCCCTCCAGAAGTATGTCCCCCCCATTTGACCCCAAAATAACTGTCTACAGTACATATTGTCTATGTTTAGTTTTAATGAAATCAAGCTCCCTATATTAAGAAATTCTTCAAACATATCTTGCCTCATCTGCTTCGCTTGATAACTTTGTATCATTATATTTGCAAATTCCTGCTTACCTTGACCTTCTCATGCTCCTCTTTGGGAATGGCATCCTGCATGGCCTCCAGTTTGGCCTCTAGACTGGCAGCCTGCTCCTCAGCATGGCCCCGCAGGGTCTTCTCCTCTTGGAGCTCCTGCAGTGTCTGAGCCAGCTGCTCTGATACTGCAGAGAGCGCCTCCTTATGTTTTGAAAGTGGCACAGTGTCATTCAGCTGCAGGGCGTCCTGAGCCCGGCCCTCACGCTCAGCACACAGACAATCCAGAGCCTGGGCTGCTTCCTGCCTCGCCACCTCCAGCTCTTCTCTCACTGCTGCCATGGTGCGTCTGGAGTGATCTGATTGGACAGAGGCATGATCATTCACAAAATGAACAGAAACGTCCAGAGCTACAAAGATGTTCTATTCAGGGGAAAAAATGACACTGCACACCTGATATGACTGAGATCTCTGAATGCTCTTCCTCCTCCTCCTCTTCCTCCTCCTCATCGCCACGGGAAGGAGGTCTGAGTCTCTCCAGCTCCAGGAGGGCATCGTTGAGCCTTCTAGCCACGTCCACTCTCTCCCTTGCCAGCTGCTCACACTGGAGCCCCAGAGTCACCTGCACCTCTTCCAACTGCGAGCGGGGCACACACTTTCTGAGTTCTCCCTCAAGCTCACCCAAATGCTCCTGAAGGCGACGGACCTGATCTCCATCTGCTGCTGCTCCTCCCTCTTTGCCTGACGTCCTGCTCTCTGCCAGGGCTGCCTCCAACTCAGCCACTTTGTCACGCAGGCACTTCACTGTTTCCGTCTCTCCTGCTTTGTCGTCTTTCTCCTCGTTCTCTTTCTGGGCCAGAGCAGCCTCGAGTTCCTTTACTTTCTCTGTCAGCTGTCTGATTGTGTCACTGTCCGGGCCGCTCTGACCCCCAGCCTCGCCCTGTCTCTTGGCAAGCTCCTCCTCTAGCTCCGTCACCGTGGCTCTCAGCTGCTGGGCCTCCTGGTTCGGGCCATTCTCTGCAGCCCTAGCACCTGCTGCAGCTATATCCCCTTCACCACACTCCACAGAAAGCACCCCGAGGCACATCTGCTCCTTTAGCTCCTCCAGCTCAGACTTGGAAGAGGCCAACTGCTCCTCCAGCCCACGCAGCTTTTCCTTCAGAGCTTCTGTACTCTCTGCATCTGCACCTCCTTCCTGAGACTTCTCATCGCTGCGGCAAAGAACATTTTACAAATCAAGCTATCAAAAAGTGAAGTAAACATGTCTGGCATCATATTAGGAAATCTTAACTTGTGATGTTATGAATGCATTAAAAGACAGGTCTGTCACTCAATCATAATTTATTCTATAAAATGTTGAAAAATCACAATTTCCAACAGGCCAAGATGATTCCCTCAAATTGGAGTCAAATATTAATATTCCTACTGTTATAACTTTTTGCTTTATTAAATCATATAATTCATACATCTATTATTAAAACAGGTGACAAACAGGTCTGTTTTTCAAATAAATCAAGGATTCGAGTGACCACTTCATTTTAATGTTGTACATTATATGTCTATAGAGGTGTAAGGTTGCCAAACTGCAACCTGTACTGATACAAATATATGTATTGTTGTTGTTTTTTTTAAGTATAAAACAAAAATCATGATGCAGTGCAGCAGTTGTCAAGAAACCAACCTGCTCAGCCTTCATCAGGCTGCAGAATTTTGTTTTTCAAAGGTTCAGCACTTTTAAAAATGGCCTTGATAGCAGACACTGCTGAGTTTGTGGAACTGATATTAGCAAAGGTGAGCACATCTCCCAATAAAGGCTTGAACAAGTGAATGTGAACTGTGATACTGTCGGTACTCCAGTTTGCTGGTGGTAAACCATAAATTAATCGATCTTACCGCTCCTCTGCCACACTGGAGGCCTCGTCTGAAGCCTGGGCCTGAGAGAGGCGCTCCTGAAGGGCCTCAAACTCCTTCCTCAGGGTCTCATACTGAACTATGGGGATAACGTCTGGACTACAGGTCTGTATGTCTGTGTCGTCCTTCTCAAACATCTCCAGCATCTGTACTCAGATTGACAGAGATGAAAATATAGCGGTTTATGGGGGTTAACACCTTTTCAGGAACATGCATTGTACTAAACTTTCAGGTAGAGTCATTAGAGAACACTAAATATTTTGGTATCAGAAAGAGTAGTAATGTTTGGCTTCCATCTAGGTGTATAGTACAGTGGACTGCAAGTCTTCGTTACTAAATAAATATACTCTAGCTAATTAATATTTCATATAAACAAAGAAAAAGTAACTAAAATCCCTCAGAGATTCAAATTTTCAACTCCAAAAACAATGAATTCAACATTTTTCAATTTTTTATTAAAATGTCCTTCCTGTCTGGCAAATTCTTTCTAACCCCACTTTCCCAGATTATTTTTTAGATTTAGTCTCAAATTCAAAGCCGAGATAAACATTGGTGACATCATCTGAGGTAATTTTCTCTGACTTGTTTCCTCCAGAGCTGCAGACAACAGGGAATAACTGTTTTTACAGGATATTTCTTCATGTGCAAAATAGACGAAGCCCTGTCTTATGCAATTATAAAACTGCACCATTATAAACCACCAATATGAATCACAGCAGGAGGTTTTGGTTCTAGTTAATTTCAGTCCTTCATCACAGACCCCAACTCTTTGTCCTCCTGTCAGACCTAAGAGTTCCTGCTTCTCTGTCCGTCCCTTTTTTCACACAGCAGGGCAGATGTGAAACTCTTGGCCTGGATCTCTGCTCATCATGTCTCCAGTGGTGAATGAACAACCACACTATAACAGAATATTTCAAACAAACTTCAACACTAAAGAGCTCCGCTTACTTCAACCAGCATGACCCAGTGAGGGAGGAATGTCTTCAAAATGCCTCCATGTCTGCATCTGATGCTGCTCTGTTCTATTTATACCTGGATGGACACCATTGCCTTGGTGCATCAGGGGACCAGAGTGCTAAAGTTGAATTGGTCATGACTAATGCTTGCTCTTAAAACACAATCTTTGATTTGGATTACTGATTGTTTTCACCCATGTCCTATTGTTTTCCTGGCCTCCCATGTATATAGTCTGCATGTTTCTGTCAGTCTACACCACTTCTTTGTTGTCCATCATGCTCATTGGTCCAGGCATCTTTCCCAGTGTTTTCAAAGAGTCCTGTCATGAGTCTTCCCAGTCTTTTGATTCTGTTTTGTGTAATTTTGACTCAGCTTTCGCCTTGCCGTTTTTAGTACTGATTTGTTTGACTTCATGGTTTTGACCACGGCCTGTTTTTTGGACTTTGCCTTTTGACTCATCCCTGTAATTTACTGTATTGTTGTATTTTATTACATGCAATCACCAGAAGAGTGGATTACGTTGTGCATTTAGATCCTCTCCCCGTCGTCCCGGTGTTAAATTAAGTTTGTGCACTTTAATGTGGCACTTACTGTGTGATGAGCATGAATATCTTTTCAGTGTGTGTGTAGGTGCTCATATATTAGGCGTGTGTTTATGCTTCTTGGCCTCACCTGCACTTTAAGAATGAGTTCAGAGTTCTCTGAGGTGAGCTCTTCTATTTGTTTACGCAGCTTGGCAACAGTTCTTCGGTCTGCAGGGGCCGGAGAGGGGCTGGCTGAGTCTGTTTGAGAAGTGGCCTCATCCTGAGCAATGGAGGCTCGGGAGCGCTTAGAGAGCAGCTTTTCTAGAGGAAAGGTTCAAGAGAAACCACAGAAAAAATAAATCTGTGTGACATGACAGATGCATGAATGCCCAAGTGGCACAGCAAGGACACGTGCATGGAAGTACATGCATGCTCTGTGCCAGGGACAGGAAAGTTCACAACTACACAGATGGCATACCTGGGAAGTCCAGCATTTCATCCATGTCCTCAGAGTCGCTGGCCCCAATACCATGGCCCCCCTTCAGCTCCTCAAGCAACTTGTCCCTCTCTGCCTCTGACTCCTCTAGACGCTGCTTCAGTTGGGTCAACTAGTGCACACACAAATAACTCACATTTCTAAATATGTTGTGATCTTGGATATACACGCTTACACATGGAGCTCTCTCAATAGTTATAGGTTTAAATAAAATCGGGCTTTGCATGCATGCATAGGGAAATGTGCACAGCCTGCTGATCAGTACCTCCTCCAAGGCAGAGAGGGCACTCTGTTGCTGCTGCTCAAAGGCTTTGATCTTCTGGAGCAGACGGCCTCTCTCCAGACGCAGCCGTCGGATCTCCTCAAACACCTCCTCATCTTCCGCCTTTATATAGACAACCGCAAAAAAATATGAAAGACCAAACTCTAACTGCATTTCAAGTAATATAAAAACACCCATTAGAACTGGAAAAAAAAGCAAGACTTACAGAGCTAACCTGTGCTGACTGTTGGGAGTCTGGCGGCTGGGGAGATGGAGATGGAGAGGGAGACTGCAGCTGCTGGGGTTCAGGGGACTGGGCAGGGGGAGCTGGATTCCGGGGCCGTGGAGAGGGTGGCAAACCTTGCATCTTTGTGACGAGAAAACAAATGAAACTTTCCATTACATAGATGATACTGACCAGTTAATCTCTTCAGAAGCAATGTTGTATTACAGAGATCTTACCGAAGGAATATCTGTACAATTAGCATAAATATGGACACCTATGTACCCTTCTGGCTCTTATGTGGTACCATACATAGACTGGGAGGCACAAGATAAATTTGAGGCAAATCTGTTCATTTTCCTGATTTTTATGTCATCTTAAACACAATGACATGAAAGAAAATTACTCTCAGGTTTAATATTTCACAGCTCAGATGCTGGTTCATGTTCAAGGCGTAGGTTATGTATGATGACAATACTGAAAGGCTTGACTGTACATGTGGTGAAACGAAGATGTGTTCTGTCCACTTAAAATGCTTCCTACAGTACCTGAAGCAGAGAGCGAGGTGGCGGGGGAGCTTTCCGTTTGCGTGGGGTAGTCCCCCCTTGCACTGATGAGGTGCCTGCGGGGATCTGAGTTGGCAGCGTGGGAGTGAGAGGGGGGTCACAGACAAGCAGAGGGCAAGCTCAACTTAAAAAAAAGAAAACGGTGGAAATTAAGATAAGACAAAGGGTCTGCAACAATGAGAGGAAAGAAAGCAAAAAAAAAAAGAAAGCAGCACACAAAAACAATGACCTCATATTGGAAAACATGCACAATATGATCGGCCAAAGTGAGCCATGATCTCATTGGCGGAGGGAGTGATGCAGCACACAGCTATGCAACATTACCTCCTCGCCTGCTCCCTCAGAAGCTACGTATGCATAGGGAAAGAAAG
Source organism: Brachyistius frenatus (assembly GCF_029030835.1). Classification (NCBI taxonomy): domain Eukaryota; kingdom Metazoa; phylum Chordata; class Actinopteri; family Embiotocidae; genus Brachyistius; species Brachyistius frenatus. Next base: position 5,607,844 of record NW_027210617.1, read on the forward strand.
GCACAGTAAAACACTTAAACTTCTTCAGAAAAACAACAAGAAACACATGCATAAACACCTACAGGCACTAGGCCTTCCCCTCACTTATATGTAAATTATATAGGTGTCATTCATATATCTTGTAATAAAACCACCAAACTCTCTAATTGTAGGATATCAATTAATGTGGCCAGGCATCAAATGCACACCAAATCCTCTCCTTCATCTTCCACTTTTCAGGCCAGCCACACATCTGTTTTTCGTATATCAGTAAAGTCTTTGTAAGGAGATAAAAGTGGAGCGAGGCTTTCGTTTCATTTTTTTTAAACCCCAGTGTGCAATCACACCCAGCTGTCCTCCAGATCCACTTCCTCCTATTACATTTGTTTCCTGGGGGAGCAGTGGGAGAGTCAGGATCTGGAGCAGCACGGCAACAAACAGAAGCCATAGCCCGGGTCCGATGAGCTGTAGGATGCTGCTGCCATGTGTGTTATATTTTCACATGAAAAAAGGTGCTTTCAAGAGGTGTTTTATTTATGATTTAACAGAACTAACGAGGTGTGTTTTATAATAGTTTGGTCAAAACAGCTGCAGTTAGAACAGTTAGAAAGACCTCACGGGATCTTCAAAGGAAAGTAGAAACAGTCCATAAAAAAGACTCCAGCCTTATACAGTACCTGGTGGTACTCCATCCTGCAGCATCTGAATGATGCGTTGGTTGCCTGTGGTTACGCTGTAGTCAGTAGCTGTGTGTCCAAGGGTGTCAACCAGCTGCGTGTTGGCCCCACCTCTCAGCAAAGCCTCTACAGTCTCGACACTGTCACTCTCACAGGCCAGCATCAATGCAGACCTGTGACTCAAGACAAAATATAAAAACATAACAAGGTATCACAAAATCAATAACAACAGTAATACAACCAAAATTATTAAAATGAGAAAGTAATGGAGAATAACATGGTATATAGACTTCAGGACTTTACTTAAGTATTATGCAGAGAGACATAAAGTTTGCTTAAACGTGCAAAACTCTTATTTTTGGTTAATGATTCCAAATATACAAATCAGGCTGGCTTTTAGAATGAATTGCAAGACAATAAACTTATGAAACAAAAGGCACTTAAATGTAGCTGAAAGACATTATGTCTCGTCCCTTGTTAATGTTAACCGGAGAGACAGTTCTCTAATAATCCTCTTCAAGAAGCTGTCTGAAGCCAAATTGAAAGCTGGTGCTCCCAGCTGGAGGTCCTGACCTGCATTGCTCCAAATCTCTCCCAAGTACTCCCTACGACTGGAGTCTTTCTATGGGAATCCATCCTGTATCCTGACCCAGACTGCTGTGAGAATATTCCTGGAGCAGTTTTTTGGTTCTAGCTTAGTGAAGAAGGCGATTTTGTGTCCTTGTCTGCTTGTGCAGCCTCCAGCATGTCTGACATGTTCAGTCATTCCTTCTTTCATGGATTTCAGCAGCAGCCACAAGAAATCATCCAGTGACATGGACAAAGGACAAACTTGTGCTACCGCTGCCTCACCAAACCCTGGGATTGCCATAACAATTCAGTACCTTCCTTGGTTGTCCTGTATGTTTGCATTGGCACCTCGACCCAACAGAAAGACGCACAGCTCCACTCTGCTCATCTGGGCTGCTAAGATCAGAGGGGTGGCCCCATCCTGACAAAGACACACGATAATCAAAACATCACGAAGCAATAATATTTACAGCAAATACCAAGAGAATCACTGATCAAACCAAACATTATAAACTGTAGCCACAAACTTACACTGTCCTGGACATCCAGATTGGCTTTAAAGTCCCACAGTGTCTCAGTGCAGGACAAGCAGCCACTGACCGCTGTGGGGTACAATCAGAATTATGATCATCAAAGGTTTGCATATAACGTGTTGTACTTTAATAATGAAATTCAACCTAATATCTAAACTGTTTTTTGTATTTAGATAAAACATAAGATTCAGAGTTTCTTTACACCTACTCATTTTAATGCTTACATTATTTTCACGTATGAAAGGATTTTTTTTATATTGCAAACTTTATGTATTTAAATAAGCTAAAGTATTAATGCTGTACTGTAACTGTTACCTGCATGATGAAGTGGTGTCCTACCAATGCTGTCGGTGCATTCTACTGACAATCTCTCCTGTTACAGGAAATGGACGTAACAGCAAAAAAACTCATTTGTAATTAGCACAATTTTAACATGTTATGTTTGCAAAATCCTTATTATATTCCCAAGTTACAGAATGAATGAATTAACTCTCGTGTCACTGTGTTTTACCTGCAATAGTCTCTTTAGACACTCTGACTGGCCATTTTTGGCAGCAAGGTGCAGGGCGCTGAAGCCTAAAGTTAAGGCAGTTAAAAACAGACCTTTATAAACAATCCATGAAATGTGTGATTCTTGGGTTGCAGGATCTTTTTTTTTTTTTTTTTTTTCTGTAATAAAACCCCTTACCAGCTCCATCAGTGACGTTGACGTCTGCTCCGTGAGAGATGATTACCTCCAGACAGTCTAGTCGGCCTCGGGATGCACAGAGGTGAAATCTGCCAGCGGGAAGAAGGACAACACGCGTTGCTAGTTTCACAGATGAGAAAATAAAATAGGCTTATATTTGTTAAAAAATAAACTGATCATCAATTTAGTTTTGGTTCTAGAAAAAGTAGGCAACAAATCATTTACCAAAACATTTTGAAAGAAAACATGATAAAGAATTAAATTCAATCCTTTTAGCTGAACAGTCAGTCATAGGTATTTTCAAGGAAAAGTACTTTTGCTGCAAGTTTTACATTACCAAAAGCAACAATAGCAGAACAACTCAAACTCTCACGAGTAGAATTGAAAGGAATAAAAATGGTGAAAATGTAGGTGCCCAACTTACGCAGACTTGCCCTCAGAATCCAACTTGGTGGGACAGAGACCTTTTTTGACGATGAGAGCAGAGACTTTGTCGGGTTCGTTCTGCTCCACAGCCTGCAAAAGCCTCTCATCACTCTTACTCCAGTCTTGACTCTGAGGGGGCCAAGCCAGAGGACAGGTCACCACCCACCAGGTCACCAATGAAAACTGACACTACACTGCACATCTCTCAACATACAAAACAACAGATGACTGAGAAATTAAATGCAATTAGGATGTGCAACAACCAGTGAGGATGTCCATGTGAGACATATGCTTTTTAATGTCTGATGATTAACAGAATACAGCATACCAGTTTTGCAGAAAAGTGGCAGAAAAAAACCTTTTTAACCGACTGAAACGTATCGGATTAATTTCCTATTTACATGTTTATTGGATAGAGAGAGAGGATACCTACTGGCAGCGGTAGCAGGCTGAGACAAGGACAGAACCGCTTCATCAAGCTAAAAACAGGCTGCTGGGGATCCATTCTGCTAGCAGGATGTCACACACAACTAAATACAGCTACAGTGTACGAAGCCACCACCGTGCCTGACAATACACACTGCCACCTGGCTACATAACAACACAGACTCACTCCAGATGATTTACAGAAATCAACTCATAAGTTTCTGTAAGATGTCCTTTAGAGGTCAGAGCAACATCACAGCAGAAATATGTATACTAGAGAAGTTATGCTCAAATCATACCTCCAGTGAAACTGAATAACTCCCCACACATACACAGAGTAACACAGCTAATATCTGTCCTCCCTGTCTCGTGCTCCCTCTCCGCATTCAAAACAGTATCCCCCTCGTCTTCTTCCAGCTGCTAGCAGGGACATAGCCAGTCTGTCCAGCACACACACACATACACACTGCCACCTCCCTTCTTTTCTCACTGCCCTCCTTTCTCTAACCTAATAATTGCTCTGCTCTCCTTCTTCTCCACAGCGAGCTCCCTTACTTTCCTTCATTAGTTTTTGTCAGGTCCTGTACAGTACCTCCTGTCAGCGTCATAGGACTGTTTCTCTGCAGCTACAGAGCAGGGCCTGGGTGATGTGAGGACTCAGCAAAAAGAGAAAAAAAAGCTGCACTCTGCTTTGCAAGTCCTGATGTTAATTTTCAGGACAGAGGGGACATAATGAGAAACAAAAACAATATCTATCTATCTATCTATCTATCTATCTATCTATCTATCTATCTATCTATCTATCTATCTATCTATCTATCTATCTATCTATCTATCTATCTATCTATCTATCTATCTATCTATCTATCTATCTATCTATCTATCTATCTATCTATCTATCTATCTATCTATGTTTGGACTTCTTTGTTGTTTGTTAGGTGAAATTAGGGCTCAGCAATATATTGACTAGACTAGACTATACATTGTCTTAGCGTTTTCATATCATAATGTGATATGGTATAATTGTTGCCTTTTTCTGGTTTAGAATGATGCATTACAGTAAAATTATATAATTTTCTGAACTTACCAGACTATAGTTGTTTTATTATTTGTCTTTACCCACTTAGTCACTATATCCACATTACTGATGATTATTTATCAAAAATCTTATAGTGTAAATATCTTGTAAAGCACCAACAGTCATCCCTACGTTATTGTTTCAATGTTGATATCAAGGTATGTAGATGTAGGCCATACATGAAACTACTCTGTCTCATTTAAGGACATCATCCTTGTCAACAGTGATGTGGCGATTACTAAATGAGCCATTAAAGAGTGATATCAAGGTGGTAGAACTTCTTCTTAAGACAGGCTGAAATGCTGCTAAAAGCATCACCAGAAGGGATACAAATGATCTAACCACCCGACAGAGGCAGCAGGCCACTGAGAGACTTCCTTGAAGTTGAAAGGTTGCTGGTTAATCAACTTGCATCAGTGAATCAGAACAATAAACCAGCATGCACCATGTGCTAGTTGGCTGTTATATTTCCCTGTATCCCTGTATTTAAGTAGCCCCCTTAGATTAGCAAAAGGATGACAGCAGGAAAGTGGAATTCTTTGTGTGTGTGTGTGTGTGTGTGTGTGTGTGTGTGTGTGTGTGTGTGTGTGTGTGTGTGTGTGTGTGTGTGTGTGTGTGTGTGTGTGTGTGTGTGTGTGTGTGTGTGTGTGTGTGTGTGTGTGTGAATAATTGAAGGCTACCTGAGATCTCTGGATATAGCAGCAGTCTGGAGACAGCCCTGCTCTCCTGCTGCTGCTCAGTGACACTAAATCCCAGTTCCCCCCATTCACACACACACACACACACACACACACACACACACACACACACACACACACACACACACACACACACACACACACACACACACACACACACACACACACACACACACACACACACACACACACACACACAAAGCAACCTGGGACCTATATAAATGACTACTTAATACAGAGAGCAGCTCAACAATGCAATATTATGTAAAAACAATTATATAAATAACTTGTGCGCCAAGCAAACAGGTGCCAACACACCTTCAAAGCTCAACATGTATTACAACAGATGGCACTTACCTCATTCTTTTTAAACTTTGCTTTCAGACTTTTCATACTGGTTTAATAGTCTCAACAGGAATACTGGAATAAACAAGGTAATAGTAAACAAAAAACAAACTTAGTGTAATTGTAAATTACATTTTACTCAGTGGATCTTAAACTAGTTTTAATCTATTAACCCATGACTCAGTCATCCACAATGCAACAACATCATTGCAATGCAGGTGTATCAAAATCTTCGAGCACATAGGGAATGCACCACACCAGGATAACATTAATAACATTCCATGCATTTAACACACAGCAGCAGTCTGACCTGCAGCAGAAACATGCAGCCTACCTGTAAAGGTCTGCCCCGTTCCAGGTGAGGGTTTCCTCTGTCCCATTAGCTGCTTACTGCAAAATACTGAAGTCACTGCTGCCTGGCGGACAGCAGGAACGCACCCGCCCTAATCGTAAATCAACCAATCAGCAATACGCAAAACGCCGGATCAGCGTTTGATTGGCCATGACGGATGGCACACCGTGGCAGTCTGTCGCGTGCAGCACAGCTGACGAGACAACGCGGAGCAATTTCAAAGACGCGTAAGTGTCGTTAAGCAGAGCACGTTGCTTTGTGCTTAACAGCCTGTTGTAAACCGTGGAAAAGCACTCTGACTTGTACAACGTGTCATTTTTGTCGTTATTTCCGCTTTAGGAGTGGGAAAGTTCGTGAGTTGAGGCATTTGAACCCTGAAACGTCATGGTGAATTTCACCAATAACACCACTAGATAAGCTGAACCCGGAAGCTCGAACCTTTGTTTTAAAGAAAAAGTGAGGTAAGTGAAACGTAAAAATAGTTGCGCACCGGGTTAACCTAAATGTTACTTCACTACTTATGAACTTTACTGGGCCCTTTGTAGCACCGCCCCAAATATATATATATATATATATATATATATATATTTAGGCTACATTGCCCGGTTCTTGGTAATGCATGGATACTAATCAAACCATTTTCACAAACGGTGAAGCATGCCTCTGTTGTTATTTCTGCAGGACACATGCGATACTCACAAGCCACCAAATGAGGGCAGTCAATGCAAGGCAGACGAAACTACTGGAATCAATTATTACGACAGGTCTGTTGCCTTCCTTTCCCCCCCCCCCCCAGCTCCTTGATTCAACATAAAGGCTCGTGATTATGTTCAAATTAAATCCATGGCTTTAAAAGGTAACCTCCTTCATTTCTGTCAGTGTTAACGCAAACATCTGCTCAACCACTTCAAAAAAGATTGTTTATATCCCTTTTGAAACTACTGAAAGAGCATCATCTGAGTGAAGCCTGAAGTTCAGAGAATATGTCGCATCCATATTTAGCCCTTTATAATGAGGCAGCCTTATTAATTATCTGAAAAATTCCACCGTGCCTTATTTTTCATATGCAATTAAATCTCAACTGTGTTCATTTTGCATGAAAAAAACAACAACACAGTGACTGTATACCTGTCTGTCTGTCTCTGTCTTTGATTATCCTTGTTTCCTCTTCCTCCTCTGTGCTCTCTTTGTGTCTTCCTTTCACGCACTCGGACAGCTTGTCTGCCTGCCTGCCTGCCTGCCCGCCCGCCTGCCTGTCTGTCTCTGATTTTCCATCTATTGCTGGATATCAGTCTTTTCTTCCATAAAGTCCTGGCTCTCACCGGGGCCAGGATGGAAACAAAAATCCAATGTATGCTCAATATGGTACCGGCCTGTACTGAGTGGATTGTGAAAAAGGTGAGATGAAAAAGGGGGACGTGTGACTGAGGGGAGGAGGGAAAGAAGGAAGATTACTGCAATATTCAAAGATAAAACACGAGATAAACATGCAAAGGCAGGAAAGAATGAGGATGGAAGATGAGGATACAGAAAAAGGTACCTTTTTTGTAATGTGGGGAAAAAGATTTTAACTGGTCCGATACAGTGATTTTGTGGGGAACGTGGCATATATATCGTGCATATTGTCTTGTAATATCTATTCTCATACGTTGTCCCAGCAAAATCTCTATCAACCAAATGAATAAAGGATTTAATTACCAAAAGACCTTTAGCACAACAAATTAATCGTATTCCCACGGATGATGGATTCTCACAATATATGTACCCTTTTTTAAGTGAGACTTTGTTGTTTTTGTTTTTCTTAAAACATAGAGGGGGGCCTAGTGATGTAAGGAGGAGGTGGAAGAAACGGGAGAAACTCGAGGACTCCGGGGGTTTTAAACTCAGACCTTCTTTTCCACAGCATAAAACTGAAAGGTCTTTGTGGAATGATGTCGTGAAACTGATACTGCTTCACCAGTATAATTGATTTGAATGGGACTGCAGGGATCTGGACGGTTTGCCATCACACTTACATACCACGCCGCCTTTAGATTTCCAACAGAAACACCCTGGGACTTCTTTCTGACCTTCCATTAAGTCTGGAGCCTGAGCTTGGGAAACCCTGGTGCAGATAGAATGGTGCAGGCAGGCAGGCAGGCAGGCGGGAAGGGGAAGGGGAAGATGTGAAGGCCTTGATGGGATAATGTTGATGGCTGTGGTGATAGTAGTGGGGGGTTGGATTCTAGCTGGATGACCTCATCCAGCCTCCCGCCCCTGGGAAAAAGTGAGCGCATGAGTGTCGTAAAAAAAAAAGAAGAGGCATTTACGGTCTCTTAACAGACTTAGATGGGTCTTTCCCTCCACAGCACACAATCCAATTTACCAGCCTGGACACTGGAACACTGAGAGAGAAAAGGATCAAACAATGGGGGGATGCAACTCAAAAAAATACTTTATTTTTTCTAACAGACTGGACAGACTTCAGTGGTTTTGTCATCTTGTGAGTGTGATAAGGAGAGTTTTTGTGTCTACACATCTGTATCTACACTATGTTGCACAAAGAATGATGGGATTTCCTTAAATCCATCTTATATAAGGAAGAAGATAAAAGTTCTGCTCTCCCTCTAGGTACCTGCACTTAGCTGGGATTTCCCCTTAAAGGCAAAATGATTCAAATAACCTCAACTGACGCTAAAACATAAAAATTATCCAGTGATGTCATGCGAATGAATAATGTACATCTTTGGAGGAGATTCGTGCGAGCTGATTTTATTCCCCCATCCTCTCTTCATTTGTTCTCATCATGCATCTTTTGTGATTTCTCAAGATGTATCTCTTGTTGCAGCCTGTGTGATGTGCAGATATTTCAATGAATGAACGGTCGGTTGACTGCGAAAGGCAACAGCAGGATATTCCGCTGGGAATAAAGCGCCTCCCCTTTAATCGCTCTGTTGAGTTTCTCTCGGAGCTGTAGTCGCTCTCTTCACTCGCACATTTGCCGTCAGACGTTGGAGGAACTCCGGTGGGTTTCAGTGCCAGAACGCGCTGTTTTTATTTTTTCCTGGTCCTTTGGTGGATTAAAAAGCGTTACGAGTGTTGTTGTTGTTTTTTGTGTGTTTTTTTTACACTTCTCGGGTGTCGTTTTATTGTCATCGACATGAAGAAACGCGGAATAAAGCATTCAAAGTGGCTGAAGGACTGAATTGGTTTGGTAAGTGATTGTGCTTTCGGTGCGCAGCGCTCCCTGGAATTGAAATCCAGTGGTTTGGTGATTGTTTTCAGGAAAAGTTGAAGGAAAAACGTGCATTTTTCGGATTGGTTTAAAGCTTTCCAAACAAGTCTGTGCCAAACTTGTATTTTATGTTGGTTAAATCGTTTAAGAAAACTTTGAATTTAAAACAACTTAGATTTATTTGATTTCACGTTACCTTTTAATATTTTCTTCCGGTCTCTTTGTCTTTACTTTTATATCACCATGTAAACGTTGGACTTTATTGCAGAGGTGTGAAATGTAATTGCTGCTTTTGGGCAAAGTCCAGATGCGAGACGTTATTGCTCCCTGCGTAAAACAAAAGGAGTGCGCAAAGCCCAGCTGTCAGTGTAGTTTACCGTCACATGAGTGCTTGTAAAAGCACACAAATTGTGGTGAACAGTGAAACGGAGTCCTGCACAAATATTAAGAGAAAACAACGACCCGTGGATTAATATATTTTTAGAATAATATATATATATATATATAATATATATTAATATATGGACTGTCTTGTCACAATCAGAAAAGCACAGAGCAAATCTAATATATAGCTCATACAATCTCATTAGAAATATGGACAAGCAATAACCAAATATCTGTCCCTGTCTGCCCCTGCAGCCTGCCGCTCTCACTCCACCACACACCAGCACATTTGGAAGCTGAGCTGCGATGGCAAAGTGGCTGAAAGACTACCTGAGCTTCGGCCGGAAGGTGCCTCCACAGCCGCCCACACCAGACTACACAGAGAGTGAGATCCTCAAAGCCTATCGGCTCCAGAGGGACCTCGATTTTGAAGATCCCTACGAGGAATCTGAAAACAGGTCCAGGGGGGAGTCGGGGACTTCTGACCCTGCAACACCAGTGTACGGGTCACCCATGAAGTCATCCAGTGTGGACATAAAGTCTCCTAAACACAGACTGATCAAAGTGGACTCCCAGGAACTGGGCCGCACCAAGATTCTCCTCAGTGCCGTCTCTATAGAGGACCAGCAAGAGCCTGTAAGACCCTCCGTTTCACAGCATTTCTTTGTAGGTGCACAAAGAACAAAGTAGGTGATGACATGCTAAGATTTTTCTCGTGGGCCCCTCTCATGTGAAGTGCCGTGAGCAGGAGGGATGAAGGGAATGAAAAACACTCTCCCACTTCTCTCTCTCGTCCCACTTCCATCACCAGGACAGCTTTATTGATCAGACTCCATAAGCAAGTGACTGGTAATGTGTGTCACAAATATGCATTGTTTACATAAATCACGTTACATCCCATGCGCTACATAAATTTGCTGCCATAGACGGAAGGAAGAATTACCGATAGCTGGAGCGGACCACTGATTTGGAGGGGGTCACAGTCCCATGAGTTTATGTCCTCCCATAAATAATAGATGGGGTTTGGTTTTGCAAGCTGAGAGAGACCCCCGCATGAGCACATGTTAGGGGGCCATAGACAGTGTGCTGTATGTCAGGGGGCCACAGGGAGGTATAAATTATACTTTGCCGCTGTTTGTGTCATCAGGGCTGTAGTGCTGTTCTGGCTGTGTGCTCTTCTGCTGTAGAAAACATACACGGGGAACAAATAGAGCAGATGTTGAGAGAGCAACTGGAGCAGAAGCAAAGGTTTTACAAGGAAATTGTCCGCACATTAACTCAGCTCACATATGCTGAGTAAGTTACGGAGTATTTCAGGGTTTTTCGTCGCTACAGTTAAATCCATGACTCCGCTCATGGAAAATGCTACAAGTGTGAAAGTCCTGAAGTGGATTGAAGTAATAGTCTTAACTGAAGTCAATAGCTCCCCTCTCTGCTCCTCTCTCCTCCTGTTCTCATTAATTTCCCAGGGTCTATGGGAACATCCGCACCCTAATTAACATTGCAGATTCCTGTGCATCGACAGATAACCTGTTTGAGAATCAACACGGGATTAGGAGGCAATTTCGCACACGTGTGTGTTTAGCCAGAATTTGGGAAGTGAGCTTTGCTACAATGATTTCCATTGTGAGGGAGAGTAAGAAACAAAGGATATCCAGGTTTCTAGGTTTGTGCACGTCTGTGTGGTAGTTGCATATGTGTGTGTGTGTGTGTGTGACCATATGGTTGCTTATGTAGCTGTCACAGTGCCAGATGACCGCTGTTTTCCTCCTGTGCTTGCACGCAGGAACAAATGCTACCAACCAGATATCTCCCTCTTTAATCTCAGTCGTCTCTTTTTCCAGCCAAAAGAACAGATCATCCTCAGACAAGAGGGTTTCTCGCTACATTGCTTTAATGTGACAACAAAGATTCAGTAGAGTTCCTTAGAAGATTTTAAGGAGGAACTGCATTGTGTTGGTATTGGTACTAAAGGTGCAAATCCTTTTATCTTGGAGTGATGATACCCCAAAGTGTTTTGTGTGTGATCAAACGTATATTTAACCTGCCATTCAGTGAGGATCTCGGTACTCGCTAAGACTGCTGCGCTGCTGCCCCCACCTCAGGTCTTGATGAGCTTTTGTCTGTGTAGCACGCCTCGCTTTTCAGCATTAACGTACAGACTGAAATTCCTAGTATTCCGAAAACACTTCTGTCCAAGGATATTCAAATTGAAATGATTTCATTCAAACATCAGATGTGTCACTGCTGGATGAAAATTGAACCAATTATAGATTATCATTTGCATTTCAGCTCATTTTGCAAATGTACCTGCAAGAAGAAAAAAAAAAAAAGCACAATTTCTATTCCTATATGGAGTCAGCATTTTACTCAAGTTAACGTTCTGTAACAAAACGCGTCTTCTTCATTGATTCAGTGCGTGTTTTGTCCTTTAGGTGGTGCCGTCAGCTCCATTGGCAGGAGACACTGATTATTCGGACCCTTTTGATGCTCGATTGGACAACCGGCCAGAACCGGATCTCGGACCTGTTCCCTGTGAGAATAATGGCTACATGGAACCATATGAGGCCCAGAGGGTCATAACAGGTCAGTGGACTTTTCACAATGAATCAAAATTGACTTTATAATATGACGGTAGTTGGACAAGGATGAAAATCAGACCTCTTACCTGAAAGTCAGGTATTATATTGTATTTCAGGCACATTAAATCATGAATGAACTATGAAACTATGACATAAAGAAATATCATCCGTGATCTGTATTTTAGTTCACCACAGCTGAGTCAGCTCTCAGCCTCACGAAATGGTCCCTTTCTAGAGTCTATTCACCATCCAGCTTCAGACCCCTCTCCTCCCTTGTGATTTTTCTCCCACATCGTCTCGCTCACATCTATCGTTTTCCATTTGTATCTCCCCCTGTAACATCTCTGTCTGCCGCTCTCCCCCGAGCTCTCCCTGCTCTGTCCCACTCATTTAGTGTGAAAGCCTGCCCCCGCCGCTCTCTCCATTTCTCCTGCTCTCTTCATCTCAAGGGCTCTCTCCAACCCTGAGGGGAGTCTTTGGCTGTCACTCTAATATGTCCTTTAGTACATTTTAAATGCCCTGTCCTCTCTCCGTTGTCACTCGTGCTGCCCTTTTGGTCGTCAAATGAAGTTCGTAATAACAGCCGTAAAGTGAGCGGAGCATCTTATTCTTCTGCTCAAACTGAGAAACCTTGAAGAAAATCTTTTGTCCCTGCAGCTGGATGGAGAGATTAGATGCACGACGGTGATGGCGGAGCATTTGGCAAAGCGTTGTCACAGTTCTTTCATTGACTTTGAATTGAGGCAGTCACTCCAAGGCTGTCTGTCTGCCTGCTATTGTCTGTCTGTCTCAGTCTGTTGCTGCTCATTAAAAAAACAGCAGAGCAGCAAAGACAGATGTGAGATGGGAATAGTGATTATCTCCCACAAAGGCTGTCCTGAAAAAACACCTATGAGCTTTTTAAACTCTACTTTGAGGAGGGAAAAAAAAAAATCGTCTGTGCTTCTCCCTCTCAAGCAGTTGTGTTTCAACTCTGTCCTGATTCTTGAGTTTGGCTCAGGAGAATAAAAGACTGATCTCCCAGCTGACACATTTGCATGCCTAAACACACCGCAGTCCTCGATGCCGTCATTCCCTTCAATCTTCACTCTTTGTCACTCTGTCAGATTGCTATTTTCTTACCCCACCCCCTGCCAGTGTTTTACTCCGTCATGTTTCCTGTGAATTTGTCATTTTATTTCCTCGATGCCTGTTTTTATCTCCCGACCTTCATCTTTTCCATCTCCTGGCTGCCTCGACACCGCGGTTTCCCAGCGCAGGTAGAGAAGCGTTCAGCCCCGCTGTGCTTCTGTCTCAATGACTTAACATCAAGCTCTGACAGACCCTCCCCCCCCCCAACCACACACACACACACACACACACACACACACACACACACACACACACACACACACACACACACACACACACACACACACACACACACACACACACACCTCCCTGCCACGTCCTTCTCTCGCCTCCTGCTCTTCCTCTCCTTGTTTCCTCATTGCTTCCTTTTCCTTCTACTCCCCACACCCCACCACATCCTCTCCTCCTCTTTCTCTCCCCTCTCTGCCGCGCTCCTCCTCTCTCTCTCCATTTCCCCTCCACCCTCTTCTTCATAACCTCAGGGCCTTTCCCGACGGGCCTCCACTCTGTCACCATGGTGACAAGAATAGCCATTTCTAGTCGTGTGAAGGTTAAAGTTTTTCTCTGCCTTTCACCCAAAAACCCTTACATTTACTCGCGCTCCCTTCTCACCTGAACACACCTTCCTCTACAAGGCTGCTGGGTGTGGACACAAAAGATGCCTGCGCTTTCATTTGTTTCCCACCCTCTGGTGTACTACCTGTTTTTTGGTTTTTTTAAATGGGTAAATTTTGGAAGTCAACATATCAAACGACATGGCTGATTGGTCCTGCTGCAGCTTACAGGCTCCTATTAATGCATTTCGAAATCATGTTTTATCCTGTAGCGTGCATCAATAAACTGAAAGCCTTTTATCTCAGGGCCATATTTGACTCCATAGAACAGTTTCAGGTGCTGAGAAGCATTTGTTGGTTGCAACCCACTGAGAAACTGATGAAAATGTTAAAAAGGGATTGTGGATGCTGTTGTGAGCTGTGCTAGACTGCTGCTGGGATTCAGGTTGGACAAGAGCAGGGGTGTAGGTTGTCTACTGTGTTGCGACTCAGCATCCAGCCCAAAGGCCTCGTTAAGCCCCCCCCCCCCCCCGCACCCCCCATATGAGATTCTGAGCCCACGGCAAGCTGTGCAAACATAATTTGTCTCTCTCCTCTAATTCTAGTCATGTCAGAGCTCAACAGGCGGTTTGTTTGAATTCATAGCACAGAATAATTTCAGCTTTGTGCTGCTAACAAATACTTTCTAATACTCTCTGTTTTTCTTGCAGACTGGTTAAACACGACACATCAGTCAAATTTATGAGTGTTTGCATGCATGTTTGTGTCTATGTATGAATTTGTGTTATTCTGCATATGACAGAGCTACAGCGTGGCCCAGGAGGAGGTCAGGCGCGGGGAGGGCTGCAGCTCTATGACACTCCCTATGAAGACGAGCGAGGCCGGTGCCTGGGTATGTTGTATGGAGAGCCTCAGGAGGAAGGGAAGGAGAGCAGCAGGCTACCGCAAGATGACGAGAGACCGGCCGATGAGTATGACCAACCCTGGGAATGGAAGAAGGACCACATCTCTAAAGCTTTTGCAGGTAACCACAAGAGTTATTGTAGCAGTGTGACGGTAAAGTCAACAAAAACTAAGGTGGTGCGTAGACTGACGAAGCCAAATAACCATTAAGTTCCCAGTGAAACTGATTGGAGAACTAGTTTTTATAAACACTATTGTCACTTGTTTTAGTTTTTTTTTTAAACTGGAAAAGTTGGGCAGCTTTTCTGTATCTGTCAAATTTCTCTAGAAAATATTTTTTTGAATGTATTTTAGACATATTTAGGCAATGGAGCCACTGAATCAAGCTTCATGTTGTATTTGTATAGAATCTAATATAATTTAGCAGTTTGTGAATTTGAAGAGGCAGTGAGTCACAGCATCATCTAAACCTTTCCTCATACTAGGTTTCACTTGGTGTTGGTGCAAACGATACTCACAGTCTCCCAGATTAAATGGTTTTCCACACAAAAAAACTCCCACCCTCATCTGTAGTATTAAAGTGTTAAATCCTACCAATTACAGACAAGAGCCCCTGGAGCCACTGAGTGTCAAGACTGAACCGTTTATTATTTTATATTTTTTAAAGGGAATCATTCAATAGGACTTTTGAAAATACCAGGCTGTCTTTGAAAGTGAGAGCCCCCCTATGAGCACACAGACAGGACTGCTGCTGATACTACATGGTGAAATAATCATCTAACTGTCCTGACCTTTAACGTGGTATCTGCCCCCCATCTTCATATTTCCAAAGGCTTTTTTTTTTTTTTTTTTTTTTTTTTAAATAGGAAATTGAGAGCACTGCGACCTTCACTGTCATTTCTCTTTTTTCTTTTTTTTACATTTAAAACACATTCTGCCGACTATTGATTTCTTGCTCTCGCACACAGTCGAATGTCAGTCACGACCACAGTCGCAACAACCCCTGAGATGATCATTAGGACCGACAGAGGTGTCGGCTGTGTCTTTATGTGTGAGAGAAGAAGAGTTGTTGTCAAAAAGAAGAAGGTTAGAACACAGAACGAAAGATCAGTTTTCATTCCAATCCATCACATTAGTGCACGATTACAATGTTTCTACTTTACGAACCGTCAGTTTATGTTCCATCTCCTGAATGTAATTGGAGGCAGGTAGTGAAGTGGAAATAGGAGAGACAGAGAGGTAAGGAGAAACAGAACGGGACTGATAGCTCATTTAGGAGTGGATCACTGTAATGCATGCCAGGCCAACTCTGCTTAATTGAGCTGCATCTCAGAGTCACCAAGGTCAAGGTGATGGGGTAATAAATCAACCTTGTCTCGTCCTCACTCCCCTCCACTCCCATTCTCCTCTCCTCTTCCCCCGCTGTGTGCTCCCCCCTCTCTTCTCAGTTAATTACATGCTTACATGTGCATGACTGATCCAGTGCTAATAAGAGAGTCATGGTCAGTATACTATTGTCTAAATACACTCACATTCACACACACACACACACACACACACACAGACATATTCATTCACGTTGTGTCCATGCTCAAATCATACTAACCAGAAGAGTAGCAAAGAGCCACAGTAACTTATTGGAGACTGAGGATGATTTCAAAAGAAGGAGCATGGCAGTTAATTTCAAAGCCAATATCACCTCTCACCTACTTAGCACTCATCATTTTCTTCCGTCCCAGCGTGTCTTCTTTGTGCCACATACGCTATGCACTCCTGCAGAGGAGCGCTTACAGCACCATTACAAGAAGGCAGTGGAGGAAAACGCTGGTGCAGCTCGAGTTGTCTGACCCCTTGTTTTTTCCATTTGGAGTCAGCACTCTGAGCTGGCGTGCTGTCTGTCTGAGCAGACCAAAGCACTGAAGTGTAAACACACAAACAGTATTTTCCATTCTCACATTTAATCCATATTCCCAGACCCTCTCCGCGTTGCTAGGCACGGCCCACATTGTGAGGGTGGGGGAGAGATGGGGTGGACGGAGCAGGAAAAAAGAAAGAGATGGAAAAGATGGAAAGAGGAGAAGAAAAAAAAAGATAAGATGGAGAAAGATGGACAAAGAGGCTGCTGGAGAATGCTAGCCGGAGAGAAACAGAAAGGGATGTCCAAGGTTGTTTGGTGGCAGCTCAGTGGATGTTTGTGGAGGCCCAGTGCTTCAGTAGGGAGGGGTGTTGAGGAGTATTAATGGTCGGGGGCTCTGGCGAGGTGAGGCAAACGGAGAGGAGGGGGAGTCAGGGCCATTGTGGCAGGGTGCAATCAGTCATCCGCTAACACAGGCACACTGTCTCACACATGCATACCAAGGCAGCAGCAGTGACAGGGCTGTCCCCTCAGCCCTCCCTCCCTGCGGATGTGACACACTCACTCTGATAACCTGCTACAGGGGGGCAAAAGGGGGAGCATCGTGATCTGCCAGCATCCTCATCATCACCTACTCACAGAGACACACACACACACACACACACACACACACACACACACACACACACACACACACACACACACACACACACACACACACACACACACACACACACACACACACACACACGTGGATTTCCAAATAGGTTTTCCATCACTGATTATCACCATGAACCTAATTCAAGGGTGAGAAGAGGTTTCTGTGCATGTTGGCACAAATGAGGGTGTGGGTGTGGGGGAGCAGGGAGGACTGCGGGGGCATATTGTATGTGGATTTGCATGCACTGCATTCATGCAAGAGCTTCTCAACAGACTCCCCCTGATAATGATTTCCACAGCTTATCCATGGTTAAATGTAATCGCCTGGGTGAATATTGAATGTTGCGGCTAGTTTTCAAATAGTATGAAAAGTAAGCTCCAAAGCCATTTGACTTGTTTTCTATTGGCTGCAAAGTCCCATCCAGCCAGTCCTGTGAGCTTGAGCCTGAGGAGTCGGACATGGCAGGCCTCTCTCAGTCCAGTGGGTTTTAATTACAGCATTAGAAAGCTGTCACCAGTCGCCACCATCCAGCTCAAATTACAGCAGTCATTAAATCCTGGAAGTTATTAGACAGTCCAGCAGTGAAAGATTGGCCCTATAGTCATTCGGCATTATTAGTAAGATAATGAAAGGCACCATCTTATTAGCTCTCTGATGGCCACGTCTAATAAACAGATGAGTAGGTGTTTCATGTTTTGAAGGTTTATTGTCCACTTTGAGCCATTTGTTGCCAGTCGAGGCTGAGTGAAGGCTGAAGAAGTGGGCACGTGATGAGAGATTTGCAAGTCAGCTAGAGATCCGGATGGGGAAGATGAATGGATAACATTGTCACCCCTAGCAATTCTTGTTATGGTGCCTTTGAGCAAAGCACTTACCCTCCACTTGTTCCAGTGCAGCTGGTCACGAGGCAACAACTAGAGACTGAGGCCATTGAGAGCAGCTCTATGAGTCCTGAAAGCAAGATAGTGGTGAAAATGTTTTTTTTTATTTAGGGTGTAAGTTAAGATAAGCAGTCATCATAAAAAGTCATTATGGTGAAATATTTTTCTTTCAGGTGCAACATTTAATAGACATTTTGGCTTTATTAATTGTCTTATTGGCAAAAGAAAATGAAATTGTCATTTCTGTTGCTGAAAACAAATTGCAATATGCATGACTGTGTGTGTGTGTATCAAAAAGAGGACATTTTGATTGGTCCGCACTTATCTATACCCCCTTAAAGGGCTTTTTGAGGGTTAAGAATTGGTTTTAGGGTCCAGGTTAGAATCAGGTTTAGGGTTGGGTGATGTTGTAATGGTTCAGGTCAGGGCTGGGGAATGCATTATGTCAGTTAATGTCTCAGAGAAAAAGAGAGGGAGATAGAATTTGTTTGTGTGTCCATGCAGCAGCCTACATCTAGCCTACATTTGTGTGTATGTGTGCATGCAGACCAACAAGTAAGAAAAAAGGACAAAGAAAATGAGATTTCCATTTGTGGACTGATGTTGCTCTCCAATGCTCTAAGCAGGCCCTGGGGGCATCTGACCAGCCTCTTCATATATTAACTGGCACAGCAGAAGGACTCCGGCGGCTCGCTCTCTCTTTCACTCTCACCTCATTTACCTCTTTGTCACATTTGCTCTCTCTTGTCCATTCCCTCTCTCCTGTCACTTGCTACTTTCACTTACATTCAGCCTGAACCTTTCCTGACTTTAATGAAAAGACATGTCCTGTGTGTGTCCTCCTCACTGACCAATATGAGAGATGGAGGGAGGGAGGATAGAAGTAGAGTAGGGCAAGGAAGGAGAGGCACAAGGGAATATGGAACGAGAGATAATGCCCCACTTAGAGGGGAAATAGGTGAAGGTGGAGTGATAAAAAAGAGGGATGTTCCACACTGAGAATAAGAGAGGGAGAGCACTGTGAATCCACAGGGAAATGGATATAATGAATGCCAGGAAAATGGATACACAGAAAAGATGGTTAAGGACTGTGTGATGCTTTAAAAATAAAAAATAAAAATGATGTGGCTACATATTATTAAAGGGGAACTTGCGTGAATGCATGTTGAGTCTTTTTCCTTCACTGGCATGAGGTGGTAATTGTCAGTCCATAAGAAGGCTTTTTTTTGCCCAGCAGAAGGTCTTTGTGTGCAGAGAGAAGACGGGATGCCAGGGCTGTTTGAAAAACAGATGTCTTCATTAATGTACCTAATGAAGCTGTTGTATTGTCTTTGTCTGCTCCTCCTTCATTATGAGGACACAGAAAACAGCTGGGGTGCTTGAAAAGTCAGTTATCCGTCACCCAAGGCGATGTGGCAACACGGAGGGGAAAACCTAATCTTGGCCATTCCCTCCCCCACAGATCATTTCTGGTAATTGTTAGCAGGTAGTTGAGGCACCAGGCATGTGGGATTTTGGCAGACCACAAATTGCTGTCACCTGTTTCATCAGTCAGATTAATTATGGGAGAAAAACACACCATTGTTTCAGTATAGATACACTTTTGTAATGCACAAATAAAAAATACGAGCTGTAGGGCACTGATGTGGGCATGGCTCCATTAATTTGATTGTCCCGTACTGACGAACCAAGCAAAGCACTAACAGCCTTCTCTGGATGACTGGATGACAGCTCCACAGGTTCCTATTAGAAGTGAATAGAAACCAGATGTGTGCTGCTAGGAAATGAGTGACATGGTGTGTGTGTGTGTGTGTGTGTGTGTGTGTGTGTGTGTGTGTGTGTGTGTGTGTGTGTGTGTGTGTGTGTGTGTGTGTGTGTGCGCGCGTGTGCGTGTGTGTGCGTGCGTGCGGTGTGCGTGCGTGCGGTGTGTGTGTACGTGTGTGCGCTTGGCTCAGTTTTTTTAACAATGTGAGGAGCTCAGCTTTGTGTTTGTTTCTTTGGCCTTTTGTGACAGAGAGAGTTCTCTAGTGCAATGAGACACTCAGGAATACACTCGTCCTAGTTGGTTTGGTGGAGTGTGTGCCTTTTTGCATCAGCATATATTTGGGAAGCAGAGACAACTATTGTTGTTTTTTTTGTTTGTTTTTCTAAGTTAATTAACTTGCAAAATTTGGAAAAGCCACTTACTTTTGTTCTGAAGGTTTCCCTCGAGATAGGAGTCCTCTAACCATCTGGATGAAAATATGTTTAGTCCAGTGATTTTTCTCCCAATGTGCATCCCAAATGTGTGCTAATGAATGATGGTCACAAACTGGGGCTAGGTAGAGTCTAGTGGTTTAGATGCAGTCCCCCTGAATACAATTGATATTAGCGTAAATATGATATACTGTGGATCTGATATAGTCTGAAGAATGGTGGAGTGATTTACCCTGCATGTGCCTGAAGGTAACAGCATGGAAAAGGGTTAAATAATGAGATCTTAACTTTGCTGCAGTTATGCTAACCAGCAGCAGGATTATTAGCATATTACACCAAATCCCTGAGCTACACTGTGAACATACACAGACTGAGCTGTCACCCAAAGATTTACAGCAATAACAAACCCACTCTTTCTGTCTCTTTGATGTGTGGCCTCTATCGTCTATGCTACCGTGTGTGCAGGTTACAGTGTAAGCCGCCACAAATCTGTGTCTGACAATTATACTTGTTTTGAGAGTGAAAGAACAAGATTATTCAAAGGAACTTATTATTTGAGGATCAACAAAGTTTCAGTGCTGGATCTCAGGTCCCAGAGCTCTGCTGGTTTTAATTCCACCATCTAACAAGGGACCAGTTTACAGCAGACAAAAGGAAATTCAGTTAAATATTTAGCATATGTTTTGTCTGGATGAAATCTCTCTCAATTGGTTCCACTGATGTCTTCCATAGGGAACTCAGGCTGTTGTTGCTGACGTGGCTCAGTCATTATCAACAGTAATAGATCGCCACCGGGCTCTACTCTTGGTCCATTACTTTTCAGACTTTACATAAATGGTACCATCCTTCCTACTCAGTACTTCAGTGTCCTTTTTTTTTTTTTTTTTTTTTTGCAGATGACACAATTTTACATGCCACACCTCAGCCCGTGATATGAGTTATCTTCAGTTTTTATTTGTCTGACTATGAATATCTCATGTTCTCTGGTTTCTCTCAAAAATGAGACAATATGATTTGATCAAATTAGGCTATCGAGTATGATCAATGATTTGCAGTACCCTGGACCAAATCCCCATAGTTTAAGAATATGTTGAGTGGTCTGAAGTTATTGAGTCGATTAAGAAAAAATAAATTGAAGAAACTGCCAGAAATAAAATGTTTTGTTTAAAATGTTAGATAAACCACCCATTTATTGTTAAAACTTGTTTTTGTTCAGATTAGAGCAAAGAATCTGCCAATGAAGTAAAACAGTGGAGACATCTGAAATGATCTCTCAGCAGTTCTTTTTACTTTTTGGTGAAGAAAAGTGCATTTTTAAGATTCAACACTATAAACTTGTTAAGAGGGACAACAACCACCTAAACATTAAAGAAGCGTATTCTTGATGGAATTTTCTCCATCTGTGGCACGCCACTACCTAAGCTTATCTCCAACTCGGATGGTTGAGCACATTTCTGATCTGCAATAAATTGTCTTGGCTTTGTCCATTTTTTTTTCTCCCTCCTTCACCTGCTTTTGTGTGTTTCTCATTTAAACCCTTCTCTCTTTCCACACACCTCTCTCACATTTACTTGAGAGTTAGAGGTGTGAAATGTGATGTGGTGATCTGACAGGCAGCAGAGTGTGGTGGTGTTTCAGGGTGTCAGGTCTGTATTTGTGTGTGTGTGTGTGTGTGCGTGTGCGTGTGCGCGCGCGCGTGTGAACCTGTGTGTTTGCGTGCATGTCTCCCATTGAGGAGTGCCAGGCCACACTTTAATCCTGGCTTCGGCGGAGGTACGGCCCGCTCCAGATGGGGCCATTGTACTGCACCATGCATCAATAATTTACGGAGAGCCAGAGAAAGTGGCGGAGTGTGTCTGCCTGCTCAATAATTAACCAGGGAGGGAGAGAGGCATGTATGTACAGCCTGGGTCTCTCTCCAAACGCCCATTCAAATGGCCTTTGATGTCGCAGGCCTGGGGGGTCTTTGGATTTGTGGGCTCATTAAGATGTCACCCCTCTTTTCCTTTTATTTGTTTTGTAATCCCTTTTTTGCAGCGAGCAGGAGCTGAATGCACAGTGTGAAACTGGCAAAATGCATAATGTGTGTGTGTGTGTGTGTGTGTGTGTGTGTGTGTGTGTGTGTGTGTGTGTGTGTGTGTGTGTGTGTGTGTGTGTGTGTGTGTGTGTGTGTGTGTGTGTGTGTGCGTGCGAGTGCACGCGTGCGGGTCTATATAAGGCGGTGGTAATGACTGGTACAGTAGATGGTCGCATGCCATGGTATATAAAGCTGTTCTCAGTTGTGTCTCTGACTTCCTGCTGCTCTTCTGCTGTAGATAGGACAGTGAATGGAGCAATTTCTTTTGTCCCCACGCAGCTCAGTTCCTTTGTCACACTGTGTTTTTGTTTTCATTTCATCTCCTGCAAAAAGACAATTCTTTTAAAGTGGATTATTGAGATAACTATAAATAACCCAACCCCTGACTTCTCTTTTTTTTTACTCCCTTTTATCTTCTTAGCTTTCTTTACTCTCATCTCTCCTGATAAATTACTGTAAATAGAGGGTCTGAAACACTAAAGCTGCGTTTTTTTTCCCCACGCGTGTTAGAGTAAGGAGACAGGTGGGAGAGTATATGGGCTATCCTCGTGACAGGAGTTATAGTTAACTATATCTAATGACACAACATCCCTGTCATCCCCCCCTCCCCCCAAACACACACACACACCAACTCTCCGGCTTCCCTTTCTTCCACCTCTTCCACTTCTCACTCACTCTGTCCTCCTCACACTACAGTCAGTTCAGTCTCACTTTATCAACACCACGTCTCTCGCCTATCCTCCTTTTAGTTAACTTTGTTCAAACCCATCTGCTGTTTTCTTACTCCTTTTTTCTCTCGCCACCTCCCCGCTCCCCCTCCTCTATTAGAGATGAGGGAGTTGTCGGAGTTGCCCTGGCCTGCCCCAGTGGGTCAGCTGGAGGAGGAGCCCCCCGTCAGAGAGCAAGGTGACCTCTCACCCTGAACACCCCAACCCCCCCACCACCCCCTCCCACTCCCACCCCCGCCTCCCCTGGCTTCCATTATCAGCCCAAACATACACACATGTGCAGCTCTCCCGATCTCCACGACCCAAACTGTTGTCCTACATCTGCCCCACCTCCATCCTGAACCCTCCAGTGGCCTGCATCTGCAGCACCTGTCCCTGCCTGTTGAAGATTGCTACATGTGTGACTTGGGGGTTTAAAACACTCCCTTCTCACCAAATCCCCCTCTTGCATCAACCATGCATGAAACGCTCCCCATAAATGAGGATGACTGCTGCATTCATGTCAGGTGCTTAGTAGAAATGCGGTACAGTTAATGTTCAATTACAAGTTCTCTATATTGAATTTTACACAAATCAGGCATAACATTTTTGTTTATAAATGTAAATTGCTCCAGAATAGTTTCGCTAAAGTAAACATGACGTAAAGTGCAGTGTCTACTCTGCAAGACGGAGACATGCACCAGAGGCAGGCAGACAAGACACCAACTTCCTTTCTCTGTCTGCCCTCCTGGGCTCATAAAACCACTGATGGTAATTGTTGATGATGCTTATAGTTTTGTTGTTATCCAACCTAAACTTGCTGTCCAGCAGCGTGACCCACCCAGGAGAGGTCTCACTGCTTCATGCCTGGTTTTGAAATTGCCAGATGTCGGATGTTTACCCAAGTCTGGCTGAGAGGTTTAATCCCTTTCCATCTTAATGCTGTGTAAATACCGCGACTCCCTTTTTGTGTCCCCTGCCTGCCAACAGTGCAGTTTGATGGCGCAGAGTGGGATCGCTCCTCGTCACCAACAGACCGGCTGCGTCCTCTGGGCCCCAGGTCCAGCCCGCTGGCAGGAGGGGGAATGAAATTTCGAATGCCGCCAGAAGGCCTCGCAATGGTGGGAGAGAGAGTGGACCCCACTCTGCCTCTGGAGAAGCAGGTGTATGTATGCTGTCTTTTGTTGAACCTATAGAGACTCAAAGCCATCACTTTCTGGATCTGAATATAGGCCAGATTCCATTTTGAGTTTCATCCATATAGTGTATATGAAAATGGATGTTAGCTTCTTGGTCTGAAAAGTAAAGCCAAGTGCAATACTACTGAGGCCCACTAGGGGTTGGCTTCAAAAAGAGTC
This sequence comes from Brachyistius frenatus, assembly GCF_029030835.1. NCBI lineage: Eukaryota > Metazoa > Chordata > Actinopteri > Embiotocidae > Brachyistius > Brachyistius frenatus. The sequence continues at coordinate 5,632,119 of NW_027210617.1, forward strand.
TGGCTTCTATAGACTCCTATTCAACTTCTCTCATGAAATACTGAAAATAGAAAAGTAATAATTGATTAAATATTAGGTCTCAAAGAGAAGTATATTTTGTTGCATGTCAGATTTGATTGACAGGCCCGGGTGCAGGTGAGGTTTCTTCAGTCTTAGTGTTCTTAAGTTATCAGTCAGATTCACCACTCGCTCCTCGCCAGCTCCTCCAAATATGGTCACTTCTGGCTCTAAAAAAAACCAAGATGGCAACGGCTGAAATACTGAACTCAAGGATTCAATCCAAAGCTGCAGTTCACAAACCAATAGGTGCCGTCATGATTGGTTGACGCTTGGTTTAACCAGATTAAGAGGCACACATGTTTTGATATTCAATGACTTCTGATAGTTAATGATTAAGTTTCCTTGTTGCTATCAATTTAATGACCTCGAATGTAATACAGGATAAAGAAATTGCCCCGTCTTAGAAGATAAATATCAGTAATAGCAATACAGGCCGTATCAGCAGACATCAAATTGTACCGACAGTGCTGTGAAAGATTCAGTCTTATGAAGAATACAGGTCAAGCCAGGTACAGTAAGCAGTAAGATGTTCACATGTCACAGGCATGTAAGTTTATACGAGGCCTTTTGTCTGGAGCTTCATTCTGATTTTTAAATGCATCAAATATACACCATTCAATTATTTGCGCTTGTAAAGCCTCTAAACCCTAAATTATCATAAGCTGTAACTGTTTCTGGTTTGCTGTCATGCACATACATTTTGAATACAGTTATACAAGTGACCTTGAATATTTGAGGAAGAACGAGGTTGTCGATCCCACAAAAAAAAAAAAAAAAAAAAAAAAAAAAGTCAGTTTTATTGCATCACTTTGATCTATTAAGGGCTTGGACACATTAAAACGAAATGGTTATGTGTTTCGGCTAAGCAGCGCCCATCAGAGCTTACAGAACTGTGAAAGGTTCAAATGAGAGCTAATTAAATCAAAACATTAAAAACACACATTTACTTTGGTCCTAATTTCAGACATCATTGGTGTAATTCATGTGCTGTTTCTGTGCCCATAATGGGCTGTTTTGCTAATGAAATCCAAGCTCGTGACACCCCTTAAGCACAGATACACACACACACACGCACCCCCCCCCCCCCCCACCCACCCACACACACACACACACACACGACACAGTGTTGTACTCACAAACCCATACATGTGTACACATTCACTTCAGGATGCTAGTTGATTATTCTGCTTCATTACTCCCTGAAGATCTCTTAAGGACTGTTATGAGATTTGTGGTTTTCCTTCAGCTCTCTTAACGGCATCACTGTCAACCTGTAGCATCCAGTACACCTGCTTCCGTCATCCACAACAGAAGAGCATCACTACCGCAGAAGAAATATACATTTCACTTGGTTGTTGTGTCGGTCTCTTAACAATTTTGGTACTTGACCATACTTAGATTAAACTGAAATACTTTTTGTCAGCCACATTACCGTTATATCTCCAGAGATGCTGGTGTGTTCTGTTGGTTCATCCACCACTTTAGTCCATAAAGAAATATCATAACATACATAATGATAACTGATGCGTTGCCATGAAAATCTGTACAGACATTCATTTTACAAATCTTAATGGCTTCGGGACTCACTCAATCATGACATTTGTATTTTTGAGTGAAATTCCTCAACTTTTGGATGGATTGCCATCAAATATCGCTCCTCAGGACGAATTGTAATAACGTTTGTGATCGCTTAACCTGCTAACAGCAGCTAGCTGTCAAAAATGTTCAGTGTGTTTGTTAGGAATTATATCATTGTTGTGTTAAGGTTTTCTATTAAACTTAAAATATATTCATATTATTGGTACCAATGGCCATTTTCACAATTTGTAGAGCTAATCTTGTATGATGAATTGCTATTGTTCATTTGAAGGATCAAATCACTGACATACCTCTGCAGAGTTTCTTATGTAGTGTCATCATTCTTCATCTTTGGAAAAAATATGTTATGTTTGCAATTCATTTTCCCACTTCTGTCATGTCTTACCTTGCCTCGGTGTGTGTGTGTGTGTGTGTGTGTGTGTGTGTGTGTGTGTGTGTGTGTGTGTGTGTGTGTGTGTGTGTGTGTGTGTGTGTGTGTGTGTGTGTGTGAGATCAATCAGGTGGTACCACGGCTCGCTGTCGCGTTCGGAGGCAGAATCACTGCTGACACTGTGTAAAGAGTGTAGCTACCTGGTGAGGAACAGTCAGACCAACCGCACTGACTACTCCCTGTCCCTCCGGTAAGACAGACACACACACACACACACACACACACACACACACACACACACACACACACACACACACACACACACACACACACACACACACACACACACACACACACACACACACACACACACACACACACACACACACAGAGAGAGAGAAAGCTACAATGACGAGCGGTGAAACCTGAGCACCTTCAGTGTCATTCTCAGATGAACAGCTTTACAGTGTAATTGCACATTTCTCATTTATTTCTGCTGTGTGACTGAAAAGTGTGTGTGAAGCGACCCGAGCTACTGATCTCATGTTGCAGTCTCCCTCACCTCTCCATCTGTCTCTCCCTCGTCTCTCTCTGTCTCCCTCTGTCCCCCACACCACACCTCCACTTAGGATCACTTGCCACACTGATTACTCTCCCACTATTCATTTGCAAGGCACAATACTGCTTACCTGGACAAATCTCTCCCTTCTAATTACGACCATGATCCATTGCCCTGGCCTCACACCACTCTCCCATCATCACTCTGTCTTCACACCATCCTTGGCATCTCTGTGTGGCCTTCCTCCTTGGCCCCAGCGGGCCCTCTAAGTGATAATCAGGCAGGTAGAGCACACTTCAGTGCACACATCATCCTCCACATAATCACTAATGAATATGAATTACCTTCTGGGGGGGACACACAAGAAGGGAATTAGGCAGGGAGAGGGTTGGGTGGGAGTGGGAGGGGAGGGGGGGGGGAGTGGAGTCACTGTGTCGTGCTGACATATAAACAAGCTCATGCATTACTCATTTACATGAGTAGAGTGGGTTTGACACACGCACGCACGTTTGCTCAAGCAACAAGGACGAGGTCAGTGCTTGGTGCTCGTTCCCCAGCTGGCGTGTGTGAGGTTTGAAAGAAGCAATATATTTACATAATCTATCAACCTTGCATTCTTTGGGTTGTTTAGAAGGAGTCAGTGGCTGTCATTGAAGTAGACCTTCAAAGTCGAGACAGAAGAATGCCATGGGACAACGAGGACGCTGTATGTCTAGGTTCAACACAGCCTTCCTATGAGTAATATTAACATTGTACGCACAAATGTTGCTGAGATCTTGGAACGTAAAATCTCTAGATAGAAGTCAAACAGTGCAAAAAACATAAGCAGCCTGATGATCACGGGTTTCAAACAAAGCTCTTATTTAGACTGATTGTATTTGGAAGACAATATGAACATGAATGTTGAAATAAGAAGCCAAACTTATAAGCATCCATCACATTTTGAAGAGTTCCTTTGACCTTCCTCGCATCACAAAATTGTGCATACGTGCATGTTTCCAGTGCAACAAGGGCTCATTACCAGTATTTTTGGTTTACTCACTTTCAGTGCATGTTTTTCAGAGACCTCAAACTACTCCAATAAGGGCTATAAAAGAGAGTTTGATAAAAGAGAGTTTTCCTGATCTAGATTGGAAGCAGCAGTTTGGTCTTTTATCAGGGTGTTTTGGCTGGTTGGCAGGTTGGTTTTTTGATAAGGACAGACTGTCATGATGCCAGTATACCCTGCAGAAAAGACTCTCTGTGTGATAACAAACACATACCACCTAAATATTGTGCAGCTTGAATGCTTTTTTTTTTTTTTTTTTTTTTGTCATTGGTGTTATCTGTCCTTGGAAAACGTGAACCATACTTACTGTGTGCTAAGATTCCTCAGAAATGTGAACAGTGGAAGGAATGACTGATGGAGTCGGTTTAGGACGAAATGAAGAGCCACCCTGAAGTGAGTCAGACATGTCTGCCAGACTCTAACCAGCATGTATTATGAACGAGCACCGGTAGGTTGTAATGTACCATTAGATCCAGAGAGTCCCCAAAACAAAAAGGGACTGGATGAAAGCACGCTGTTAAATCGGAGCGCTGGCGTCATGAAGCCTCTCGGTGCTCAGGAGGCCGGTGGGACGATCACACGCTGCCGGTTGTTTGTCTGTTTGTAGTCACAGTGAGTGTTTTTTGTTTCACTGCTCTTCAGAATTTAATTTGGTTTACCAGAACAATGACAATTATGATGACCGGTTTCAGCCCTTGTCTTTCCCTCTGCTTCTATAATTAGACATACATCATGACTGGCTGGCTGGCTGGTCTCTTAAAGGGGAACTACGGTTGTGGTTGGCCGGGTTTTAAAGGGGAGGTGTGGTTTTCTCGGCTAAGCCACTTTCACAGACCAGAGCATTCGTCTTTCTGTCTCTCTTTGTGACTTTGTGTCCCCTACCATGTGTTATTACACCACTCATCCATCCATCACAATGTCCCTTCCTAACTAATTTGTGACAAGCTGTTAAATGTTGGTTCGAATGGTGTCCTCAAAGTGAAGGCAGAAGAAGAAGTGAACATAAATCCTAGCTGTCGCTTGCACTTGTCATTAATGTATGGCAGGCTGTATGATGTTTTATGTGCCCCACATTTCATGTCATCCCTCTTTCCGCCCCGACACTTCTTTCTCACTTTGGATCTCACTTCCACTCTCTTTCTCCTCTTCTGTCCTTCCTCAATCAATTCTTTTCAGATTTTTTTTTTTTTTTTTTTTTTCCCCCCATCACAGGAGTTGCCAGGGTTTCATGCACATGAAGTTCACCCAGTGTAAAGATGGCAAGTACGTGCTGGGACAGAACAGCCCGCCCTTCGACACCATCCCAGAGGTCATCCACTTTTACACCACACACAAACTCCCGATCCGGGGTGCTGAACACCTGTCCCTGCTGTTCCCCGTGCTGGTGCAGACACTCTGACTCACCTGGACGCTCTCCCTGGATCTCCAGGATTTCATTGTGATCAGACACTAACAACATGAATGTTTGACGGGATCTTCCCAGCAGAGTGACAGAGCTCTCTTCCTGTTTTACTGGACTACTTTTGAGGATTCAACACATGAGGGGCTCATGCACTCACCCACCACTGCTGTTGTACCTGTGCCAAGTGTTTCTAACATCCAGGGGATCAATTCACATTAAATGCAATACCTGAACTTTTGGCACCTTTGCTGTGACTCCTCTCTCTCTCTCTCTCTCTCTCTCTCTCTCTCTCTCTCTCTCTCTCTCTCTCTCTCTCTCTCTCTCTCTCTTCTCCTCGCCAAGCCAAAGGGGGCTGACTTCAGGACATCGGAAATTCTCCGTTTCATTGCATTTCTTTCACAGCTGAGGGAAATGCAGGGGATGTTAGCAGAGCTGTAGCTGGGAGAAAGTCTGTATATTTTGAATGTACTGATGCCCCAGTTTGCAGAAGACTGAGATTAAATTATTGCTGTTCCACAGAAACACCTCATCAACACTGGTAAAAAAAATATTGCTGTTGTTAGGTGAAAACCTTGGAAGTTGTATTCCGTTTATACCAGAATCAATAAATTAAATTATACTGCATAAAATGAGAAACGTTTTCCCTCCTCGGGCTGGGAAACCCTTTTTAAATGCTGGATAATTCAGGTTGCAAAAAAGAAAAAGCTATTTTCAAACACGAGGTTTTACCAACAGCAGTTATATTTCAAATGCTTTTCTACACAAACCCGTTTATTTCCATGCGGTCGGTGCTTTGCTGTTTGCTGAGGATTTGCTTGACACACCTCCATGTTACTTGTTGATTGTTCATCTTAAGCGACAGAGAAGCTGTGTTGTATTGGTACTTGTGTTGACCTTCCTGACCTTTATATCTTGTTGCTTGCTTGCGTTGCATTTTGCTAGACAATGCTTGGTTTGTTTAAGGCAACCTGTGACTGCTGTTATTGTCTCTTGACTGACTAATAAATAAGACTGGAAGCTGAGCTGGAGGTTTCATGTGAAGCAAAGAGATTGAGCACTCAAAACAAACTCCCAAACTTTATGAATGTTGGCCTCGTTTTCACACTTCCTACGTATTTGATGGCAGATTTTCCCGCTGGCCAAGTCACTACATGCTGGTTGATGTGTTGTATTTGAATTAGAGGCTTGCCATCTGGAATGGGTTCCCATGTCTGCTGCCCGGTTGCAGCATTGTGTGGAGAAGACTGAATTTAGGAAGGAGACCAAACACATTCATGACAATTGAAAATGCAGAGAAGTAAATTCATTTAAATCATTGTTATATGATCAAAAGTCAATACAAGTAAAAGATAGCAGGTTGCTGTAATTCATTTTAGCAGAGCAGTGTCTGTAATGTTATATTTTCATAGAGACCAGTGGTTCCCATCCTGGGTAAATAATTAAAAATAAAAATGTGCTACACAACATCATGTATATTTTCTTTGATTTTTTTTTTTTCTGATTTTCTGACTTCTTGGAAAATACTGTGTATGTTTACCTCTTTTAGCCTCTGAAAAATAATCAAAAGCAACTGGAGAAATGAAAGTAATTATTGCACTGTTCACAAACTATAGATATTCAAATTGTGAATAGTTACAGAACAGATTGATATTATGAGGTCACATTAACTTTAAAGATTGGGAGCCGCTAATGCAATTAAAAAAATTTGTTTACTCTGGTGTTTTGTTACAGAAAGAAAACACCTCCAAAATATTAAGAGCATTGCTGATCAAATTTGATACAATAGACTCCTTTGCAGCCCAGAGAGGAGGAAAAGAGGCACAAAGGACTTGGCAAGATTGCGTGCTTCACATACTCAAACACACACACACACACACACACACACACACACACACACACACACACACACACACACACACACTTGCTTTCCTTCATCCATTAACAGCAGGGTTGGGAGGGAGAGGGTGAGGACTGGGGGTGAGGTGTGGCTGAGGAGGGGTGAGGCAGCCCTCATTATTTGGGCTGTGCTGCAGTGAAAAGCACTGGGATTGCTTTCATTACTGAGCCAAATGAAATAGCAGAGGCTGATTACCCGCGTGACGGAGAGAGGAGACGAGCTGGATCACTCTCCATTGGGAGAGAAAGAGTGAAGGAAGGAAAAAAAAAAAAAAGGGGGCGGGGGGAGGGGTGCGAGACGCCGCCTGGCTATACTTCCCCAACAAGACTCCAAACAAGTGTGTGCGTGGGTGTTTGTGAGTGTAAGAGTGAGACGGTGACATGGAGGGGGGCTGCTATAGTCCCATTTTTCAAACAAGCCTCCCTGGAGAGAGATATGAATAATAACGACGGCGGCAATGCAGCATGTTAAAATCAAACAAATATCATGCTCATGTTTTTCTGGCTTTTAGCTCTTAGCATGTCTTTGCATTTCATAGTATTTTATTAGTTAATTTATATCGGATTGAAACATGACTAGTGTGACGCTTTTGTGAGTGCGTTTGATTTGTGTAGGTTGGAACGAATGGCCACCGTCCACTCAGCATTATACAATGGTTCTGTGTAAACTGTGTAAACTGTGAAACGTGCGTGCTCCAGTCTGTGTGTGTGTGTGTGTGTGTGTGTGTGTGTGTGTGTGTGTGTGTGTGTGTGTGTGTGTGTGTGTGTGTGTAGCTGTCATATGACGATCAGAATGTGTGTAATGTCAGATCTGGTGGATGTCTGCAATTATACGGTGGCGGCAGCTGTTAATTCATCAGATAAGCTTGGAGGAATGAACACCTGTGATCGCAATGGAGCCAGACAACATTTTAGGAAACCACATAACGTGCGCATGAAATACACAACCACATACAAAATAACGGTATTCAGTAAATATTTCTTTTTCACAGAGGGGATTTTGATATGCCTCAGTAGGAAAACCAATGGTGCAAACCAATGAATGGATGAGTTCTATTTAGCTGCTTTAGTTTCAGGGTGTTCAAAGTGTCCGTAATGAAAAAGGCCCTTTCAAACAGTGGTTAACCCTAAAACACATTTTTCAAAGTAAGTAGTTTCATATTTGTCACATTAAAAGAGATGCCAGCTGATATTAAATGGTTCCAAATGAAAATGAAAGTTCTACCATTTTACCGAGGAAAATACCATTTAAATCTCAAAAGACAATCCGAGGTAAAAGGTCAAAAGAAATGAAAACAATTTTAAAAGGAGTTTCTTAAATTCTTGTCAGGCAAAGACATTTTGACTTTTTTAGTTAAAGGAAAAAAAGTATCATCTTAGAAATGTGGACTTGTAAATTAGAGATTCAATTTGTTTGTTTTTTTAAATCAATGGTGCACAAGCAGGAATGTCCAACTGTGAAGTGTCTGGGTTCTACAATTTTCGTATTGCGCCTCAATTATTATTACACACGCGCCTCCGCTAAAGGCATGTTTTCCAACTCCCCAACCACAGAAGACATTATGCAAGTGTTTTCACAGGCTGGGTACACTTCCTTACAGCCAAACTGTACTTCATGTACAAAATGAATCCAACGCCACTTTAACATTTTGCTTTCTAAGTTGCAGGAAGGGAATCAGCCATCTGTGCACACACACTCTCAATTCCACAAGTGTGGGACGGGACACGCATGTAAGACTCGGAAGCCTCTGTCCTCCCTCTCATTTATCCCCGATCCCAGTCATGCTAATCCCTGCAGCCGTGGAGGAGATGGATTGGAGGTCAGTGTGAGCAGGTGTGTGCATGCCATCATGTTCTGCCAAAAGACTGCAATCAGAGAAGGTTTGGGGAGGAAAGCAGCTGCTGTTTTGGAGGATCTGGAGGTGGTGGGGTGGGGGGTGGTGGGGGTGGGGCAACTGGGAGAGATGGCTTATGCACTCCTGCCACCTATCTGCTGTGTTAGACTGGCATTCAAAGGCTTGTTGCTGAGACTTGACCAACACGGTATGTATTACTTAATAAGGTATTTAACTTTTGCAAGAGAGACCTGAGTCGGGGAAACAGAGCAGAGATAACACGCGCAGCAAAATGCAGCCAGTCTCACACAAGCACCATCAACAACTATCACAGTCTGTTGTCTTTAAAAGGTACCCAATTTTTAAATATTAAATTCCATTTATGTGGTCCAAAGTATTGAACAGCAGCTTTTCCAAGTTCAGTATTTAAAAATGAGATCTGTTCTGATGAACTGAGGATTTATATTTGAGAGGAGATTTGATGTAGCTTTTGTGCGAGACATTTCGCCACAAAAATTGGGTAGTTTCGTTTTTGTTGCTAGTGACGACCAGCCTACATTTTTACACAGTTCACGGGGCTGAGGACGATATTTAATGTCTTGTAAAGAAACGCCGCCCACAGACATAAATGTATCAAGCTTTTATGGTGGACTGTACGCTGTGTGAGAGTAAAATATCTCCATACTCAAGAACAGACATGACGGCCTGTGGTTGATGCAAAATAGATTCCCTGTCCCTGAGAGAAAATTATTCCACAAGAACAAGAAACTATACTTATCTCAAGCTACAGATTCTTAATCATCAATGATGGCTGGTGAACAATTTATTCATTAATCAATAAGTCAATCAATCAATTTCAATACTAGACTAATTATCTAGGTCTTTTCATAAGGAAAAACAGTTATTTGTTCCAGTGTTTCTGTTTCATACAATTGAAACCGTCGGCACCGGGAAATTAAGATGAGCATTTTTCACTATTTTCAGAATTTTTTTTTAGAAGGATTGATACATGAAAAAAAAAACTTAATTAAGAGATAATAATTAGACACAGCCCTTCAAGGAACACAACACTCTGGGCTCCCATCTGATAACTTATTGTCTCAGAGTTGTTCAATATAGATGGTTGTTTTTGCCGTTGCTAAGGATGAAAAAGGAAATTGTAAGAATGACTTGGATGATAAAATGGCTCTCAAATCAAAGTATGCTGTTTTTAGTCTGCTTGTCTTCTTGATCATCACTATACGGGAAAATTACTGACAGTGGGGTGTTGAAGAGGATGCTGGGAGGAGTGTCCACCAATCCAAATCTCAGCGAGCTCCTTCAGATGTCCTCCTACGATGTGACCTTTGCCTCGGCTTCCTCCCAGCTGCTCCCTGGATAAAGCCCTCTGATCCTGGGGAGCTTATCACCAAAGTCTGCCTGGATCTTTGCTTTCTTTGTTCCACATGTAATTACACTATATATTGGATCGGAAAGCGGCGGAGGCAAAGGTAGGGGAGGAGAGTCATCACACACCCGATGAATGTGTCTGTGTCCTCTGGTGAGAGTAGCACAACTCGGCTGTAGAGGAGGGAATGGCCTCCCAGCGTGAGCGGCCGAATCCAATGGGACCCCTCGCTGCTCTCAGCCTGGCCCCACTCTACATCTGAGCTGCATCAAAAAGGGACTTGAGAATGACAGAAGTGTTTCATAATGGCACATTCAGCGGCTCGGACCAGATGGAGTCTTTGTTCTTTCAAGCACACACACGGCGCAAACACGTCTTGTGCACGAAAACGTGGCACATGCAAATGCGCACACAAGTACACACATGCATGCATGCTTCCTGAGAACACAGCGCTACAAAGCCAGGATCATGATGACGGGGGGAGGAGTGGGGGGTGATTCTCTTGTCCTCTGTCGTGTTCACATTAGTCATATGCAAATAGGCATTGTGCACAGAGAATGACACAAATCCACCATGTCTAAATCCTCAAAGAAGACTGGTGACGGCTATTTAGTTAACATGATTTATTAAGGTATTTGACCCAGTTAGCACACGGGACATTTATGGTGTTTGTTTCAGGAAATTTAATCAGTCATAGCTTGAATTTGAGGACATGAAGAAGAGGATTTGAATGAAAAAGTGCATTAATTTTACCTGAAATTCAGGCCTCTCAGCTGAAGCCATCCTCTTTATCTAGATGAAAGGCAAAGAGGAAATGAAAGAGTGTAGATGAGAGGTGAAATATTTTGTCTTTTAACCTCATCTTCATTGTGTGACTCATTTATTACTTTCTCCTATAATAACCATAATGACTATTCATTGTTTGCTTTTGGGGATGTTTAGCTAAATTCAGAAGGAGGACGAGTGTTCTGGGAGAGGATGTGGTCATGGTGGAGGGGTACAAGTACCTGGGGGGCTCCATCGACAGCAGACTCAGCCGGAAGACCAACATCAACGCTGTCTACACGAAGGGGATGAGTCGACTCTTTTTCTGGAGGAAACTTCGAGCCTTCAATGTGTGCAGCGAGATGTTGGAGATGTTCTACCAGTCTTGTTGTGGCCAGTGAACTGTACATCCCCGTAGTCTGCTGCGGGAGCAGCATTGGCGCCGGCGACACCAACAGACTTAACAAACTGGTTAAGAACGCCGGCTCCATCATCGGCTGCAAACTGGACAGCCTGGAAAAGGTGGTGGAGAGGAGGACGCTGAACAAACTGTCATCCATATTGGATAAGCCTGACCACCCTCTCCACCATATATCAAATATATGTTTGAATGTATTACATGATGTCTAAATGTCTAATTTCGTATTTAACGCCATTATTTCAGGCCTATTAGCATAGTTAGCAATGACTCTTCCTCCGGCTATCTCCTGCTCAGTGTGTCAGATGTTTTAGTTTTACTTCTGCCTCCTTTAAGGATAAGGATTTCTGTAATAAATATAGTGTTTTGGCAGCATTGGAGGTCAGGCTTCGCACCATGGAAACCTATCCATTCATTGTGGAAGCTAATCTGATCCCAGTAGCCGCTGCAGGCCAACCGATTCCCTGTTCCCTGTCCCTGAGCATCAGTAAGCCAGGCCGGCTGGGTGACAGCACAAAGGAAACGGCTCGAAAACAGAAGCCTGTGGGAGGCACATGGCCGTCCACCTCTGAGTCTGGTTCTGTTGCAGGTTTATTCCTGTTGAAAGCAAGTTTTTCATTTCCACACTGTCCCCAAATGCTCATGTGGGAGTTGTTGGATTTCTCTGTAGTATTGAAAGGTGCTAACCTTACTATGTAAAGTGCACTGAGGTGACTTGTGTGGTGAACTGGTAAGAAACATGGCTGTGCAGTTACAGCTTGGCACAAAACATATTTTCACATCATTCTAGTAGGTTTGGAAATATATCCAGATATAGCCGATGTAGGAGTTGAAGTGGCAGATTTGAACAATTACAGAAGAGTGGACTGTTGGCCTTGACTGAGGTCTGCTCGCCCCTAGTGCCCTTCTAGTTACTTGTGTCATCAACAGGTGCACCAGCAGATGTTTATTACCTGTTGTTTACCACCTACCATATTGATAATTTCTTTAAAAGTAAAACGATAACTGCAACAATTCCCTGTCTTATTGGACTTTTGTATCACTGGATCTTCTGAGCAAAATATCTGATGACGGCACCATTATTCTGTAGGCTGCTTTTATCGTCTGTGTGTGTTTTCTTTGTAGTTATCATTGCAAACCTACTTTCAGACAAGAAAAAGAACATGTTAATTAAACTAAAGCAAATAAGGATTTGAAACAGGATTATAATGGTGTTAAGAAAGATGAGAGGGAATCAAAGGGAGCAGGAGGCAGTTCCCTGACTACAGATCACACTATACTGCTCAACATTTCGGCATCTTCAAATGTTCCACATGGCATAAGGCCACGATCATCCCTGGCTAATTCAGGAAAGAGAGTGTTCAAACATTTCTGACAGGAAGCAGTCAGTGACCTTTTAAGCTGGAAATGCTCGGCTGGTATTGACTCCTCGCTGTCTTTTTCCGTTCGAACTGGAGGTGCGGAGCAGAGACGCATCCTTTAGCTGAGGTTCGTATGAAATGCCAGCCTGTCAGCTCCTGCCTGCGCTTTGCTGTGCATTGTGGTATGAAGAACAAGCTGCTGTAATCAGCCTATTTATCGGTTCAGTTTAACCTTGAGTGTAGCAGGTTTTTGGACAAAAAACAAAGTAATTGGATGTGTACCCACTATCACTTAAACTATTTGATCATTTCTCAGAATTCATTTCATTATGCCAATCAAATCCTTTTCACGTTACCACATCCCTAAATACACATTTTCTCCATGGTAGATTCATGCAATATACCTTTCATCAGGAATGGAAGTGATCTCACTGACAGGAAACCCCGAGTTTTATGAAATATCAAGAATTCTTTGCATTATTCATCGATGTCTGACCCATGTCTGCCTGTGAATGAGAGTCGGAGAACATCAATCAGAACTTTGCATTAGGATATTAAACGAGTGCAGCAGGTTAAATCATGACATTTCTCCCTTCCTGTCTGTAAAAGAAATGAACAATCTCACCAATTAGAATATTTTTTCATTAATATGTGTATAATGTAAGGATTGACCTTTCATCAGAGCCTCAACTACAACAGAAAAGCTACAGACAAAATCTCCAACACTGAGTTTTATGTATGTTCCCTGCAGAGAGGAAGGGGGTTGAGAGCAAGAAAGCCCCCGATTTAACAAAACAAAATGACACGTGGAAATCTGATCATATGAATAGAATTTTATTTGCTATATAATGGTATCAGACACTACATCACCCAAAGGCAGAAATTTCCCTTACAGTCTACCGCCATTAAATAATTCACATCCAGCACTCTTATTCATTAGTGGTTAGTTGATGTGTGAGTGGTTTTTAGATGTGCTGATGAGAAGCAAATATCTTTATGAGTAGCTATTAGCCATGCTAATTCAGCTCCCAGTGTGGCTTACGCAGACAAGGTAGAGCTTAGACTGATGAAAGAGAAACCATGAGTGGTGATGACGAGCTGAGCCTGAAATGTCCGGGGGAAAAAAGGCAACCGTGCAGAAGTTGACCCCGACTGATTACAGCTCCACTCTCGGGAGAAACTTTGCATTCTTGCCCACTAGTGGTAATCTAATAATACCTGTGACATTTTTATTTATCTTACAATTTTGGGTGTGTAATGAACATCAAAGCCTCATGAGGCTGCTACTCTGGCAATACAATTTTGGTCTTGTTTGCTCTCACAGTGCATTGCAAATAATCCTTAATATAGTCAACGATAAAGTCCTAGTACCGTGATGTTTTTTATGCACACAAAGCAAAAAAATATACCTGTATTAAATTGACAAATGTTTTCACAGAAAATAAATAGTCTACCAAATCAAGGTGTGATGGAACGTGCAGGTGATTAAATAATTCCCGCATATAGCACATGCAAAAAAAACGTGCCACAATTTGATTGTTTCTACTTGGAATGACAAAATAAGAAAATAAACATATTGACAGACACAACACTAAATAAAGTTAAGTATGCTATGTTGTTGTTTGAAGCATTACCAAGACTTCCGCGGGCATGGGTTAAGCCAAAGGATAAAAATGTCCAATTTCATGAAAGTGTCTAGTGTCTTTTTGAAACGTTAACATTGATCACTGTGTGAGACAAACACAACATTTCAGGGAGTCGGATGTTGGAAATCATTTTACTGAGTTTCTGTAAATAGTGGCTTTAAATGACTCTGATTGTACTTGCATCTACAATCTGGATTTATTTGGTTCCAACTGAATGTCTGAGCTTTTTTATCAACACATCGTCTAATCCATGCTGCGCTAGCCATAGTGCACAAACAAAAAGTGGCTGATTGTAGGACTATGTCAGTTCTGTGTCTACTACTGTGTGACTGAGAGCCCTCATTTAGGTGCTTCCACTCAGAACTTGTTGAGAGGCGGCAGCGCCCCGGCCTTCACAAGCACAGCTGAGAGCAGGTCTGCAGGCCCAGAGGGGTGGGCCACAGCAGTGGCAGAGGGGTCTCCGTGCTTGTTGTCAGAGTTGTGGTGGTGTGGGAACCTTCCCTCTGTTCAGTGTGGACTTGCCACCACCACTGCCCCCTCCTCCACCCAAACTGCTCTTGCTGTTTTCCGCCGTAGGGATGACCGTGCCAAGGTTGGGGTTGCCCACCACGGTAGTCCCGGTGGACTCCATGCTGGTCTGACAGCAGCACAGCAGTCTGAAGAAGGCGGCTCTCATCTCTCTGCTGGACAGAGTGTATATCAGCGGGTTGAGGGCAGAGTTGAGCACAGCCAGGGCAATGAACCAGTCCACCTGGTAGAGCACAGGGCACTTATCTGGGCTACAACCAACATCCAGCAGGAGCAGGAGGAACAAGGGGGCCCAGCACATGACAAACACTCCAAGAACAATAACCACAGTCCGCAGCAGGGCCAGCGAGCGCTCCGAAGGCCGGCTGCTCACCCTGCGGCCACTGGAGGTCACTAGGCGGTAGATCCTGATGTAGAGGATGATGATGGCCACCAACAGGGCGCTGAACACACTGATGCAGAAGGCAACGTAACTCTTAGCATAGAGCGGCAGCACAGTGGAGCAGGAGGGCAGATTGTTTAGGCAGTTCCAGCCCAGGCTGGGCAGGGCGCTGAGCAGCACTGAAACAAGCCAGCAGGCCGCCAGCAGTGCTAGAAGTCTACCGCGACCTGCTGTCTCACAGGGACGCAGGCGCACCATTGTCATGTGCCTTTCAATCCCAATGGCCAAAAGGCTGAAGGTGGAGGCACTGAGGGCCACAAACATGCTCCCTTCCCTGGCCAGCCACTGCACCGGTGTCAGGAAGAAAGTGTTACGTCCTGAGGTAAAGATGTTCACCACATAGGCTATACCAGCCAGCAGGTCTGACAGTGCCAGGTTTCCAATGAGGAAGTACATGCGGCTGTGAAAGCGCTTGTTCCTCCACAGAGCGAGCAGAACTGTGACGTTCTCCAGGACGATCAGCACGCAGATGAAGAGCAGCACAGCCATCTTACAGGCGCCGCCACTGCGAGGCCGGTCCCACTTCCCTGAGTGGTTGTAGTGGCTGACGATGACCACGTTCATCCCTTCCTCAATCATGTTCCCCATACTGCCTGGCCCTTCCTGGCCTTCCTCGGTCACACAGAAGAGGGCGCCACAACACTGGACACAGCAGAGGGAGTCGAGGCTGCTCAACCTGGCAGAGTCACAACTGGCATCTTACAGCCTCCTCAGAGACCTGCCAATCAAAGGAGGTTTGAAGATAACGTTTAGCCATTCAAAAACAACATTTTGTTTAATTTTGGTTAACTTGTTTAACAAAAATAAATCTGGAGGAGAACTCTAATCATTTGGAATAGTTTTGAAGAAACATCAACAATAGGAACGTGCAAAAAAGTTAAACATTACCATACCATAACAAAATCTTTGAAATTCAAAATCTCTTTCACATAAGTGTCCTGAACAAAAAAGCAGGACACTTCAATACACAAATAACATATAGACTAACACAGTACAAGACAAAGACTTGTACAAATACAAGAAAAACAATTAAACAAGAATATTAGGACATCACTAGTTATCTTTATCACCCTTATTACTTGAACAAAGGTATAGAGCCATTAAAAAAAAAATCATATACCATAAACTTAATAATTTCTGACTAAAATGAATACCTTGTGAAAGTATTCTGGCTCATAGATAAAAGATCGATGATGAAAAAGGTACGAAAATACTTCACGTTTCCCCGTCCTCATACTTAAGCCTAAATGTGTGTTTCCCATTTCATAAACATTACAAATATACACTTTCCGTCATAAAAAGTAAAATAAATAGACTTGGCGAGGTTAATCATTATTTCAGTTTAAACAAGATGCCTATTCGTAAAAGTCTTGGTTATGGAAAAGTTGTCCAAATTTATATGGAGCGCGTTTGGGGACTAAGGTCCAAAATATAGTACCAAAGCCCAGTCTTTGCACAATTGGTTTATTATTCACAGCGACAGAAAGTTATCGTACCTTTCGCAGTTATGGGACTCCTCTAAACATTCCGCCTGTGTGGCGAGATTTTGCAGAATTTTGAAGATATTTTTCTCTCGCGTAAAGATGCGCAGGCACAAACGTGATGGCCAATGAAAAATCTTCAATGTTAAGTCAAAAGTCAGTTTCTTCTTATTGCCCGTAAAAAAAAATATTGTTCTCAAGTATTCCTCAAAACGTCCACAGTAAGTTCTGTCCTAAACTTTTTGTCCTCTCCGCGCCGTGACTTGCCAGCTCTGGCTGACCCGCTCTCACCCCTCCCACCCCGTGAGGCGGAATCTTCGCTTACCTCTCCGTTTAGGTTTCACCAATAACTATGAGTCAGGAGAGGTCAGAGCAACGCTGTCACAGCGCCACACTCTCAAATGTTTTACAGATGAGTCCCTTTGTATCTAAAACGATGCAATCAATTTTTCAACAAGCAGTCAGGGTGAGTTTGAATGATTTGCTTTATTTGTCAGGTGTAAGTCAAAGAGTGTTGGTTTTGGTTTTGTTGAACTCAGAGCAGCTGATTGTTTCAGGGAAGAACATCTAATTTGTGTGATCCAATGTGTCATAAAATTACATGACTTAGATCTACTTGTCCCAACACAGGTTTTTGCCCCATGGGCTTTATGTGCTCTGTGGAGTTGCTCAATCTTAAATTAAATCTTACACACCTAATGTTTTGATCTTTTTTGCACTGATTCCCAATATCAACTTCATACTTTCCATTGTGATTACTCAAAATCATACCAATGTATATTTTCAGACTTGAAAATTATGAAACATTCTCAAAACAAATGTTTAAAACCACAGAAATCGGACTCCTGATTAAATCATTAACGTTGATGAAATTGTGGCCACCCCAGTCTTAAAGATGTGTTTATTTGCTCTTCTGTGTGTTAATCTCCTCCACTGACAGGTCAAAAAGCTAGATTCCATTTTATATCTGTGATTCAATGAGTCATTGTTTTTCATGTTCAAATAAAGGATCATCGGGTCCCTTTGGTCGATTACAGTGTGAGATAGGTCAGACCTCTCCCATTGGAACCAACTGAATGGATGGGAAGGGAAGAGCTGCTCTTTTCTTCTCCTTTTATGTGCTTTTGTGGTGTTATTCTGAATAAATATTTTCTCGATGAGATACTGGGAACCTGGGGGTGTCATCTGTAGCCCATGGGGTTTGCATGTCCATGCTGCCATGCTCTGTGGTCAGTCTGCAGAATAATTGCTTTGTTTGTTGCAGAAAGATCAGCAGCAGTGGTGGATATGCTGAACATTTCAGAATAAAATCAGAGGCAATAGGTGTCACACTTTCGGTGATCCTGTTTCCCATCAGCCATTCTGCGATTGTGTCCTTGTCATTTCTATGTCTACATTTTTGAAGAAAATCAAGCTGGTAAAAAAACTGGTGCACTCTATCATTACTGCTTATATTTCCCATCTCTGTCCTCCCTTTTCCTGTCATCCTGTTATAATGTTGACACAGTTTTCATGACTATTTCTAAGGTCAAAAATGAACTCAGCCTTAACTTGCATGAACCAGAAATAGTCCAAAAAATCTCAACTTTAATATCTAGCCTATTCCATGAAACTGTATCACTCCACTCTCTTATGTAAGATTATTAAGAACAACTACTAAAGGACGTTTTGGTCAGCTTGTTAAAGTTGAGAATGAGTTTTCCATTTTAACTTGCACCTAAGGTGATTATTGCTTGAGAATGTAAAACACAAAACTTTGCACGCATTTAGTCAAATTTGAGAGAAGAATACAGGACATTTTCACCAATCACAGATGTAAGTATGGATTTGACTTGTGTTGTATGAAAAGAAAACGATGTCAAAGCAAGGCAACCATCCATATCTGACATGTTTGGAAAGTGTCTCTAAAATAGCGTAAAAATAATTGTTATTGAATGGGGACAGCTACGTTTTCTTTTCCTCTTGTCTCTTTGCTGATGACCACTGTTTTTTCAAAGCATCCTTCATTTCTGTGATTTGATTTTGCCTCCTTTGTTTTTGCTGGGTAAGAAGGGCTATAATAGCATCGGGCAGGACAGAAATTGAGACGATGATGGATGGTGGTCATGGCTAACACAGACTGACAGCATAACACATTTTGATTAAAAGAAGAAGGGAGGGAAAAGACAAGAAGGAGCAGCAGAGTAGACCATTTTCTTTTAGTTCCTCTTTCCTTCAGTCCCTGTGGTGTCGCTGATTGCGAGAGGTTACAGACAGTCTGACCCTCTTACAAATGTCAGCCCAGGCATTATAGATTAATGAATGACCCCAGAGCTGTTGACTTTACCCTGAGTAGTAAGAAATGTACAGACACTGACAACCCATTTATAACCGTATGAAAACACCCAGCAGGCCTTGGCTCTGTGTTGTTGCAAGCTGGATACAGGCTTCCTGGATGTTTGGTGTTGTGTTGGAAAAAGGAAATGTGGCTGCAGGTCACCGGATCATGAAAAACTTGGCCTTGTGGCAAAGTCCCATATATGGTTAAGTAACAGTGATGCCATTGGTGCCTTTTCCTGCGTCTGTGCGTGTGTCTGTGAGCACAGCAGCATTATGAGTCAGGGCACACTAACTGGTGGTGAGTAAGATGTTTGGGAATGCAAAATAGTGGGAACGGAGGAGGAGCTGTGGCGGTGGAAAAGGAAGGCCTCTCAGATGGTCCCCCCCGCTGCCCTCTACTCATGCTGCTTACCCACACCCACTAAAAATGTTTCACAATGCAGCAATATGACATAAACATAGACATACTGCAGACATACTGTGTGTATGTACATATAATGGGCGGCACAGTGGTGCAGTTGTTAACATTGTCGCCTCACAGGCCACCTGGTTCGACTCCGGGCCTTTCTGTGAGGAGTTTGCATGTTCTCTCTGTGCCTGCGTGGGTTCTCTCCGGGTACTCCGGCTTCCTCCCACCGTCCAAAAGACATGCATGTCAGGTTAATTGGCGATTCTATAAATTGTCCTTAGGTGTGAATGAGACCGTGAATGGTCTTTGTTTCTGTCTGTCTATAAGTGTTGGCCCTGTGATGGACTGGCGACCTGTCCAGGGTGAATCCTGCCTTCGCCCAATGTGAGCTGGGATAGGCTGCAGCCCCCCCGTGACCCTGTTCAGGATAAAGCTTGTATAGATAATGGATGGATGGTGTATATAATGGAGGTTCACACCCCCGGGGAAGTTGCGTGCAACTCAAAATAAATTATTAAGGACAGATTAGAAACTAGTTTATGAACCTGATAACTGAACAACACTGTCATCTGAGTTTTGATGCCAGTGAGCATGTTGTCTAATTCAATGACTGCTCTCCCTGTGATGAAGATGGGCACTAACCATCCATGAGCTCAGGCTGTTTGATGCTGAGATGACCAGTCAATCTCGCCCAACAGGCAGTTCATCAAATCTGCAAAATAATAGAGCAGTTTTAGATAGGCATTATTTGGAATTAAAATGTAAATGGTTACCTCCTCACCTGAAAAAATATAAAAAAGTAAAGTGACATAATAGCAACCCAAGGACAAAAATCCTAACTGTTTTTAGTCTCTCTGTGACTTTGGTGCTTATCCAAAATAAGCCCATCATACCCTACTGCCTCAGAGCACTTCAACTTTTTCAGGGCTTTTAGTTTTTCCATGAGTTTTGCTTGTTTGTACATGTTTTCATAAATTTCGCATTTATAGATTTGGAACGTGGTTCCCTCAATGTTAGTGCTTACACTCTTGAATGTGCTTTGTCTTTAGGGACTACCACTAAAAACATGCTTTGTGGTTTAAGAAAACAAGTTAAGATGCTTTAAACTTGTGACGAAGCAAAGGAAAACCAAATAGGTGTGTGCATAGAATAAGAGGGAACAGTAGAAAGAGCCAAGTCATCTCTTTGAATACATTTTTGCCGTGGATCTGTTTGACATTATCGACATTAAAAACATTAGAAAGGTTATAAAGTGAAGTCGGGCTCTCTGGTGCTCTTTCACATTGACTTACTAACAGGTTGAGACTACTGTGTTCACTTTGAGAAATTCTGTTTAGAAAGAGTAAATATTTGTTGTACTGTTCCCCAAGGTTCAGTCCTGGTCCTCGTTCTTTTCTGCCTTTAAATGATGCCGGCAAGTTCTGCCTTCAGTTTCCATGGCTAAACAGAACATCCAAGTAATTTAAATATCAACGTACGTATCCTAAATGCCTTTTATTTGTCCTTTTAGCACTCGCCTCTTTCAGAAACCTGTCAAGCAACATTGCAGCCAGAACCAAAACTAAAGTACGTCTTACTACCACACTAAAACTGCTCCATCGGCTGGCTGTAAGCTATCAAATTGATTTCAGGTACTTATACTGTCAATTTCAATGATACACAGGTCCCCCAGACTACTTGCCTGACCCCCTCACAGTTTATGTTTTGAGCAGATCACTGTGCTCTGCTGCCTCTCTCACATTTACTGTTACTGGGTCAAGGATTGAAACAAGTGATCATGCTGCATTTATTTCATAAGCTCCTCGACTTATCAACGGTGGATTTGAGTAGACGGTCATCAATTACAAGTTTTAAAAGAAATTTAAAAGTTTTAAACCTCTTTTTACTTTATGTCACCATATCCTTTTTTTTTGGCCTCTGTGACTTTTTTTGCAGTATATTGCATCTTGTTGTCTGAAATTTGGTCTATTTGACTGGTGTTATTATTGTTATTGTCACCCCACAATACAATTATTCTATTTGCACTGGGCAAATCCCAGCAGTATAATACAACAGCAACCTGGAAAACAACTTACCTGGCCCTGCTGAGCCCAACATTCGCTATATCTCCAGTACCGTCACATATTTCCTTACATGTTGCATGTTACAGCATTGTAGGAGGTCGTGAGTTGTGAGGTCGTGGTCTGAGGGCTGATAGTTTATCTGGAGCAATGCTGCTGCTGCGTTATCAGTGGAGGTCTGAACTCTTTAAGGGCACAAGGTGACTGCTTGTCTGAGAAACGGCCTTGCTGCTTCTTTTAGATAACATTTTTATCTGCCTTCAGCTAAAAAAAAAAACATCAAAGGACGCAGAGATAGAACATTGAGTGAAGGACAGATTGATGTACAGTGTGTTTCCGTGGTAAGCTGATCACTTTATTTACTGTTCGGCACAGAAAAATCATGTTACCATTCTTTTACATAGACAACTGTAAGAAGATAAACACAATGTGGGGATATAGGAAGATATAGGACGATAAAGAGATAAGGTTTGACACCATCCTGGTAGTAAGCAGTTATCAGGAGGAAGGAAGACAGAGAAATTATCAGCAAGAGACCTTCAGTCTGTATCTTTCAATCAGCCCTGAGCAGGTCTGAATGAATACAGTCTCATTTCTTAGCCTGAAACACACACAATCTTTTCACAGTGTGCTTCGTAAATTATTAAAAATCAGAGACAGACGGGTTAGACTGCTCAAAATTCATGTTCAGAAGCCTTATGTCTGGTGAATTTCAAATTTCCCAATCTGTACTTCCAAGATGTAAAACACAGTGAAAAATCTCTGGATCTAAAAATTATAAGTGCTTGTAAACAAAGCATCACATTTGATCTCTTGGATGTAGTTCCCTTATCTTTAAAATGTCACCATTTCTGTTCTCACAATCAATCTGGAGCGTGAGATGTCAAGATCTTTATGGCTTTATTTGTTTTCTTTACGAAAGGGGGCCTTAAACACTAAATAGACTACAAGCCATTGCTTTGCCAAAATATGTTAAAAATAACTTGGACCCCAGTCATGTAAACACTAATGCCCGATTTTCTCAGAACTGCTCCTCTGGTGTCTGGGAAAGAATCCTCTGTGTGTGTGTGTGTGTGTGTGTGTGTGTGTGTGTGTGTGTGTGTGTGTGTGTGTGTGTGTGTGTGTGTGTGTGTGTGTGTGTGTGTGTGTGTGTGTGTGTGTGTGTGTGTGTGTGTGTGTGTGTGTGTGTGTGTGTGAGAGTACACAAGACAAATGAGTTTGTCCGTGGGCACCATGCATGTTCTGTTTCTGCATTATTGGACTCTAATTTCATGTCTCCTTTACACCAGAACGAACACTCTTTATTTACAAAACACAAACATCAGGAGTTTTGACTGTTACACAGAAGAAAATACATGCGTCTTTTACATGCTGGAATTATGCCTATAAATCTTGGCTGGCTGTGATTTGTCTGTCTGCTGCTCTGTATGACAAGGTCATAGTGACGTTTCCCTTGAGATGAGGACTGAGGGTCACGCAGTCCACTGTGTGGTGCTCCACACATGTTCCACTGACCCCAGTCAGACACCACCCACCACCTGGGTGGAAAGATTGCCCGTGAGGTGGATCCATACCACCAATCTTTCCAAGTCCCGAGAAACCCTTTTCCCAACCCCACACCCTTAGCTCTTAAAAAAAAAAAAAAAAATGCAGAAGGAGCCTGAGAAAGAACTGACCCACTGACAGAAACACACCAGGCTTCACTTTAAAATGCCATCAGTGCAGATTTAGAAGCACTAACCTTTCAAAGACGTGCAAATGTACTTTATAGTACTACGTTATCAAGTTTTGTGGTAACTATTGCCGCAACATGGTACAAAGACAACACTGCAAATATAAATTAATAAATAAGATAAAAACTGTACTTATCATAAAAGTGGACGTAGCTTTAAGGTCTGAAAAAATAGCCAGTGCCAAAGTGCCTTAAACTGCAATACCACTGAGGGCCGCTAGGGGTTGGCTGTGGCTCCATAGACTGCCATGCAACTTCTCATGAAAGTAGCTAAAGCCCTTTCTTCTTATTAGTTTTCAGGCGGTCCATCTGAAAACTATCTGGTCATTAATTAGATATTAGATTTTAAAATCAAATTGTTGGGGTGTGTCCCTTTGATTGATGGGCCTGTGGTGCAGTATGATTGACACTATAGGTGGAAGGGCGTGGTGTCCCTGGGTTCTCAATCAGATAGAGTCAGATCCACAGCTCGCTCCTCCCTTCCTCATTCAAATATCGTAACTTCCGACTCCAAAGTCTGAACCCGAGGCTTTTGAACAGCAGTGATGTCACATCATTGGATGTAGGTCTACATATGATGTGTAGAGGCGTGCCAAGGGCCAGATGCCAAAATATTTAGTGGAATAAGAAAGATCAATTACATTTTTTTTTGTTTAAAGAAGAGTTTTGTATTTTGGTGATTATACTTTCACCATTTGTTTAGGCTTTAGATTACAGCCTGCATGATCAATACTGCTGTGATGCCTACATGACAAAACAAAACTGGTTAGCTTAACCCTCCCATTGTCCGAGGGTCAAAATGACCCGCAGCTAGGTGAACTATGTTACTTCCGAAAAATAGTCAGGCTAGTTGTTTCCCTCTGTTTCCAGTCTTTGCGCAAAGCTAAACTAACCAGTTGCCAGCTGTAGCCTCACAAGAATTGCATTTGTACTTTTCATTTAACTTGTGCTGAGAAGCTTTATTTTTCCCAAATGTCAAACCAGTTGTTAAATGTCAATACACAGTTAATATTTATTTCATAGACTTTCGAAACAATCTCTATTTAGACTATTAAAACAAAGTATGTAATTTGTTAGCATTGTCGCCTCACAGGCCACGTTTTAAACGTGTTTAAACGTTCCATTGTGTTGCTACTGAGAACTAGAATGTGACCAGATAAACACAGTGAAACCTTTCTATAGTCTGCCCTGACCTTAGAGAGAGTATGTGGGCATGTTGATGTGTGCGTTTGGACTTTAGAGGTATTTTCCCAGCATGTGACCTCACCCTGGTGGCTGTTTGAAATGAATGGTGCATGGTAGTGAATGAATTACTGTGTGACTGGCGATCAGCCGGGTTACCAGCCCCTCACTGACAGTGGGCTCTGTGGTCTGTGTGACGCAGCGATGCTCCACATAAAGAAAGGCTCGATAGAGATCTGCAGAGGTAGTAAAGGCCGCCATGGTGACCGCTCAACCAGCAACAACAATAAGACAGGCCGGCCATCGGGCACGGCCGTCCTAAAGCTCTCTGGCTCCAGAGATATACTGGACAAAATAAAGGCTAAAAACACACACTTCACATCTCATTAGACAGGGCCACTGTGACAGCTGACAGAGGGCCCAAAACAGGTCAACTCCACCATGTAAACCCACCAAAATGTATGAAAGATGGCATAGCTTATAAAAAAAAAAAAAAAAAAAAAACATTTTACCTGGTAGAGCTTTTTCTGGTGAATTATTATTATTGTTATAATTATCTCTTTAACATGTTTGAATTAAAACTAACCCTGATCTTTGTACTTGTAGCCGCTGCATAGATTTGACAGTTATTACTTTACAGGAAAATATGTACATACACAATATATCATAATCTAAACTACTATGTATTGTTATGCATTGAAATATCAAACAGTATAAAGCAGTTGTTTTATGCTAACTCTGGATCAGCATCAGCCTTTAAATGCTGTTTATATTATTGATGTAGGGATGTCTGCAATTTATGATTATTTTGATCATCAATCTGCAGAATATTTTTTATCATTTAATTGGTTTGCTCAGTAGAATGCCCTTCCAATTTTCCCATAAATGCATAGTCAAAGTTGACATATTCAAACTGCTGACCAAGCATTCAAAACTCAGATATTCAGCTTAATATCATAGCACACTTGACAAATCAGCAAATATCTGCTGTATTTTTGCAATGTTTTTCTTTTAAAAAGTTACTTTAACCATAAATTAGTTGCACATTAATTATCTTTTGATTGACAAATTAGGTAATTGAGTAATTGCTCAGGTTGCTGATAATATGCTTTTGACTTCTTTTGAGTTGTTTCCCAGTTGCCATGCTGTCACTGACACACAGGTTTAAAGACAGCTAATGCTCCTCAGATAAATGCAAAACAACACAGCGATGATTAATAGTGTTTTCAGGCGCTATACAGTCACTATGTTACAGAGGCTCTGGACATCTGCAGGGCATATGCAGCTGCAGTTTATCTGATGACTCACATGTGTATATACACAGGACGAAACATACACTGGAGTCCTTGGCCCGCAGTGCTCCAGACCACCTGTGTTTATGAGTCTAACTTGTGATGGTCCAGCACATAGCTGAAATCACAGCAGTCTCCTCCACCTACCACCCTACCAGCCAGTCATCCCACATCTGTCCTCCTGTCCCACTTGCGTGTGCGTCCAACAGCAGCGTGCCTCAACGATGGATGAGAAAGGGTGGCTGTGATGGTCATGGTTTGTTTATTCATGGGGTGTGAAGGGAACAAGGGAGAGGAAAGGGGGTGGAAGAGGTGGGGGGTTACCTGGGCGAGAGGGAGGGGGTGTGTGAAAATAAATGAAGCAGGCTGCAAACGGTGGAGCCAAGAATGGTCTGTCAGATGCACGTCTGTCCAAAGTTTATGTGCCTTCTGTATAAACAATGAAGAATTATCTGCCTTGTGAGCTCATCCTTCCCAACGGGTTGGCCTTTGCATTGGTCCACCACAAACCCAATATCGCCACAACATCTCTGACAGATCTAAAGTAAGCCAGACATTTGCGCACACGCACACACAACTGCTAAAACCTTGGCCTTGCCTTGGACCTCTCGACCGTCTCTGGAGTCTAAACCAAAACAATCAAACCACTAACACAGGAAAGTGAAAATATGTCTCCAACGCAGCCATCTTCTTTACAAGCCACCACCAGCGTCCAAAAACCCTTCTGAAACACACACACACACACACACACGTCTTAAACATCGTCCAACTTCCACATGTGATCTCTCAAAGGTTTTGCACTGGCAAATAAGAGGGACATCTTGTGCATTTAGATTTGAGTTTTTCTCCCGTACATGTATTTCAGGCCTTTTTTAAGTGCTGTTTTGGTTCTACACCTCATGGTGGGGCTTAACTAGTCAAACTTGCATCTCTAAAGAGTTTAGGGCACGTTGGCTTTTGTGTTTTCTCTGCAGCTCTCCCCCTGATGGATTGTTTTTTGTGGACGCAGACCAAAAGATAAAGACGTGACCTCTCAGTGGACCACCAGCTCTACGACACCGTCACCACAAAGGCACTCAGTCAGTTGGCATTCTTGCTGTCTTGGAACATTTCAGTTCAAATATAGCCTCAGCGGGTCAAAGGATAAACAGTCTTTATGGAAAATGTAAAAACTAGTTTTGCTGGAAATCTGAATTGAGGGGAGCACAACCTATGGCGTTAGATATCACTGCATTTTGTTTGTCTTTTGGTTTTATTTTTTCCATGTAACTGAACATGTACTGAGTGTTTCAGATTTGAAGGAGAAAGATGATGTGATTTTTTTCAATTCAGAGCAGTGACCGTTAAGTAGGGATGTAATATTTCAAACAGCCTGTCTCCACCCTCGGCTCATATGATTGTGTGGACGTAAAAGGGGGCTGGTTATGATTGCAGAATAACTGTGCATTCGAACAGTAGACTGGTTGTGCGCTGTATCTATGGTGCATGTGTGCACACACGCCCGTGAGTCTTCGGTGTGAAAGGCCCATGTGTCTGGGCCTCGGTGACTTAATGACACCACTTACTAGTCTAATTCACACTCAGGTTTTTGTGCATATTTAGAAAAAAACAACATGCAAGGAAATCCTGCCAACAGAGAATCGGTTGTGTCAGTCAAGTTGGAGGTGAAACACTTTTAGGGTTCTTGTTTGACCTCCTTTGATCCCTCCTCTGGGTTAAAATAGATTTCTGCTTATCCTTTAGTCTAACATACAACATTTGGCATGTTTTCACATCGGCAGCTTGAAAAGTGACACCTCTCCTGAATAATTTTCAAGTCAGCTCAGCCCTTGAGCTCCTTATGAAGTGAATTAGGGCCAAAAATGGTAAATGTAAGGAAACAGGTGGTTTGGTCGGAGAATTACAGAGAGGAGAGAGTGATATGGGGGTTGGAGGGTGGAGAGAGACTAAAACAGGACAGGGCAGAGCCACAAATATCTCTCTACTCCCGTGTTTTTATATGAGCTTGTTATATCTCACAGGAAATGCCCCTCCACTGTTTCCATTAAAACTTCTACGGTAAAAATCACCCAGTAAATCTATTAATAAAACAGGACACACTGTTTGGACATCAATGTAACCATAGCATATTTCTGGCAGTTGCTTTTGTGCTGGACTGTTTCCAGTTCATTAAAAGTAAGACTGCAGTCTGTGGTTGTCACTATAATTTATCAAATAATTAATTTTCCTCAATGACAAAAGACTTAAAAATGCAAATGTTGTTCCCTTTCTCTCTGTGCTAAGTTTTGCTTTGTTAAGGAGCGACATTGTTTTGCCGTGAAACAGCTTGTACTCAGGATTCAGATCCTGTGCTGAACAAACCACTGCCCAGCCAGCCATCTAATATTAACTGTGGTGAGTTCACACGCACAGCAGCACAATACACGGAAACCCAGGCCTCTTGAGTCTCATGATATCACCTTTGAATTTAACCATCTTTGTTGCCTGAATCACTTGGCACTAGAAAACACAGCACTTGCAGACTTGGATGCTCTTGACTGACAATCAGTACATCAGCACCCAAATATATCAGTTATTGCCTCCTTCAGATAAGAAGTGGCACACATAGAGAGCTCTTTGGCCATTTCCTTTTTTTCAGAGACACATGTTGTTCTGTCCATCACAACACCTTTTCGTATTAATGCAGTATGACCCTGCTTATGATTATGTATGTGAGGCTGAGACTTTGAACTACCACATGGAGGGGTGCCTCTCAGTTGAGGTAACAGTGGCCCGGGGTCAGCAGGCTGTCGGCTGCATGACCTCCTGTGTTTTGCTGTCTCTTGCAGAGTGTTGGTTTAGTGGGGAATCCAAATGGAAGCCTTAAATCCCAGTTAAGCTATCACATCACTGGGAGAGCCGGGCACTCCACAGCCACACTATCTGCTCATCAGCTCTCCACTGGTCTGCTGCCGGCAGCCCGCTGAGACACAAACATCCTGTTTAGAGAGGCAACAGGAGAAAGAAACAGAAAGAGCAAAGTCTTCAGTAAATGACAGAAAGGGTGCTAATCAGAACGTCTGTACTAATGCATAATGACAGTCTCACAAGTGCTCTGTTAGCCCACAGTACTGTGTCAGGACACTTTAACTTTCTTTCCATGTAGAAATGCTAACTGTGGAAGATGAGTCATATTAGCACACATGAAGAAACCCAAGAGCAAACACAGAAGCCAGCAGAATGAAAATGAGCCCAATTATGATTCCAATGCACTACTAGAAATGTATTATCCCATATGGGCCAGAGAGGCACAAAACATATACACCAAATGTGGAACTTACGTGGGCCTGATGGTTAACTGCTCTCTGAAGTACCATACCATTAAACTCCCTAATTCCTTCTGTATGTGTGACTTGGCCAAGCTGTTGGATAACATATAGGAAGGCAGTTTGTTGCCCTGTTGAAGTTTTCAGTTCCTTTATGAACCCATGCACAGAACAGCATCGCCCCCTTGTGGAACAATAGTTACAGTGTCAAAACATAGTATGCAGTTATACTTCAATTAGTTATTTACATAACTTTGTGAATAATTTTTCATAAATAATATTTAAAATATATTTAGAGGCCTGGACCTTGGTCAGACAACAGAAACAGATACATGACCGTTTGACGAAAGATTGAAATTTGGACGCCTGAGGCTGTGTGGTTTGTTTGTGGTTGTTACAGTCACAGGTCAAGAATCATGGAAAGATGACAGAAATGTGATGAAATGATGTAATCTTCCCGACAATGACTGGCTACCAAAACCACATACTACAGTGTGATACTCAATACACACACGCACTGATTGGAGATTGACTCCTTATGTACCAACGTCACTGTACTGCTGATGGGATTGTGGTTGCCTAACTTTCTTAAAAGTAACTGTCAAAGTACACTTTAATTTTACATTTCAATCACAATAAAAAAAGACTGTGTCCATAGAATGAAACAAATGCTCTAAGATTTTAAAATCTTATATGTTGTCAGCTGGTCTGTAATATGGTTTTGTCATCATGGCTGAGCTGCGGTGGTTAGTCTGCTGATGAGCATGTGCTCTGTGAAGAAATTAAAGAAAACAGTAATGCGTTGAAAATGCACAGTCATTCCCAGGAAGGGACTTGAGGAAATAACTCCTCCCTTCTATTCTTTTCCAATTACTCTGTGAAAAAATAAATTTGATGAGGTGTTATTTTATTTTTGATTAAACAAACACACTTAAATGCCTCGGTTTTGATTGCAGAGATTCAAGCAGACCCAAATGACTCTGTATTGCACAGGTGGCTGGTTGTGCACTGGTGGCTGCAAATCTTGTCTTTCAAGTCTTTCACATCCTTTAAAGCTTCATTTTAAATTATAAAACATTAACTAAAAATGTTTTAGTAAATGCGACAGTACAGTAAAGCAACTTTTGACATCTGTATAACGTTTAATTACACGAAAGCTTTTCCTCATTCTGTTCTTGGCCTCGTTACATGGCTGTAGATATATTTGTGCCACTGTACATATCAAAACAGTAGGACTATTTTGGACCTTCACAGCGTGTCACAGTGTAGCATGCACAGTGCCCCATGGGATCACATTTTGTGTGGCATATGGATGACATGTCAATTTGTTGCAGACTCTTGTGACAACTCAGTGGTTACCATCTGGGATTCATAGACATAGATTCACAGGATCAATCAGTCATGGAGGGATCCAAGAAAAAGTCAACACCAGCTGATTTACTCTGACCAGGAGACAAGGAAAGATCTGAACTATTTGGAAACTCTTCATCTTTATTGGCATTAATCCAAAGCAAAATTAAAAATCAAATTTGATGTTGGTGTGTGTTTGGACAGAGTAATAGATTCATCTAGCCCTCCTAACCACCTGTGCATTCCCCACCATCATCGCACATACATCTGCACGTAGTTAGTGTTTTTGTATTTGTTGATGGATGTATTTGTTCTGGAACAAACTCTAATGTGCACTGACACCTCTCAGCTGACTGCTAACCTGCAGCATTTAGCTCGGGCTTCTGGGAGTAAAACCTGCTGCTGGATCTGCCCCAATCCTTGAGTCTTTATCTACTTTTCAGGTGGCGAGATGATTTCAAAATGAAGAGGTATGAAAGCAAATGAAAAGCATGGTTATTAAGTATGCGAACATTCTGAACCATAGTGGAATCAAGACTTTAAATTCTGAATGTTTACATGATTCAGTTTGTTTTGTCTTCAGTGTTTCCTCTCTGTGTCTGTATTCCTCTGACTTTCTGCTCTCCTTTATGCAAAAAAAGACGCTGGACTGTAACATTGTAACCATAAGGCTGGATTTTAATTAATGAAGTCAACTATGATGGAACCTTTTCACATAGCGCTTTACAATAACTGCATAACAAATCATAATATCAAATGTAGTGCACTGACTCCACAGGAAATATACCACAAAGAGAGAGGCAGAGTGTCAGACACTCAGGATAATCTCTGTTTTACATCTTCATGTGGAACTGGAACAGGTAGTGCTCCCTGCCAGTTCCCCATGATGTACCGCTAATGCTGCTCTGTCATCACCATATGCAGAACTTGTTCATACTGAATCCTGGTAACTGAGGTCTTCACTGCACTCTCCATCCACTTCCCTTAAAGGAGATTGTTTGGATGTCATTGTAATTTGCACTAATGATCCACTCTTTTTTTGCAAGACACAGTTGCATGAGGTCAGAATTCACCAAACAAACAAACTGGTAGAGGTTTTACCTGACTTCTTAAACAAAGTACTGTATAAAGCAGACAAATAGAATAGAAACGTTATCACTAAAGTGCTCAAACTCGCCATGTTTGTGTCATTATTCTCTGTTTTTCTGGCCTGAATTTAGCAGCATTTACTGCATTTAAGTTATTGTCCTTACCGATCTACCTTTACACATAATGCATATGGACTCTGTATGTCCGAAGAACTGCACAATACTCACAACTCCTCCAGTCTTCAGGAGTATGCATACAAATACTCTGAAATATATATTGTATATATTTTGAGGCTTGGGAGTTTCAGGGTTATGTGCATTATCTTATTATTAGCTTTTCCTAGGACTCCACTCTTCTGTATAGAAATCTCAGATGTTGTACTAGGAATTTGCTGGAGCCACTCTCCCAGTTTGGGGTCACAGCCTCTGTTGTCCCCTCCTATTACCACTGGGGCCACTGTGGACTTCATCTTCCACATCTGTTCCACTTCTTCCTTCAGCTCCTTCAGCTCCTGTCACTCCTTAATCTCTTCATGCGCCTTCTTCCTGATGTTATTGTCAGCTAGGATTGCCACATCTATCACCACTCCCTTCCTCTGCTCCTTGTCAACCACCACTATGTCTGATTGGTTAGCCAGCGGCTGCTTGTCAGTCTGGAACTTGAAGTCTCACAGGATCTTAGCTCTGCTTTTCTAAACCACTTTCTTTGGTGTGTCCCACTGGGACTTGTGGACTTCTAACCCACACTTGGCACTGATGTTCCTGTCGCAGCCACTTGGTTCAGTCTCTCAGTGTATGCTGTCCCAGCATGCATCGTGCACCCTGTTATGTGCTGGACTGTCTCAGGGGCATCCTTACAGAGTCTATACCTTCGGTCCTGTCTGCTGTGGTGGATCCCTGCCTCCATAAATCTGGTGCTTGGGGCCTATCCTTATGCAGCCATGATCCGAGCCACTATGCTGTCTTTCAGGCCAACCTTTTCTCACCACTGGAAGGATGTCTTTATGTCAGTCACTTCCTCTATCTGACAGCGACACATCCTATGAAGGGGCCTGGTCTTCCACGATACTTTCTCTTCTTGCTCAACACCCTCTGTCTTCTGACACTCACTCAGCAGCTCATCCTGGGGAGTCATCTTCTTTCTGTATTCATGGATGCTTCTTGTTTCATCCTGGAAAGTGGCTCTGACACAGTAATCGTTACCCTCCCTCTTTGTTGTTGCTCGTAGAACTTCAGGGTGCTGGACTTTGGTTAGAACCCTGCATTGTGAGGAGTTTTTGTGTCTTGATATCAGTGGCATTTGTCTCTTCCTTTGGCCAGCTTCTTCAAATTAGCTTCTCAAAATATATTGCATACTAATTGCAAAATTATATTACTGTATCCAAAAAGCCCAATCATTTGAACAATAAAGAGATTTATATATGTATATAAATGTATTTTTAACTTCTGTCATCAATTAAAAATTGTCTTCCCTCTAGAAAAATTTATCTAGAAAAAAATGTTTAAAACAAAATTATCCTGCAATTTTCACACTGTAATCTAAAGTTTTACATATTTGCATCTTAGATTAAAACTCAGAACAGTCAGTACCACCAACAAAGCCTTACAAAAACAGTCAGTTGCTCCTTTTGTGGACAGCTTTTTCTTATTCACAGAAAGCAAACACAGACAGTTAATGAGCCCTGAAGAAAAAGAGGACACTTGTGCTCGCCTGTAAGTCCCTACTAAAACCCTTTTCAGTGAGGCCAATTAAAGAGAGGAGGTCTCTTAGTGAGGGAGGAGCAGTCTCTTAATTTACGCTTTATATACTAATGGGATCCACTTTGATTTATGCCCAGTGCTCTCACACATTCTCTGCAATATAAAAAATACTATTGTAAGGACTAGTGGTTAGATAAAACAGACAATATGGAGACAAAAAGGGTGTACGTGTTCATGCAGTCAACAAACCAGCTACAATTTTTTCAAACTCCCATTGCTTTAAAGAATGAAAACTATTTTAAACGGATTACTCCCCTAGATACAGACACACTCAGTGATACACAGCCAGTAATCTCCCTTAGACAGTTCTCATGACGTTAATTCATAAAAAAAATTCTTAAATCCGAAATTTAAGCCAAACGTGGCACAAACAAAAAACCCAGAGCATGCAGTCGCACTCTCTCCACAAACAAATGTGCTTTGTTTTTGTTTTTTTCTGTGTTGTTTGGCCTTTTGTTCAACATGAATCCAGTTCTTCTCTCTGTTTTAGACACATAATGGCTGGGTCACTCAGGTGATGGTGACATATGGAAAGTTACAGCTGGTCTAAAAGTGATTTGTTGTAAAATGCAAAAAGTTCTCATTCAGTTTTTGCATCAGAGTTTCTTTAGTGAGCCACAATCACTTTATTAAATACATAGACTGACATCATAAATTCAATTCACTCTATAATGAGCAGAACAGATGGATTTTAACATTTCTGGCCTCTATAAAAGGGGATTGCTCAGGCCTGTGACCATGAACCATATAGTTGACCAAACTACTGCATCTCTAAATAAGTTCCAGATGTAGAAACACCAACAAGACCAGGTAAAGGCATTATGCATCTTCAATATGTAAACTTTACACACTTATCATGGCTTTGGTAAGTCATGACAGAAAAAGAAACTCCACAAGTGAAAGTCGAGGAATAATGTTAATTAAAAAAAAGAATTACAGTGGGTCACCCCCCAACATGTGTTAGGATTTATCAGTGAAAGGAATTTAACAAGAAGTCGGTTAAGAATTAGCTACTTTCCTATAAAAACTTTAAAAAATATTTTTTTTTTTGCTGATTTACATTTGTTTTTTCCTCTTTTTTCCACATTATTTGATGTGTCTCTTTATTTGTTTGATATCAAAGCTGAAGTGGCAACATGGGGCAGATTAAATAAACTATCATCGTATGATCTAATTTGTTTGCTGCTGTTGAATGATGTCACGTGGGCTCAACCTATACATTAACTCTGCAGGGTTGTGAGCTGTAAGCAGTCGTTGACTGAGTACAGAGCCATATATAGGCCATCATTATCTGCTTAAATGCCATGTGCCCTCCTTCATTGTCTTAATCAGCACGGGCATTATAGACTCGTGCTTTGACATATGCCACCACTACTATATGCACGTGCTGTTTGAAAATTAAACTTAACTTATTGGCTATTCAGTCCCAACTCGTTGTTCAAACTGAATGAGGGGCAGCGAATTCATATAGGGCCCACAGTTATAGCCTTTAACGGAGAAAATAAACACTCATATTTATTAAACAAAAATTGTAGGTTTTATTTTTAGTCGGACGTTTTAAAATTGCGAGTTATTGCGCGATATTTATTTTTTTTATTATTATTTTTTTAAAGATAGGCTGCCGAAAGTGGTGGTCGGGGAGGCGCTTTTAAAATAAGTTATCCTCTTTAAAAGTATGGGGAAAGTATTAATGCCAGTTGTGAAGCGAAACAAAACACAGCAAAGTGACTCGGGGGGTGGGGGGGGGGGGAACTCGGTACAACTCTGCACACAACTGTAGCACGGCCGCCGTCGCTGAATCGTTGCGGCAATAAACGGAGCAGTACAGAAGAGTAGACCTACAACATCCGGGCAATAGTCAGCTTGCGCAGAAACGGAATGGCGGAGGTAAGTAAGCGAAAACGAGGAATGTAACGACCCAAACGATAGAGAAACCGGGCCGAATTTAAGACTTGCGTCACTCCATACGGTACGCGAGGCTGTCGCCGGTGTCGCCGGCCGGTGAACGACGGGCGAGGGAGAGCTACGAGGGCATTTTAAGTGGTGAAGCGGGGAGGAGGAGGAGGAGGTGGTGGTGGTGGTGGAGGGGGAGAAATGGAGAAGCTCTCCGGCGTATCGCCTCTCTCTCTCTCTCTCTCTGTCTCTCTCCCCCCGCGTTCTTCGCTTTAAAGAGCCATTCCCTCCGCCGTGGGTAGTACGGCCGTAGAAAACAATAGGGAGCCCGGCGAGGGCTTAACGCGGTGGTGCTGAACTATTTCAGGTGCGCCCTGCCGACAAAAAGTGTGCCGAGTGAGAAAAAACAAAAGTTGGGACGCATGTCATCACTCTGCGGCGGTAAACTCCGACCGTGTCTTTCGGATATAGTGCGAACTAGTTATTTCCTTCTTGCGGCGCTCGGAGCGAGCCGGAGAGAGGAAGACACGTTCAGCACCAAGTCACAGGAAAGCGCCCCTGGTCAGACAGACAGCGCCCGACGGGCTGGGACACGAACCGGGATATTTAGATGGTCACTGGACTTTTACAAGTAGACTATAATCTCAGTGTAGTGAGTGTTGGCACTTTGTGTGGAGCAGGGTGGTAGAGATCTTATCTTCTCCTACAGCTCATGACCCCAAAGTTGTTGTTGTTGTTGTTGTTTTCACTTCAAACTATTTATATGGCCTTCCTCGTAGACGGAGGCCTGTGTCATCCTTTACTTAATCCGGTCAAAGTTTAGATTGAAAAGATGTTGATGCGAGAGGAAAACACCATGATCTGTTGTTTTAAGAGGAATATGTAGAATCAATCATTCGGGACGGAGACCTCTTATTCATCTGTAGGAGATTTTTTTTTTTTTTTTAAATCAACAAACTGTGATTAAATTACAGCTACAATGCCACAGGCGATCTATAATCAGGCATCGGCCCTTTTAATAGTAATAGTAAAAGTTTAATAGTCCTGTAGCAGCAGGTCTCACAAGTTTAAAAAAAAGAAAAGAAAAAAAAGGGGCTGTTTTAAAGTCAGGAGTCAGCTGATCTTTAATGAGATGAGCCAGGATCAGCCAGGATTTGATCCCATGTTGTTTGTGTGCACTTAGCCCCACAGATGCACACATTGAGCCAACATAATGTGTCCCTGTGTTGTTTTACATGACTTTGAATGCTACATACAAATGGCGCTGTGTGTCTGTAGGTGGGTGAGAAGTGTCTGGACGTGGGCGCAGAGGTTGTGGCCTAGCGGAAAGCGGACGAGGTACAGCGATGAGGGCCCTCAGCAGGAGAAGCAGAAGTCTCAACAGGTCCTAGAGGAGTTGGGGGGAGAAGTGTCGTCGCCCCATGAAGATGGCAGCACAATCCCACACTGTACGTTCCAGTTCTGCGATGTTTACACACGTCAAATCCTTTCTCGGCCATCTAAAAGCCACAGTGTCTTTACTGTTTTAAACATTTTTCTGTGATTATTGGAGCTTAAAAGTGGAGTCTGCAATTCTGGAAATATACAGGAAAAAAAAAAAAGATATTTGAGCTCAACACTGAGGAACTCCTGATAGATCAGACCGCCACATCCGGGAACTTTGGCTTTCAGAAACGTCCCTGCCGCCTTTTGGGGGGAAAACATCTGACTCTTTCCACAGACTTCAATGGAAAATACCGTTACAAAACCAATCCGTTGTAAACTACCGGATCAAAAGTACTTTAGAAATGACACGGTGGCACTATGTCTAGGGGTCATATTTGCCTCTGCCTGCCGTAGAACACGCCGGATAGATGAAAAAGTTTAATTTCCCTCCTGAAGTAAGTAATCCCTCCTGAGTCACGTCGCTTCAGTCTTCCCTTGTACAGAGTGGTGCCACAGAGACCTCCTATCGGGATCGTTTTTTAGGACATGACAGGGTAAAACATCAGAGATGAAAGCTTTTCACATCTTTGTTGATAAAACTAACTACACGGCAACTCTTCGGCGTGGCGTTGTTATTTAAACCGGTTTGTTTAAAGCAGAAGTTTGGAGAAAAGCCTCAACTGCGTCGGATTCTCCGTTCTCAATGTCAACGTCTTAGCCCAGAAAGGGTCGGGGTGAGACGAAATGCCGGTGTGATCTATAGGGGTGTACTCTATCAGAAGCCCCCCCCCCCCAAAAAAAAAAAATAAATAAAAAATTAATGGATGCACATCGCCATGGCAACGACCTGAACAACTAGGCTTGACTTTACAGCGTTAAGTCTTTAGACACTGTCGGTGTTACAAATACACGAAAAAGCAAAATACTCACTATTTGAGTATTTCTCATCAAAGCCATCAATTCCGGTGGTGATGCGGATTTGCAACAGTTGCAACACTTGTTTAAAAAAAAAAAGAAGGTTAAAATAGATTTGTGCCAGCATATTCTTCAGAAAAAAAAAAGATCATTCAAAACGGCAAAAATATATTTTTCAAATTGGCTCAGGTGGTGTTGAGGTACACAGCTGGAGGTGATTGCTTTAACGTGACGTACCATAGCGCACATCGGTCAGCCATGACACAGACGGCCCGACAAAACTGGCAGGCAGCCGACCTGAGAGAGAGAGAGAGAGAGAGAAGGGGTTCTGTTTGGAAATGTTTTGGGGTTCAGACCTGATGACGCAGGTGAGCTGACCAACATGGACGAAGCCGTGTGCTCTTGTCTGCTCCATGAAAGTTGTGGCGGTGGCCCGCAAATCTCTCCACATGTATATTTCAAGCGCAGCCTCTGAATGGATATTCAGCAGTAACGAACAAAAAGTGTGCGAGGCTGCAGATTGTTGCTGCATGTCTTCAGGAGCCATTACTGCAGTAATGCAAGCCCACTGTGGTATTCTTTGCGTTTTGACCAATCAAAAGATCAACGTTACAGCTGCGCTTCATTCTTGCAGTGCTAACTTATACTTTGATTTAAATAACTAAAACAACAAAACTCGATCATTGTCGAGCTGCTTGCAACACTGCTCAAAGTTTTAGCTTTTCTAGCTCGTTCGCGCACTTATTTGCAAAGACATTAAACTTTGTCTGAGGACCAAAATTATCCGTAGATTCACGCAACTGAACGTTGCATCATTATTTAAATACAATAGACTCTGAAAAGATGCAAATGGTTTTGTTTTTACATAGTTTATTTTTATTTATTTATTTTAAATTTGCCAGAAAACCAGTAAACTAAAGGGGCTCTACGGCAGTTTGTATCCCCAAACTACCTTAGTGCCACAGAGTGCAGAGTCGCGCTCAAAAGCTGTTCCGCTTTTAAGCATCAGTGCCTCACACTTCTTTAATTTAGAGTGTTTATATTATAATATAATAATATATTTAAATAATAATCAGTCTAATCAGCTGCAAACTGAGTGAGATTTACAGTTATCTGGACAGAGAACGCAAAGAGTATCCTTGTGATCATTAAATGAAATGTCTTGAGGATGTGATTTTCATGTAATGTGAAGTAATTCATACATTTCTGTGGTCTCTGTCCCTCCACCTGTCCTCGCCTTCCTCTACGACTTGCCTGTAGGCCGGTGAGCTTCCTTTGGAGGAGCTGCTGGCTTTGTACGGCTACACAGTATCAGATCCAGAGAAGGAGACCTGTCACATGGCTGTCAGCCTGCCAGACATGACACTGGATAAGGTACGATACAACCCGCGGCATACCGGCGGCCTCATTCATATTTCTCTCTGTACCAGCATTCTGGTTATTGTTGATCTCGTCCGTAGAATTTACACTGAGTAAAGCTGAATTGTCGTGTTGGGAATCAGAATATTGTACTCTGTTGTACACTGTACCACTCTGCTGTCTTTGTTTTTCCTTCAGGTTCAGGATCAGATAACCGAGGATCTTTTTCCTGGGGAGGAAAAAGAGGAATCATTAGCTGATGATCTCCCCACCTCAGTCACCTCAAACACCACAGACCTGCTCCGCCGCCTCCAAGGTAGCGCATAAAGAGAAGAACATTAAGACAGGACTGTACAACCTTTAAAATCTAGCAAAAGAGAGGTCAGAAAATAAATGGTTTGTCTTAATATTTTAATAGAAATGGAGCAGCGAGGGGCTTTTTCTGATGAAAGTGTGTCCAGTTGTAGTGGAAGAAAGAACATTTCTGGAGCCTTTGATTTTGGTGGAATCATTTCTCATTGGTGATTTTCAAACCAGTTCTTTCATGAGATTGCAGTTTGTTATTTACAGCTGGATAATACGTTTCAAACCACATGGCATGCCACGTTTTATAATATCAGTAAATTGCATGTAAGCTTTGATTTGATTTATTACTGTATAATTTGTGATGGGATGTCCCTGTGTGGCTGCATGTACTGGCTTCATGTGTCACTCTACACATGACAAGATCATGTCAAAGACTGAGAACATAATCCATAAAATATAATGAAAACCAAATATATGGCAGGGAAGCAGCTTTTGTGTCTTTTATTTATCCTTGATTTGTGTTCAGTCAATAAAACTGTGTTCATTGACTGAGTACACAGGAAAAAAAAAAAAAAAAAAGAGTAGGTTTTGTTCTTTGATTCTTTGGTCTTATCTGTTTGCTGCTTCCTATTGAATTGTTTTTTACTCCGAGTTAGATTATATTGTATTTAACTGCATTGAAGTTTCAGAAATATTTTCATTCAGGAGTTTATGGTTTGTCAGCAGAAAGATCTGGCTTTTAGATTGCATTTTGACATACTGTACCTGTGCAGTTGCAGTGAAATGATCCCCTGATCTTCTCTCTGATGTTTTGTCTCTTTTAAGTCAGAGACAAAGACACATTAGTCAGCTCATCAGATGAGGACTCTGATGATGCCTCTATTCCCTCTGATGAAGAGCACAAGGTATGTTGATTCAGTTAACTCTTGACTCCCTTCAGAGACTCAAGTTTGTTGTACAGTATGTTGCAGTTTGCAGTTCTTTATGGGACAGAAGAGCATACAAAGCAACTGTTGTGAAACAATCAAGCGGTAATCAAATATTTGTTTATTGATGAATTCTTTGATAATGTGTCCGTCTTACATTTGATCCAATGAGCAGTGGAAGCCTCAAAAGCTATGCACACACTTATTTTTATATTTGTATTGATGTAAGCGTTACTCTTCTTTCGGCATTATTTGGAACTAATAATTGGCGTTGAACATAAACCAAATACTTCAGGATTATCTAGTACCAACTAAATTCCTCTGCTGGACCAACTGAATGCAAACTAACTCCCACATATATGGGGAGACATTTGGGGAAAATTGCTGTACTTAGAAATATTTTAATTTACACAAGCCAAAGAAAAGACCAGTGGGGATAAACTCTTTACCAAAACCAAAGTGGCTCAGTATCTTAAACCTGAAATGTCGTTTTGGTCAGGCTCTTGGGTTTTCAAGGGTACAGGTCTACACACACAAAAAATGAAACACCACACAGCAGAGATTTGAATCAAGTTTCAGCTTTTATCT
This sequence comes from Brachyistius frenatus, assembly GCF_029030835.1. Lineage (NCBI taxonomy): Eukaryota > Metazoa > Chordata > Actinopteri > Embiotocidae > Brachyistius > Brachyistius frenatus. Next base: position 5,672,826 of record NW_027210617.1, read on the forward strand.
GCATGTATGACATGTTTCACAACTATGACTCACTGTGTCTTTGATTTCCTTCTCAGGAGATCATGGTGGGCTCCATGTATCAGGCAAGAATCCCTCCAATCAGCCCGTATACCTACCAGGAGAGAGGTAAGCAATGGAAATATTGTGCAAAGTTTGTATGAAATCCCTCAAACACCACGTGGTTCCAGCTGACTAAAACCCCTCAGCGTGGAATCTGACTCTCACTGGTATTAAACCAAACACCCAAAACACACATCACTATCTCCTTTTTTCACTCTATTAATCTTTTCTCCTCTTCCATCTCGCTCCTTGTCCACTTTCTCTCTGCCCTTCACATTACCTCTCACTGTCTTCTGCTCCTCTGCCTCTCTTCCTCCAGCCTACAGCAGTGAAGACCAGCTGCTGTGGAGTCCAGGGGTTCTGCCAGTGCAGGAAGTGGAGGAGTTTTTGCTGAATGCACAGAGAGCACGTGGCCAGGAGGGGGCAGTATGTACACAAGGGGTAGCTGTTCAAGACAATGAACAGGTACAGTGGTGTGACTTTACATCTCAGAAAAAGAGTGTCAGCTACATTAAGTGTGTTCAAAGTTTGATTCTGATTGTAGTAAGGCGTATATACTTCCCACATTCACCACTGAAGTCTTTTTTGACCAATTGTGCTAAATGCCCCCAACAGAATAGGTGAATGTGTTGTTTTAACTGATGACTTATTAGTTTTGATCAAATATTCTGAATGTGTTTGTGTACATGTTGAAAGAAACTGGTTGGCTGGATGAATAGAAGTCTGCTTATAAGTGAAGTTGGCTGATTCAGTTTTGATATTCGGTCATTTGTTAAAAACCTACATACAGCTAAGTGCAGCTCATAGTGGATCATGACTTTCACCATATCCAGTGTTTGTCAGTCATCAGTAGTTAATCTTCTTTTAACGTGGTTTAAACAAAGAGGTCACGTTTCACCATGTGACACTTTTTACCCGTCCTCTTTTTCTCCTCACCTTCAGGCACTGTATGAACTAGTGAAATGCAACTTCAATGCAGAGGAGGCACTGATGCGATTATGCTTCAACGTGAAAGTGTTCAGTGGTAAGAACCGTCCTGTCGTCCTACTTTTACCAACCTGCCACCATACAAATCTGTAAACCACTCAAAATAATGCTCGTGATAATGACGGATTTATATACAGTATTTCACTGACACGAAAATCAGTGTACTCACATGTGACCTGGCAGCTTTTGCAGTTGCAGTATATTTCACAAAATGTGACTCCATTACCAAAGATAAACCTCATGCAGGGATTCCCAAACTTTTGGTTTGAGCCCTCGTGGACCATTTTGCATTATCAGGGTTTTCCAGACGTTTCTAGAGGACTTACTGTAGGTGCTGTGGTAGCAGTGGGGGGGGGGGGGGTTGTGGGCTGGTATTTGACTAAAAACCTTTACTATTACAATTTTTATTTAGAAATGCAGTCTGCCATAAAATAATAATCACCAAACATTGGTACAACAAAGCTTATAGTGAAGCTACAGTGGCTTTGGTGCTGTGAAAATAAAAACAACAACACTTGGACGCTGCACCTAAGTGTATCCTACCTAAGCTACCTGTACAATAGAATTTCCTTGACAAATAGTAGATGGGAAAACCCTGATGACGTGTCACTAAATATTCCCTGTAGAGAGTTTGAAGCCCAAAACAGAGCCGAGTTAATGCTTGTGTTGCTGCCCCATGATAAGATGCTGTCCAGGTGTTTGAACTGTAGGATCACAGAAGGGAAAACGAAGACCCACCAGTTTAAAGATACCAACTTCCTCTTGAAGTCAAGTATTTCACGTTCTTTAAATTACATCTACAGATGCAGGACACCAACACACACCTGATAAAATCAGATGCTTGAAAATAAAACAGGGGGTCGGGGTAACTAGTGAAAGAGGGAAATGCGGACTAATTTGGGAGCTTAAAGCCAAGTTAGTTATATATTTCAGTCCTGTGAAAACATTTACCAGTAAACAATACTGTTAAACTAGACTATTTTTGCTACCCTCTCAATGTAAGACAAGTGGCAGACTTCAGCGCTGTAGAGGAAGAGCGGGTCACTGATGCGACTTCGTGACCTTTTGATTCGGCAGTGAGCTCCAGTTTAAGTCCAGCATTGTGACTGATTTACACGCTCCAGTGTAATAACAATTATATGCCGTGAATTAAAAATTGGCATATATCATTGTAATCTTGCCGTTGCTTTCCACTGTCTTTAGAAGAGCTGTGTTCCTGGAGTGAGGAGGAGTGTAGGAGCTTCGAGCACGGCTATCGAGTTTATGGGAAAAACTTCCACCTCATTCAGGCGAACAAGGTGAGAGCTCAGGAGACCATCTTGAAATTTGTTGTACAGACGTGACCAGTGATCAACCTGCTGCACTCATTTGAATATTTGAACTTTATGTCGCTCAAAAAAAAAAAACAACAACAACACCTTTTTTCCTCTCTGCAGGTACGAACACGCTCTGTGGGAGAGTGTGTGGAGTATTACTACATGTGGAAGAAGTCTGACCGTCACGTGTACTTTACCCAACAGGCCACCAGGCTGAGCCGCAAGAAGTACAACCTGCAGTCGGGGAGCATGTGAGTACTGCTGGGACACCAGCATAACGACTGACAATTAGTCAAAGTACATCTGCACCGTTAATAAATGTACAGAGGGATGCGCGATTGCCCTGCGGTGAGATGTGTTCAGAGTAATTTTGGAAAGGAACATTTCTGTATCATCTTACTGGTCCGCATGCCGCTGTCATTTTCTGCTATTCGGTGTAGTGTCGTCACGATGGAGAGTAAAATCATGGAAAGGCAATAAAATAACTTTCCGGTTGCGAGTTGTTTCGAACTTATTGAAGATGTCGTCGTGTGTTATTATCCGCCTTAGGACTCGAAATGTGCTTCCACTCTTATTTCGCAGCGATTTCCTGTCTGTGAACGTCTCGTTAAATCTCATCTATTCTGAGAACGACTTTCAGTAACGCCAGACCTTTTTAATCTGTTTACTTATGCAATTCCCATAAATTGTGGCTTTACAACATAAGCTACCACAAGAGTAAGCCATCCAAAAAACAAAACAAAAAAAACAACAACTCCTCGTCTGGTTCGTTTCTTCGAGAGCACTACTTTCTGCAAGCAATTCTTTTCGAGAACTATCGTGTTAAAGTAAAGTCTCTTAACTTGAATTCATGTTTATCTTGGTGTGGTAGGTGTGCCTCTACTGCATTAGACACTACAGTGTTCAGGCAGTCAATAACACCGGTCACCTGTCAGATTCTGTGACCGTGTTGGTCAGGTTGGTCAGGTTTAGGCACGAGAAGTGAGGGTATGACTATCAGGGCAGGTCACAGAATCTGATGGGGGGACAGATTTCAATGTAACACAGGCTCTCAAGAGTTCCTGCAGTTTTGCAGAATTGACATCTTCTGTCCCTCCTGTTAATTAGCAGCTGTGGAAAGAAATCCACGTGAACCCCGAGTGACCGGCACACAGAGAACGCTGCCGGTAAAGCATCGGTAAAAAAAAACAACTATTTTTCGATGGTCCATGGGATGCAATGACCCGCCGGGATTTGTCCCCGTACGCCCGATGGTCGGTACGTCCTATATATTTCAGCGTCAGCTGCCGTTCTAAGCTGCCGCTACGTGGCCACCGTCGGCATCTGCTGCCTTTTTTTTGCTCACCGGAAATGTTGCTCTAGCTTAAAACTTTGCTCCTTTACTCGTGAAGAGCTGTCCCCAGCGACGGAGAAAAGGAGCGTCAACGGTAACTCTCCGTTTTGCAAAAGAGTTTCCGCCATCACTGTGTTTCCAGTTCCATCCCTCACGACGTTAGAATCGCTGCTGCTTCTTTCTGTCATGTTGAATTGAGGGCAGACCGGACGCCACTGCGACTTGCTATCCCGTCTTGTGGCACAAAGTGGTTCAGTTAGCATCGGCAGCGTAACAATACACAAGACACCCTTGACCAAAGGTTAAACTGCTATTTGTTCACAATTCTGTGGATAGTTTCAGAATATTTGAAACTAAATATCCTGCACGCTGTCCCTTTTCAAAGGGTCGGTGTACCGTGCAGAGGAAACAGTCGCAATGAAAGCAGTTTTTTTTCTTTAGATGAAAAAAAATTTAAAAAAATAAAACCCTGTTTACATTGACCTCAGAGTTTCCCGTGCTGACATTGCTTGTGTGTGTGTGTGTGTGTGTGTGTGTGTGTGTGTGTGTGTGTGTGTGTGTGTGTGTGTGTGTGTGTGTGTGTGTGTGTGTGTGTGTGTGTGTGTGTGTGTGTGTGTGTGTGTTGCAGGGAGGACGGAGACCAGGACGGGGAGGTTGGGGAGCTGGAGGGAAGCAACGTTTGCTCGGGGTTGTTGTCCACCAGCTCCATGGGCACCGGGCAGCTAGAATCTCCATTACCTCCACAGTCGAGCTCGGACCTGGACAAACAAGGTCAGAGTCGGAGGTCGCCTCTCAGAAGCACCCCGTGCGGGGGGGTGAAGTAGTCATCCGATGACCTCGCGTTTAACAGAACAGAGCTGCTCGGAATAAAAAGCACAAAATGTCGATGGAAGGACAATAGCAGGACAACTTCCAACATTTAATTTGAGTTTCAATTGATTTGGAAGCTGGTCGTAGAGGACTTAGAGCTTCCATTCGGCAAATGCAGCGTACGGCCTGCCGAAAATACTCACTCGGCGTTTCCGTTGTTCTGTACGTAAACCATTTACACACCACGTCAGATCCGTTGTCCAAATCTTTTCTGCCCTCAGTCACGTTGCACACGTAGACCCACGGATTTTACTTTGTCTGCTGAATTTTCTCATTTCAATTACATAGCTCGCCTTTTATTTTGACATCACATGTTCATTGTGTTTTTGTTGTAAAACATTTTTCATGTCTCCCCTCCTTTGTCCCCCCCCCCTCCCCCCAACTTTTTTTTTTTCCCTCTTACTTTACGTCTGTTTTGTGTCGTTATGTTTGTGCGTGCATTTGCGCATGTCTGTATCTCTGTGCGTGTTTGTGTTTGTGTGTTTGTGTTTGTGGGCATGCCGCGCACGTTGACACGGCGCTCCAGAAGAGGAGGGCCGTCCCCAGCGCAGACGAACTCCCCGCTTTCTCTTAAAGCCATGACCTCGGTCCACACTGACCACAGAAAGCAGGCTGGACCTGCAGGTAAAGAAAACAGGATGAGTAGAGAGAAAAACAAATATTGTGGTCACTGGGAATAAATCCAACGAGTTCATCCGAGGTTGACAAACTCTTCATTTGAGCGGAAAAGAACACGGCTAATGTGAACTTCCTCCTCTGGCTATGTAGTAATTACTTTCTAAATAAAATAAAAATCAGATATATTAAGTTATTTCAACAACAACAAAAAAAATCAATGAACCCTCTTGCCCTGGTTGTTTTAAAAGCATTCCCAATACAGTTAAGTGTATTTGATATTTACCATTACATCTGTTCAAAGTGTAACAAAGTATAACTTTTATTTTTTTTCCCACTATTTTGCTCGAATGAAAACTGAAATCAAAATCCACATTTCGTTTAATCTCAAGCCCGGTAAACATTTAGAAGCACCTGCACGTATGTTTGCTGTAAACAAGTCCACTCGCATACGTTGTTCGACATATGGAGAATTAACAATCGAGCAAGTCGGCAAAATGAAACGCGCATTAGGCAGACAGGCAGACGTACTGCTCTAATACGTGCGGTTTACTTGTGGTTGGCAAGAAGGAACGGCACATAATGCTTAATGCCCCACTGCAGGCGATTTAAGAGGCACTCTAAAAACATCCCCGGGCTTATTTACTGCGCCGATGTCCACGGAAGAACACCTGCAACATTTGGATAAAATGATATTTCTTCAATCTGGAAATGCGAGCTACGCTCTGGTAGTTCCGAATGTTGTATTGAACTGCGTTCCTGTGAACTTGCTGTCTGCGCAGGTGGCGAGCTGGCGACGGGGCCGTCGGAGCTGTGCGGTGACGAGTGTCCCCAGCGGCTGTTCAGGCGCCGCCCCTTCTCTGTCCCGCCCGCGGACGACCTCGGGGATCCCGGCTCAGACGGTTGTTGCCCCTCCGCTCCGGCGCAGCTCCAGTCTCAGCCCTCCGCTCGCGGCCACCGGTGGGCCCGCGGGAACTCTCCGTCCCGCCGCGACGACCGCAGCCTCCCGAGCTCCTGCTTCTACCAGCTCCACATGCGGGGCGGGCCTCTCGTTTCTGAGGGCCCGGAGTGCGGCGCGGCGGGCGGCGGGGCCGGCGCCCCCCACGGACTGCAGGTGGAGTTCGGCCTGCCGTCCGCCTCGCTTCCCTCCCCGGCTGTCCTCCCGTCACGCTTTCAGACATTTGGTGGCCTGCTGCACCCCGCCCCCCCACCCCCCCGTCCTGCATCCTCGCTCTCTCACACAGTGAGGGGACGTCTGAACTGAGTGGTACTCTTTCTGATTTGCCCTGCGTAGAGATCTTTGATTTGGTTTGAGTCTTCTGAAACCAGGACAAAAAGTGCATTTACCTAACTTTTGAAAAAGGATGGACCTACTACCTACTGGTGACTTATCCGTCTTATCCGATGTATTCCTCTTTTTAAACTGAGACACTTGAACCCCTCTGTCCATTGTGGAATTATGAGTTTGGTAATCACTACTTTCAGTCATTGATTATGTGTATATTAAAGGGAAACTTCAGCATTTTTGGCAACTTGAGCCATATGTTCTTATAATGATATTTCTTGGTAACTAATGGGGACAACAAACTTTTGAAATGGGTCTAGTATTGAGGGAGATCTCTTCAACCAGCAGCCTCAAAATGGGCTGCAATGTCCTATTTTGGAGCAATTTAACCTGTCAAAAGAACATCAACTGAAAGTGTGCGTGTTTTGGCCACCGACGGTCTCGGATTCTTAATGTAGTTGTCTTAACAAAATTATTGAAAGGACCCCGAACAATGTTTTTTTTTGTTGTTGTTGTTTTTTTTTTTAACAAAACCGTGGTTTGTGTTTGCACATTTCTGAATTGTTTCAACAAAATGTCAGTAAACACTTTGTGGCGCTTCCATAGATCAACGGTGTTGCAGGACAGACCGTTTTGCATCTGCCGGCCGAAACACTCACTCGATACTGGACCGGTTTAAAGGTTGTCGTCCTCGTAAGTCACAATGATGGGGGGAAACATGGGTCCGGGTTGAAAAGCGCCGATGTCTCCCCGTCACGGTTGATTTTCACTGCCTGCACCAGAGCAATTCCGTTGACCGGCTACAATGAATTCGCACAAAGCGAAGGTGACGAGAGCTGCTGTCCATTTTTTTTTTTTTTCTTTTTCTAAAACAGAGCAATGAGTGACCATGTTAACCACTGCTGCTTTTGTTTTCTTATTCATCAGGATGACAGAGTTGACTGCTGCTCAGATTATTATTATTTTTTATTTTATTTTATTTTTTTGGGGGTGGGGACCATGTTTGGTGGGGATTCTTACGACAAGCCAGTCACACGTGTCATTATGTTCTTCTTGGCGCTCGGCGCTTTCACTCCCGCTGCCATTTCAGATGTGTCATTGAACGGTATGTCAAATCTGTCCACTCAAACAACATGAAATAGTTTCTTTTTAAAGGTTAACTTTAACTGTCTCCTTCACCGTCTGCAGCGGGCTTTGCTTTTTTGCTTTTTTTTTTTGGGGGGGGGGGGGTTTGACATGCCAGCCTCCTCCACTTTGCCCGTCTGTAGGTTTCAGGCAGCAGAGTCAATCTTTTTCATGACTTCCGTTTGAATTTGACCACCTGAAACTTAAGAAGGTTTTCTAAAGTTGATTTGTCTGCGGAGCCGTGTCAGAGCAACAAAGAGCGCAATATTTGTGCGGTTGTTTTTGTTGTTGTTGTTGTTGTTGTTGTTTTGGGGGTTTTACTTTGTGGACATTTTCCTCCTTGTTCTTCCCTTAAAATGTTCACACATATTTATTACGGTGCGGTGCTTTGTCGTCATTTATGAACACCATTTCTAACTGCGTTGCCTCGTGAGTACCTCGAACGGGTTGACACACAGAATAGGGTTAAAAATATATTCTACAAAATAAGACTGTACATGTGAATGCAAACAGTTTCTCAGGTTCTGCAGATTTAATGATCTCCCAGACCGTTATTGGTGAACAACCCTCGATGAACAGCGAGAGTCGGTCATCTTTTGAACAGGTGTTGTAGGCCAGTGAGAAAAGATGACAGCTTGTTGGTGGAAGGGTAAAAACAACAGACGTTGTCATCCCGACGTGAAGGTTCAGAGATCTTCTGTTTGCCTCTTGAAGCTTTCAGCAAAGTCCCACCTTTTTGAGCCAAGGACTACCCCGTCCTTCACCTCCAACCGCATCTGAAGGTTGCTTCTTCCTGTGATGTCGTGGATTACACTGGCTCCTTCCGAACAGCAGGTGTACTGCGCTGTATACGTTTCTTAAGAAAGATCTGGAACATGTTTGGTTACATCAGATTACGTTCCGGATGTGAGAGTGCTCTGTTTTATTCAGGGCTATTCAGTAAAGCTCTTCTGAGCTGGTTTGCTTTTGGAGATCCACGACTGAATGAAAAGAACCTCTTTAGAAACCAACAACGAAGGAGTGGCATCCAAATCGGTCATATTTTTTTTTTTTAGTCTCGGACTGGGACAGATGAATGAATATCATTGGATTATTTATAATTATGTAATACGGGACACGTGGATGGGGTTTTTAAGATGGAACAATATTATGCATTTGTGGTCATTTGCATGTCGGTAAGTTTTACTGTCTTTCTCTAAAATTGGGAAAGAAAAGTTTGACCGAAGGAAAGATTCTCGCCCCGCCTCCTCCTTTCCATCTGTCCTTGTTTGTTCCTCCTTCCTCTCTGTAGATGAGCTCTTCCTGTGATCCCTGTTTAAAGCCAAGCTGGTTTCAGATCAATGTTTGTTTTGTCTTTGACTGTTTACATGCAGGCGGTTCAGGACAAGACCGCGCAGGCAGGAAAAGGACTGGACTCACTGCCTCCCTTATTTTTACTTCGATTTTTAGCAGTTTATATATTGTACTGCTTCTGTTCTGTTTGTTTGTAATTATTATATTTTGTAAAATAAAAGGAAAAAAATTAAAATTGAATGATGGAAATATGAGAATGCGTTGATGGCGCGGCTTCAGCACTTGTTTGGGAGACGAGCGGGAAAACTAGTGCGAATGATCAAATGTTTTAACGTCACCAGTGAAAATGTGACCAAAAAAAAAAAAAAAAGGCCGACGCCTCACTTGCTCTTGTGTTCACTGATATATTCTATGGTTAAAGGATCCGCTTATGTTCACCTACTGCCAAGTGCTTGAAAAACATCTCTCTGAAAAATGTATTTATTTGATACTCCTGTTTGCATTGATCTCGCCAAAGTCCGAAATTTTCTTTTTAAAAGTGCCACTTGAAAAGGTGCGATTACTGTTTCTGTTGATTGTTCTTCTGAACAAATGCGTTTGCACCTGAAAGCACCATTACTGACCTAATATATTAGCATTAGTATTGTAAGTTCTCATGCTGTCCTGAGTTTTCCTCTGAACGCGGTGAAACGGTTTCAACACGGACTTGCACTGGACAAGCAGGTCATGTGCCTGCAGACATGAGTATCACGGTCTGTATTTTAAACATCTCACCAGATTCGATCTTTATCGGTGATCTTTCAAGTGTCACTTAATGACAAGAGTAAAGCAAACCAATCCGAATGAAATGTATTTATGAAGTGCTTTAATCGTCAAGCCTGTTTGTTACCTTCAAAGAACAAGGAGCACAGAACATATACAAATGATCTGTCAACCAATTAAATGCATTGCACATCTCTTCACCACATTTTTTTTTTTTTTTTTGGGTGGACAACCCATCAAGCAATTAGAAGCAAAAAAAAAAAAAAAAAAAAGATTTATAAACAATTCATAGATACAAAGCCACTATCTACTCTTCCCAAATCAGTTCCCGTGAACCCCACTGCCTTGTCCCACCTTCTCCTTTTCTTTCTGCTGGGCTCTCTGGTTCCCTCTAGTGGCCCCCAGCAGCGTGCAGCTCTTCTGGTTGAAGGAGCTTCTTCCTGTGGAGAAGCAGCATGGCTTCATCAGCCGGTACGCAGCAAGTACGTTTACGCACACAGACAGTTTGTTAATATACCTCCTGTACTGTGTTACACCTCATGCTGTTACGCTTATTAGCTTGACAAAAAAAAAAAAAATAAAAAAAGAATATGCAAGTGTTTATTGGATGTATGTGAGGAGGGATGGTATTATAACATAAAAAGTCTTAAAAGCACATTTGTAAAATAAGTTGCTTTCAACAACATGGGGGAATTATATATTAGATTTAGGTTTTCTACGAAATCAGAATTTTAACAATTTTCAGTGCACGGCAGATAAGTAGAGTCGTTTCTTTCTTTTGTTTTTATGGACCGTTGATTTTCACGGTGTCACATGGGAGGCTGCACTGCTGCTACCCCGCCTGTGTGGGTCACTGCCGGTTAGGAGTTGAGTTGAGCTCATCCCTCAAAACTTTTTCAGTGACATGACGTAGTCTTTGTGCGTGTGCTCATTGATGTGTTTGTGTGTTTATCAGAGGACACATATTCAGACAGGACAATCTTAGTTTGTGTCCCGGTTCAGTTCAGTACTTTATTATCAGTAATGTAGTACCAGATAAGAAATAATCATAATTTTTTTTTTAAAAAGTAAAATATCTAAAACAAGAAGTTTTGCATAAGTAGCTGGTAAAATAATCTCTCCTTTCATCATTTTATTACAAGATATCCATAACTCTGAATTATTACAAGGAATCACAACCAGTGGTGGAATATAACAAAGTACATTTACTCACGTACTGTACTTAAGTACAATTTAGAGGTATGACTTTCTGTATTTATTTACTTTTCAGATCAATATTTTCTACTTAAAATATATGCTTCTTATATATGCATTGTTATATGTAGATAAAGTATTCAACAGTATCGTGTTGAAATTAGCTCTACCATCATGACATTGAAATGTGGCTCACATACTCATGAAAACATATATATATTTCAATCTAAATGTGGTCATAATGCATAATGACTACTTTTGATTTTGCTACTCAAAGTACATTCTGCTGACGCTATTGTGCAGTTTTGAATGCAGAACTTTTTTTTATTGGTGATATTGCCTCTTTTATTTGGGTCAAATATCCGAGTAGTTCTTCCACCAGTGATTAAAACCATCAGTGCCTTTTATCCTTAAAAAACACATAAGTCAATATATTGTAAATGTTATTTATATAACTAAAATACATTATTTCAAAGTCAAAAAGGTCACTCAACTCCAACAAATACAAAATGATGTGAACACGGTTTCTTTTTTTATTTCCTTCGTCCAAAGACATTTAATACACAGACTACTATACTGTAAATATAGTATGATCTATCTAATAGTGTCTAATAGTGTTCGTGCAATTAAGACTTCTGGTAACAACTTTGTTCAACATGTTCACACTCAACAATGGAACCTGTCCAGTATTCGTAGCGATCACTAAACAGCTGTGATGTAGCATTTAGCTTTTACGTTGCTTCTGCGTCGCTATGATCAAATGATTTTAAATGGCTAATTCTGGGTAGTTCCTTAAAACCTCAAGATTTTCCCAGACAAGCCAATGAGGCGATGAGACTGTCATGTTATAGAACATACATTCAGCATTTAGGAGCTGTGCGAAGCTTCAGTTCAGTTTGCAGCCGCAGGGTGACCACACTGCACTGATCCAGTGAGCCACTGTACTGAGTGTAGAAAACGTCACGTAGTGAGCTGCAGAAGATGAAGAGAAGAGGGTTGAATTTGTTCCGTTTGTGTCTGGATAGTAGAGCTGCTACACTGGCGCAAGTTTTTTTTTTTTTTTTTTTTTTTTTTTAACACGTGAGAATGATATGAGAAAGTAAGGAGCCTATGTGGAGTGCAGTGCAGCATTAAAAGCTCCTACGTGACGTCATTGTAACTGATACTTTATCTCGTATGGCCTGCTGTCCTCTGGAACGGGTTCACTGGCTGATTAGGAGCTGTGCTGTAATCTGGGAAAACAGCTAAACTTAGTGAATTTTTTTTTTTTTTTTTTTTTTTTTTTTTACTCTTCAGTCTGTTCAAAACAGGAGAAATGTATTCCAAGATCAACTATTCTGACAAAAGATTTGTTTGAATAAAAACACACACACACACACACACACGCTTTTTCTGCTTAATCAAACCTGTCTCTGAATAATACAGATATATGAGGTCATACAAGGAGAGTTTTTTGTTATCCTGCGTAGTTTATTGTGAATACCGGCGTTCTTACTTTGCTTTTTCAGTTGACAATAACAAAAACACACGCCTAGCAGTGTGAATGGGAGCTACGGTATATCTCTTCTGTAGCTTCTGTCCCAGATAAATAGTGATGCATGTTTGGAAAGGGGCTCAAATTATAGGTTTTTACTAGAAGAAAAACAGCATTCAGTGAGTAACTCATAATTAAGGATCTGTTGAAGAAAACTTAAAATGTCATGTCGATCTTTTACAGAGGCAGTTTCTTGATAAAAAAAACAACAAAAAACCAAGATATGTGGCCTCGAGCTCTTCACCCTGCACTCAGCAGCCGTCAAAGCTCTGAGTGCATCATTAAAAAAAAACGTCTGCTATTGAGGAGCGGCACACACTTCAACATCCAAACTAAACCCTGCTGTCTTGTGACGAGGAAGTCCTTTTTGTTTATTTCAAAACTTTTAACTTTGATAAAGCACTTACTGTGAACGTCTTTTCTTCCCTCCCTAAAACACACGAAGAGGACAAGATCGGACTGTGAAGATTTTAGTGTTGACTTACCATTTGTAATGTTTTACCACTGAGATGAATAACTTCATGGACAGTGAATGGAATACAGCCTGTTCAGGATATCTGCTCAATGATACAGCTGGCTGACCATGCAGAGGGCATGTCCTTAACAAAAACTCCATAAGCCATCTACTGAGAGCTTTTTTTTTTTTTTTTTTATCTCATGAAGCAACTTAGTTTGAAAAGGAAATATGAAGTTCAGGCATTCCTTTAGACGAAAACCAAATCTGTGAAGCTCTTGTGTGCAGAATAACTGAATGAATGTTGCAATCGTAACCCTGTGTGTCCGTGTTCAGTATTTTAAACCAAGAAAATCTTAAGTTTCGTAGGATCTAATTTCTATCTTTTTAGAGTTTGCATGGCCCACAAAAAAAGTCTCTTACTGTTAGAAACAACCAGAAGGGGGCAGAGAAGTCTTACTGTTACACATAAGCCTTCACAATTTTCCCTTTTTTTAATTTTTTTTAATGTTTTTTATTCCTCTGCAGTTACTGACGTTTAATTTGCATACCATAACGTTTTAATTGACTTCAGCACAGTGCCAGACACCGTCTGATTTCAATTGGTTTAATTCTATTGTTTGCAAATGTGCAAAAGTCAAATAAAGCTGCAATGCAGAGCGTGTGCCTGCTAGATTATCTACTTAACTCGAGGGTGCTGAACTAATATACTTGGGGGCAAACATGGTGTTTGTCATGCAAACAGAGTTGAACACACTCATGACTCCGAAGTATTATCCACATGGCTGGATTGCAAGTCAGCCAGGGGTGGCCCTGCATTGACTGCTGGTGAGGAAAGATCCTGACTGCCCAGGGTAAAACAACAACACTGTGGCCTGGAGTCATGCTAATGCTGTTGCAGTCCCAGCAGGGCTTATAACAGCCTCCACCTTTTTGTTGGGACTGAAATTGTGATTAAAAAAAAAAAAATTATTATTGTTTTAAAACACCCATTAGGAGTTGCTTGGGAGCCACCTCCTGATGACATGAAAGAGTCGAATTTGTTTAGACCTTGTTTTATTGTCAGCTTCAATATAAATCTCACTCTCATGTGAGAAATGAGTGGACATGGTGGAAAGATATGAAGCGAACTGAGCGGTGAGTTTGTGTGAGGCTTCCATGGGTAAGTGCACGATAGGGTCAAGTAGGGCACCCTTTTGATTTTAGAGTCCTCGGTTAAAGCCACAACCTTATCGTAAGTTCTTTTAAAATCCAATATTGACTAAATCCAGATGAATTCAGGTAATAATGTCAAGTGCAAAGACAGACACTTCCTTTTTTTTTTTTTTTTTAATTATTATTCTTATTCTTCAGGAGCATTTTTGACCTGACTGCACTTTGTGTATGATTCAGGCACCTCCTCCTGCTCTGATCCTGACACTGTTTGAGTCCTCGCTCCACTAAACAGACGCAACAACAACAACAAAAAAGTTGGTTTTGCAAGGAACGGAGAGAAAAATCAAGCGAACCGCTGAGAGAAGTTTTCTCTCCTGATCTTTGCACGCCTGTAAAAGTTTTCGAGCCTGGCGGTGATCAGATAGCCAGAGAGGAGCCAGACGAGGAAGTTGGGAGGAGGGACCAGTGGTGCGTGCGTGTGTGTGCATGCGTGTGCGTGTGTGTACATGCCTGTGTGTGTGTGTGTGAAGAAAAGAGTTTGTGCTGGATTCTCCGGACGCCTCCAGCGCTGTGAAATTGGAGGATCTCTTTAGACTTGGTTCGGTACCCGAAGCAGTAATGTGGGCTAAGGGGCGCAGGACTTCAGAGGTGCCGAGTGTTTAGCCAGAAGCAACTTTTTTTTTTAAACGCTGTCGTTTTAAGAAACTTTTACACACCTCTGTTGTCAATGCCAGTACAGGTAGAGAAGAGGATCCCGGAAGAACTCGTTGTGCAGGTTACCAGGTTATTTGCATAGCCTGTACTCTTTATTTTCAAAGTCAGCGAACGCCGATGGACTCAAAAAGTAGTTATTCTCTCTCTCTCCCAAGTAATTGATTTAAAGTAAAGGAGCGGGAAGAAAATGAAGGATCTGAAGAAGAAGAAGCTGTACGTGCTGATGGATGTGCTGTGCGTTTTAGTTGGTAAGTTATGGATACCAAGTACTAAACTACACGTCATCATAATCTGCCCCTATTTATCTACACATTTTTTTTTTTTTTTTTTTTGCTCAGCTTGTATGCGGGTCTTGTCTGTGGTGGCAGCAGTTTCTTGCCAGTGCGTTTGTATGTTTTGCAACCGTGACAGCAACTTTTGGAATTAGTTTAATAATGGAGACTTTGTACAGTTTGTTTATTTGCACGTTAAAAAAAAAAAAGATGTGAAAATGTTTTTAATCAGGCGAAAGATTATCTGGACACGAGCTGTTTTATCCCAGTTTTACTTTAATTGGCAAATGAAGTCACCGGATTTCCATACTTGAGTCCAGCCCTAAAAGAGCAGCCTGTCACTGCGTTTATTTATGCAAATCCTGAGCTGGAATATTGTCCAGGCTGAAACGTGACGTGAAATACTGCACCATGGCAAAACAGAAGAGGAAACTTCACTCTTATCTTCCTCACATGCTCAAGCCTCCTCACCAAAAAAAAAAAAAACGTTTTCAGGACGTTTATGGAGCCTCAGGAAGCTGAATGTTTGTTTATGGAAATTTGATATGCGTGTGTACCCTGCTTGTTCCTCTTTTTTTTTTTCTGGATATTTTGTCTGCCAGGAATCCTACCAAGAATGTGCCCTCTTCCCACAGTGCATTTCACGACACATGACTTCCACTTGTGCTACACTGTTTTGCGTTTATCTTCAGGCAGTAATCATTTTTTTCAAGGAACAATATCGCCTTGTTTTTCTTTTCCACTCCTGCAGTAGCTAGAGGACATCACCAGTGTCTTAGTTCATTGCTTCCTCCCTCCTGGATGATGAAGTAATGGTGATTTGTAGGAAAATGAAGCACACACATTGTGGCAATAGTTGTCAACATTTGCCACTAATGAATGGAACTGACTAGTATATGATATATGGAGGACTACAGGTGTTATGAAGCAATCCATAATTTGATTTGAACAGGACTTCATAGAGAAAGGGTTTACAATACATAAATAGATTAGATGACTAATTATTTTAAAAATAAATAGAATGAAGTATTATTGAAGGAATGAATAAAGCATATACTTTTAATTTATAAACAGGTCAAATGAAAAGGGAATTTCTGAAAAAAATCTATAAAACAAGCAATAAATGCATCATTTCAATAACCAATACCTAAAATACATAAGCAGAATGCTCTATAACTATTTACATGATGCCTGTGGTCCTCAGAGATAATGATAACCTTCTGATAAAAACATTTATATCGCAAAAAAAAAAAACAAGAACTCCTCACCAGCAACCTCAGCAGTTTTCAGATGCAGCCGCAGTGATAATGTCTGTGTGTGTGTGGAATGTACCAATGTGGTGGGACATTGGGTTTCTGTGTTAATACCACAAGCCCATGACGGAGACGTGTTGTTTGAAGGTCTGGTGTTTGGCAGCGTGCTCGTCCCTTGTGTCTGTGCTGGTGATAGCGGTGGGGTTGGACGGAGGATGAAGATGATGGCTTTTCAGAGACCTCTGGGGTATTTCTTTTTTCTTTTCTTTTTTTCCATCTGTGGGAACATCCACAGACTGCTGAATTTGATAAGCTTCACCGTTTCGCTCGTCACAAGTCTGGGATTAACGTCTGGGTTGGGTTGGGTTGGCTGGTCGGGTCCGGATGGCTGCATCCCACCCTGCTGCCGCTCCCTTCCCCGATGCCACCCACGTCACTCACCCAAATAATCGTCAAGTCAACCCCAAGCTTATGTGAGGTTCCCCCAGCCATGTAATAATAACATGGCAGAGCTTGTAATTAGGCTGACCATTAGCCTAGATGGAAACAGAGTGCTGAGTTGGGTTTTGTGTGCGACTGTTTACATTTCTTAGCAAACCAAAAGAATCACACAAATCTACTATCCTCTTATCATCTCCATCTTTTCTGCTTATTTCTCTTCAACTGAAACAATGTCTTTACTTTTCCTACTGGCTTCAAATATTCATCACTATCTCGCCAGCTTTCCTGCTTGTGTCTGCGTCTCCTCAATAATCTTTTGTCAGGAAATCCAAAGGCCAAATTAAAACGGCAGATACAATAAGGCATACATTTCTTTGGCATGTCCTGTTGTCGCTCACACCCTGCCCTACCCAGGTCAAACTAACAACTGCTTGTATCGTATGAATGAAAGTCCCTCCCTCTGTTTTTATATAATAAGAAAAATCTGATGCACTATGGCTGTCATTGGGATAGTTTACTGATTCCTACCAACAAAAGGTCTATTGTATTATCTGTCTGATCCGTCATGAAGGACATTTGAGCTGCTCAGAGATCAACCTCGGTTTTGAATTTGATGCTCATTGTAAGCGCTTGACCTCTTCTTCTTCTTCTTCCGTTCTTTCTTCAGTGGTATCGCTCCCTCCCCTTTGCCTCCTCTGTCTGTGTAAGTCTACACTCAGTACAAATACATGGTGGGTGTTGGCTCAGGGAGCAGAGAGGAAAGGCCAGGTTTTAACCTCTCCGTGCCTGCAGCGCTGCAGGTGTAACGGGGTTGTGTTTTAGAGTTGGAGGAGGAGTCACAGCTCTCATTTCTGTGTGATGCCGGTGCTGGTGTAGGTGAAATGAAGAAATGAATGGCAATTAGCAGGGAGTAGTTGAGTAATGCGTTACATAGTCCAAGTAGTGTGAAGCTAAATGGCCTTGAGGCAAGGCAATGGTGCGACACTTGCTCTCGCACTCTTGTTTTTTCTGTAGTCTTTGTTGTGCTGTTACGTGCGTTGTGATAAACCTGTTTTGATAAATGTGTATTATCTTCTATTACACACAAACACACACACACACACACACACACACACACACACACACACACACACACACACACACACACACACACACACACACTACTGTATGCAGAAGTGGCAGCTCAAGCTCCAATGTTCTTTTTACTTTGCAGAGACACAACTTTTCTAGACAGATGACACTGAGTTATAGTATTTTATCAGTTTAGTTTTTTTTGGATATATATAATATGAGATACTTACTCTGGGTATGTCACTTTTTTTCCCCTCCAGTTCACACCAAAAGAACAAGGCAGGTTTCTGATTCCTTCTTACCACTTAAATATCAAATTGTTCTCAATATTTTTCTTTGTCATTGACTCACGCATTCTTCCTCCCAGAGTCCCACAGCAGGAAAACTATCAGATTCACTACATACTTTTCATCCTTTTAGACTGATTACATGCAAGTATCCCCATATTCTTGCTCTGTGCCCACGCTGGTTGTTGGTTAGAGTTTGTTGGTGAAGTGAGCGTCTCCTGGGAGCTTGGCCTCTCTGGGTTTTGTTGTTGGGAAGACTGATTGTTCTGAGTTCTCAGGGAAAAGCAGTGAAGATGCTTGATGGGAATGGTTTTCCTCAGGAGAGCTCTGTCATGGGAACTGAAGCCCTTTTTAACAAACAGGCACATTACTGTAATTGCACAGTTGCAAGTGCGATCGTGGGGTCGTAGCTAAAGATCATTTGTCATGGTAGTTGACGTTTTAAATTTGAGGCACACTCCACAAAAGGTGACCCCGTTAACAGTTGACTTCTTTAATTGTGTACTGGGAGAACATTTTGAAATTTGGTGGAGATTTTAGGCACAATTATAAAGAATAGTTTTTGAATCATTTTTGGTTTCAAAGGTATTATTGAGGAAAAACTTAACAGCTTGTACCATCCATGTATTACTTTACACTTCTAAAAACATGTGTTTGCTGTTGTCCAGCAGCACATGGATCCAGTATGGATCCAGCACTGCAGGTCCTCTTGATTACATGAGAAAGAAAGTAAATGAGGCATGAGAAGGAGGAATAAGCGCTTTATACTTTTTGACAGGGAACAGAACTTTGAGAAATGTAGTTTGAATTTGGAGAGACATGATCACTAACAATATCACTGGTTCGATCACAGCTACAGTCAACCTTGTGTCATCTGCATAAAGTATACCTCGTATACAGAGTAATCTATTTGATGTATTTAATTTAGTTAGTTTCATTAATCCACTAACAAACAAATATAAATATGACGCACAAAAAAGTATAGCACTCGTTTGTCAATCAATAAGAGAAGCATAAAACATATATGGTAGTTAAATTACTATGAATTTGGCACACACAAAAAAAAGAAGTAACACAGCAGTACAGTTAGTAAACTCTTAGAGGAGGTCGGTCCCATTCCTTATAGTTGTAAACATCAAACTGACTTTTAACTCCTCCCGCAGACCTTTCTGGTTTAGGTTTAAACCTGTGTGGCCTACTTCTTTGATCCACTACAAACCCAGACTCTTTGATCGCCAACCCAGATTTAGATGCTCTCCCACTACCCACACAAACCGGCCTCGCCTGCCACCCTGTCTCCTTCTGCTCTGCTTGAGGCTAAGCATGCGTAAATGATGGACGCTTTGAAACAGTGGGATTAAAAGTAAAGAATGGGCCTCAGCACCAGCAGGATTTGGTGTGACTGGTGAAGTTGGGCGTTCCTCATGTGAATTAGAATTCCGGAGACCAGCGCCGGCAGAGGTTGTAGGCTCAGCACATACCTTCCACATTAGTCAGTCCAGCTTGGGGTGAGACAGTCAGAAAGAGGGAGCGTTTGGTTGTTTTGTTACTGTAAGCTGTTTTCTTAAAAGATCTGTAACATTGCCTGTGTTGATACACTGTGCAAAACATGTTTGAATTGAAGGGAAGAAACAAAAGAAAGAAGGAGAGGGAAAGAGAAAAAGTGGAAACACTGACTTCAACTGAAAGAAAAAAAAATGCCTGCGTCTGTCCTTGTCCACAGTGGGAGAAGATGGAGTAAATGACTAAAGAATGGCACGGACGATCAATAAAGAATGAGAAACAGTGAAATGAAACAAGAGCTGTCACCAGGAGGAAAAGATGGATGGGAAACAGAGAGAAATACGTAAGAAGAAAGTCACTGAGTGACCTTCACGCTGAAAAGACAGGAAACGGGAGTGGAAGAAATTAGATGGAGGAGCAAATGTTCCGGTCTTGACCCTGAAGGAAAGTTTTAGAGAAAGCAGGGGCAGCCTCTGGGCATGAGAACACACACACACACACACACACACACACACACACACACACACACACACACACACACACACACACACACACACACACACACACACACACACACACACACACACACACACACACACACACACACACACACACACACACACAGGCTTTACACACTTTTAAAGTAGGCACAATAAAAACCCAGACTTGTATGTTTTTCAAATTGAGGAAAACGATTGTTCATCCACATGGTTTTGCAGGTGCAGCAAGTTATGTCAGAGAAAGCAGGGCGAGTAGGTGTGACCTCGTCTCAAACCACTGGAGCGACTTCCAGATGTCTACGGCAGTTGCCGACCTTTCTTTCGTGGAAAAACGGAGCAAGACAAAGCCGGTGGAGGGAAAGAAACGGGAGAGAAAGACAGAGGAACATCTAGACAGCGGGAGGCAGAGAGAGGATGTCGCAGGCCTCGAATCTCAGCCCCAGAGTGCGATTGTGGTCCGAATGGTCCTGCATAATTGCACATCTGCCAGCTAAATAAAGCATCACCCGTCGAGGCCTCTATATTTACAACAGAGGGAGAAGTGTGTGGGAGTACGCTGCGATCGAGAGAGTGACGGATAGAAAAGACGGAGGCTGCAGAGGGAGGAATGAATGACTTTAAATAAGAGGCAAAAACAGAATGGAGTATGTGATTCAGCAGCGGTGGAGAGCTCGAAGGAAAGAGCGCAAATCTCTCCTCTCACTGAAATCTTTGTTTGTCGGCTCAATTGATGCTAAAATCTTTCCATGATGCTCTTCTGACTGATTCTTCAGACTGTCTTCTCATTGTCTCTGACTGTTTATGTAGCTTTCTGTTGCACTAATACCCATTTAAGCAGGGGGAGACACGAAGGTGCCACTGCAGGATGAATGCTAAATAGCAGGCAGGTAAATGAGAAGTTTTAACCTTAAAGGGGAACCTAAAGCCTTTAAAGTGGGACTTCCTCAGTCTGAGACAGGAAGACTGCATCCTCCAACTTCCAACAGGCTCCCATTAGGGGCTCAGGCGAGAGATTTCTGACTGGTAGCTGGAGATTAGCTTCCTGGCGACATTCCAAACTGGCAGCTTTTCTTTCCTTCAATCCATCGAAGCAAGTGTCAAGAGAGAAAGTTCTCCTGTATCCTAACTAAGTACATCCATCCTCTGAATCTTTACCTCCACATATGTATGCATATGTATATGTATATATATATATATATATATATGTTCTTTTGGATTTTCTCGACAGAAAAATCTGCCCTGGATGTCTGAGTTTAGCCGAGTCGGAGACACTGTTTGCTTTTTAAGTGGAGGCAGCTCTGGAGCGATGTCAATTTGGGTTGTGGGATTGTCTCGTGGTGTGCTTGAGGCCTATTTTGTGTGCGGATGGGTCTATTTTTATCTGCAAGCTATGTATGCGTGTCTGCTTTTCAAGAGACTGGCTGGTTTGTTTCTTGCAGATATTATCCACAGGGGAGCAGCTCAAGAAGACACACTCGCGTACACGGTACACACACCTCACCGCGTTTTGACCATGACAGCAGTCCAGACTCTTTGCATCATTTTTATTTCGGCCTTTTTTCATTTTCATCCAAGTTCATATCACGTTGAATTAGCGATTCATGCACAAATACAGAAATAAAAAGTTTTTACAAGGCGGTGAGGGGGGGGAGGGAGGGGGTATTTCAGGCCAGGTGCAAGGACTTCACTCTGTCCATAAACTGTGGGGTAAGCTGGTAAAATCCATGTTTGCATAAGAGAAGTTCGTCAGCATTAGAAAAACATTAGCATATGTCTGACCAGATAAATGCATAATAGTCAGCAGTATAATGTTAATAATAGACATGCTAATGCAATTTATCCTTTTGTGAACTTGTTATATTTCATTAGCTGCTGGCACTTCTCTTTGAAGCTTTTCCCTTTATTTTACTCCTGCTTTGCTGCGATTAATGGCTCCGCTCTGCCAAGTGCTTCATGAAACAGTTTGAAGTAACAATACCTCCTGACTCCAGGATACAAATAATTGTGTCATTCGGCTGCTTTAAAGTGACATTTACAATGCCGTAATAAGTAAATAAACATTCTCCACAACTTTGTACAGGCCAGTTTTACACAAACCTCTTAAAACTTGGTGAAATATAATGTGAGGTTGAGTGTGGGCAAACAAATGTCTATGTTTAGTCTTGTTTGCTTCTCTAGTTTGTATTTAATGTTATGCTTCATGCAAACTATACACACTGCATTGGAAGTTGGTATTGGCTGACATAATACATCCGGTGGAAATCTCATGTCAGCAAAAAAACACGGATTCATGCCCTCAACTCTAAAGACAGACAACATTTGCCTTAATGTCTGGCAATGCAACCCCTTACAATTTAAGTTATTTGACATGCTGTGTAAATGTCACTCTCTTCTGGATATGTGAGAGTCTAAAAAGAATAGTTGGTATCGTGGTGGCTGTTGACAATTTAGAAGTTTCTGGTATTCTCTTTCTCTCTTTTTTTCTTTATGTTTTCAACAGAGTTTCGATATTTTCAAACCAATAACATCAGCCATTTGCAGAATATGTCGTAGTGGAGTCGTAGTTACAATAATAACTCGTGTAATGGTGCTCTCTCTGGCACGACTCTGTTTGATTTAAGTCCAACCGTTTGTCACTGACTCGGAGGAGGAGAAGAAAAGCAGCAGTTGTTTCTTGACAGTTTGCTCTGTTCTTGCCAGCTGGAGGCAGGATGTAGGATACAGATGCAGAAGCTGCCACCCAAAAACCACATCAGTAAATCCATATCGGGGTGCTCTCCTGTGGTGACTGAGACAGGATGTTAGTTAAACACAAGAGCCTCTATATCGTCCTGCGGTTGTCACAAACAGGATTTCGGTGTTGCTAAGAGGAAAGTATGTGGACTTTATAATCCCAGTGTACCACATCCTGACTCGGCTGATAGATGTGCAAACGGAGTTCCAGTGCTCGTGTGATGGTTGGTGGGAATCCGCTGTGTAAGAGACAGGTGTCATCCAGCTGCTGCTTGGAAAGAAATGGGTGCTTGGAGGCAGAGAGAAAGGTAGAATACACACAGTGAGCAGGTTTGGGCTGCTGAAAATACCTGTTGGCACCAACATTAATTGAAACATTATGGTTACAGCATGTTGGTGTAAAGGAAGTGCGCTTGAGACTACTCTTTTATTTTCTCTACGTATGATGTTACACCTCAATCAATCAGACCATGGCATTTTACATACAAATATAATCGGACACAAAGTGCTTTACTGTAAAAACACACACACACACACCCTACCTTACCCCACCCATGCACAAAACAAGAAATTACTATGCTATAGATAAAACACTCAATAAAGCAAGAGCAGTGGAACTCAGGAAACCAGAGGCAGGATTAAAAGGTAAATAAAATACTAAAATAGACTGTAAGGATATGAGCTAGTTACCTTAGCTTACCATAACAAGAATTGGGGCTAACTAGTCTTTTATTACTTTGCTAAAGGCACAAAAGAACTGGTTTAATACTGGTGAATAATCTTCCTCTGAGTCAGAACAGTGTGTTCGTTCACCCGTGTTGGTAAGAACATTTGCTGATAAGACTAAAACATCTTGTATCGAAGTTGGAGGTTGGGATTCTCCCCATATTTAAACGCAGTAAGAAGATCTTTGTGCACCATGTTGAAGTTAAGTGCTATCTCTACTCGTGTTTTTTCCTTCCTTGTTTGTCCTCCAAGGTCGGGTTACCAGAAGTCGATGTGCAATCGTGTGTTTATCCAATTGAGCACTATTGTTTATTCTGCTCTCCGCACAAAGCTTCTATTTTGCTGCAGCCTTTCCTCACCAAGGCAACAAGACTCTTTGTCTTCATGGAGCATATAGAAGAACATGTGTGCAGTTGGCATGTCACTAAACAATATCTGTACTCATCTCATGTCACCTTGGATAGACGTGGTGTCAGCGAGAGGCAACACTCACACCGCACGCTATTGTTTGTCACTGTCTGTGGCTGTTTGTTGAGAATTTGAAGGTTTATCTGGAATGTGTTTTGACTCCATTTGTTAATTAGTGGGTTATTATGAATGTGAAGGGCTTTCATAATACGCTGACAGTTTCCATCACAATGGTGTCTGACTTTAAGGATTTCCTTCCTAAAAACAAGATGTTAGTGTCATAAAAGCTGTAACTTTTTTTCTCAGTATTCATACATTTATCGTTCTTCCATATCCATCAAAAGAGGTGAAATTAAACGCGTTGCAGAGCGTTCACCTCAGCTGAATCCTGATCCACCTTCTAGTTGTATATTTTCTTTTAGTCTCAGTCTTTGCGCTCTCTCATAAGTCAGTCTCACTGAAAGTCCCCCTGGAATTATGTCAGCTGAAGAAAGTTTTCAAAGAATGGGAGGGGTGCACTTCTCATTTACGCAGAAATCTAATACTATTGATGAGTGCGCTTTTTTAAATTTTTGCAGTGCTCTTTCATGGCTGTTTTTCTTGCAATTAATATGCAGCTGCCGGACATTTCCATAGTGGCCCCATGACTGTCTGTCTGCCTGCTGTGGATGGTGTTGGTAGATATCAGGGTGGAGGATACAGTACATTCCTGACTAGGGCAGCAACTCATGATTACATTTCAGCAGTTAATCATTTACTCTGACTGCTATAATGAACATGAGAAATAAAGAGAAATACTCATCACAGGATACTTGAGCCCAAATGTGTCTTTCTATAGAAGTAAGAATTTACACTGACATGTAATGGAGAAAAAAGCTACAACCAGTAAAGCTTTCATTTTCTTACTTGATGACCAAAATTATGAATGTGTTTGCTGATTAATTGGCCAAGACTATAAATCCCCACTTTTCCACTTCTTTGCTGTCCATTCACAGTCTCGGTGTATTAAAAAAGATGAAAACTGTGCTCCAAATTGTGTTATTATTTACTAATACTCACTATTTTGAGTGCATAAGTGCATTCACACTGAATGGCAACCAACAGTGACGCCACCCAGCGGCACTCGATGGTATTGCAGCAAAAGGTACTTCCGCATCGACCTCATTTTTCAGACCTGGATGGTACATCCACTTTTATGTACAATCTATGGTCCACACTGACAAGTTAAGAAACATGCGGCACACTACAAGTACCTGGATGATGCACTCAAAGCGGTCCAACAATTGAGTGTGAAATGCTGGACACTTTTCACCCTCAACGGTTGCCATCTTGGCTACGTAGCAGAAAAGGAGGAACCGCAGACGTATAGAGTTTTGAAATTAAGACGCCTGAAGAAGCTGCTGAGTGTTTATTGTGTGCGTTAAACAGAGGGCACGAAAACACGTTCATTTCTGAATAAACAAATTAAAGCCGGTGTATGCTGGCAGTTGTGTGGTTTAAGACAACACTTCTCTGTCAAGATTTAAGTACCACACAAGTAAGAGTCCTAACATGTAAGAGTACTACATCTTGGTGTACTGAGGGAAGTATGTCATTTGGAACACATCCATATTCTTAAGACTCATTTTAGTCTCGTCCAATTCAATCAGGATTTTGAAGAGAAATAGAAAAATGTATCTGTGTGTTCATAAATACAAACTTTTAAAAGCTGTCTTCAAATTCAAAGATTTGTTATTGTCTGTGTGTTAGAGAAAGAGGAAGACGGTGAGTGTGTGCTTTTGGGATAGACGTTTCCGAACTTTTTAAGGACATCATTCGCGCTCTCAGGAGCCTTTAAGCAGCTATATTTGGTCTTATTTTTGTACACAACCACATCATTCAAGAGTGCTGCAGTGTGTGTGCGTGCGTGTGTGCGCGCATGCGCATTTATACACTCTTGGGTATGTGTGTGATGTGTGATTTTACATATGCCTGTATAGAAACTATTTTCCACTGTTTGTTTTTGTAATTCCTTGCTGTGCATTTAACTACCAAATGTTTTTTCCCCCTCTTGCAGGTTGTTTTCATCATAGTGATTTTAGAGCCCAAAGAGGGAGAGAGAGAGAGAGTGAGGGAGCGAAAACAATTTAGCAATCCTTAGAGAAACATTTCACTTCCCAACTTAGGAGGTGATGTAATGTCTGCAAACCTGCAGAAAAATAGTCAAATATTTTATCCCACAACATTTTTTTTTTTTTTCAAATATTGAAGTCGAAGAACTGGGATCCAAGAGCACAATTTTTCCAAATATAGTGAATGGTCTAACCTAACCTCTGGTTTGTTTTTCTCTCCAGCGGCACTGCCCTTCATCATTATGACCGTTGTGTTCAAGCCATATCAACGAGAGATTTACTGTGATGATGAGAGCATCATGTACCCGCTACAACCAGACACCATCACCCACGGCATGCTGGCAGCCGTCACCATCTCCTGCACTGTCATCATTGTAAGTTTTATCAGTCTAACTGCACTCCCGCAGGAAGTTTCATTTATTGTTATCTATTAATTCACTTAGATTTTGCTGAAGTTAAAATGAAAATCATGGAAAGTGTACAGGATTTTAGTCATTTAATAACATCCTGTGCTGTTTGCTCCATTAATAAATACCTTTCAGGAAATTGGCAAAGTGTTGATGTTTAAGCAGGAAAAGTAATTTTCTTGTAATGGAGCAAAAAAAAAAAAAAACGGGGAAATAAACCTCCTTTCACTTTTTGTTCTCTTTCCTCAGATCTCCTCCGGAGAGGCGTATCTGGTGTACAGCAAGAGGATTTACTCGAATTCAGATTTCAACCAGTATGCAGCTGCACTCTACAAGGTGGTGGGCACCTTTTTGTTTGGAGCCACTGTCAGCCAGTCGCTGACTGACCTCGCCAAGTTTACCATTGGCCGCCCGAGGCCTAACTTCATTGCTGTGTGCTCCCCGAAAGTCTGCACGGGACACACGCTGGTGATCAACTGTACTGGCAAGGCTCAGGACGTCACGGAGTCCAGGTGGGAGGAAAACGCATCTGTGTGCAACTTGTACCATTGTGCGTACTTGAAAAAATAAGCAATGGAGTTGATGATTATTATAACACACTGGAAGTTTAGAGAAGGAAGGGGTTACTTGGGAAATGGAATTTCTTATAATGATGCTACAAGATGCCACCATTATCAACACTCTGTGTGATACAGCTATTTTTGATCTGTCTTGTGTTTCTCCAGATTGTCCTTCTACTCTGGTCACTCCTCTTTTGGCATGTACTGCATGCTCTTCCTCGCGGTAAGTACAGCACACAAGGCAATGTAAATATCAGTCGCTGTGTACAGCAAAAAATCTCAGTGCGAATCAGACATAATCGTCCCCTGATAGGCTCATCTGAGAATATGCTAATGGTTTTGGATCTGTACTCAAGGGCTAATTGTTGAGAAGGAGAAAAGGCCCATAGTGGCCATTTTTGCCTGTGGACATAAAAGGACAAGGCGAGAGTTCAGAGGAAGAATGTGGATGGGGAGTAAAATGATCTGGAGGCCTCTGCAGTCTTTTTCCCAGCAATGACAGAGGCCAATAAAGGGCTGTGTTGTGTCTTCCAGGCCTATCCAGTACATTACGCTTGGCCTCATCTCTTTCTGTTGAAAGCCGGGCACCAGAGCAAGACAGCAAATTCCAAGCAGCATTTTGCAGCTCAAAGTTACAATCAGAATATCTCAAAGCGAGTGTCCTTTCCTGTCAGTGGTTCAGTCAGCACTCCCTGTTTTGCTGGTAAACAAACAGAGTTAAGCTGTGATATCCCGCCTGTGTCCTGTGGGCCGCATTGAAAAAGTGTACTACAGTTTAGAGTGCAGTTTGGCTGTGCAGCAGGAGGGACGGCAGTGTGATGTCAACTTTTGCACATTCGACAGCAGCCGAGCAGAAGCTCGGGGAAGTTTGGACTGTCGCCAGATTCATAATTATTTGGCATCTGCTGCCTTACAGGAAAAACTGTGTTTCAGTCCATGGTGGACATAAATTAGATCTGTACTTAACACCTTTTTAGAGTTAGATCCAGTATGAGGTGCACCAGCCATATTTTTTTTTAACAAGAGACACAAACTCATTCTGCAAGCAAAATAAGCTTTTTTTGTTCTTGGTGTTTGGACTCAGATAAGATCTAACCTTGACACCTGATAGTGCAGTAAGGTATCTCTTTAAGAAAATATTGAGAGGGCAGAAATTCGACTGCTGCACGACTGTACTGCTTTGTTAGCATATTACATTTGTTCCTTATTAGGGTAAATAATCAACAGCCCAGACACCAATTACATTGTCTTGACTGTCTTTTGTCTGATAACCCTCTTTGGGTCAAAAACTGCTGACAGCATCTTTTCTGCACTCTTCTTCTTCTCCCTTTCCGACTACAGCTTTACGTGCAGGCGAGACTAGTGGCTAAGTGGGCCAGACTTCTCCGGCCCACCATCCAGTTCTTCCTGGTGGCCTTCGCGGTGTACGTGGGCTACACCCGAGTCTCTGATTACAAGCATCACTGGAGCGATGTGCTGGTGGGGCTTCTGCAGGGAGCGCTTGTTGCCGCACTCAATGTGAGTCTCCAAGACAACGTCCTTCAAGGAAAAACTGCAACACGTAATGACTGACATGATACTTCACAGGACAGTCAATGCTTCCACCCACTGATACTCAGGAACATATGACCTCGTATCAAGTTAATCAAAACACAGTGAACAGGCAATTTCTGGAAATTACCTTTGACGGGAAATAGTGTTGACATCATCAGCTTTTTGCTAAGGCTCTCGAGAAGAAATGAGAGAACTTTTACCTGAAACCTGATGACATCTTAACTTTGAATCGCACCACAGCGGTTTCTAACTTTTGGAAGAGCAAATATGGGTGGGACAATAGCCCCGTTGGCGGTGACTACTCCCTTCAGATCTGAACACTGATGAAACCATATTTCAGCTTTATTTAATTTTGCTGTTAAAACCCATATAGGCATGAAGTACGAGGAGAGTGAAGTGTGACAGCAGCACAGTGTGTCCTGATAGAAACTCACACACTCCCAGCTGGCAGGCTCTTAGGCAATAAGTCCATTCTCCTCACTTCATCCAGCTGGGCTTCTTTATTGTTTGGCCACTTCCCTGTTTTGATTGAACCACTGTCAGCACTGCCTTGTGGAAATTCTGGAGTGGTAGAGTGTGAGTTTGTGTGTGTGTGTGTGTGTGTGTGTGTGTGTGTGTGTGTGTGTGTGTGTGTGTGTGTGTGTGTGTGTGTGTGTGTGTGTGTGTGTGTGTGTGTGTGTGTGTGTGTGTGTGTGTGTGTGTGTGTGCGTGTGTGTGTGCGTGTGTGTGTGTGTGTGCGTGTGTGTCCATGTATGATTAATTTTGGATGTGAGCCCGCGCCTTTGGCCTTCACAGTGCTATGCGCAATTAGAGACCCTCCTGGGCATAGTGTTTTATGGCCTACAGGGGTTGTGCCTGCTTTCTGTGTGTTCCTCTCAGATGTGTGTGAGTTTGTGAGTGTTAGTGTCATTTAGCAGCTGTGCACGGACCTCTCCAGACACGTGTAATCACAGTTTCCAGCCCTGCCCTTACCTCCTCTGTATCCCTTACATGTTTACACTCCAATCTCTGTGGGACAAATATTTCCTAAGTGACCAACAATCTTGTCTGCTCTCCTTTTTCCTCCCTTCCTCTCCTCTCCCTCTCCTTCCCTCTGCTCTGCAGGTGCGCTTTGTGTCAGATTTCTTTAAGAGGCGTCCTCCACGTTGCACAAGGGCAGACACAGCCGATAGCGAAGAGCCAGAGAGGAAACCCAGCCTGCAGATTGCGGACTCCGAGCACGGCAACCATTTCAACTACCGCCACAATCCTGGCCCTGTGTGATAGGGGACTGACACTTGGGAACAAAGGCTGCAGCCTGCAGACCCCAAACCTGTGTGATAGGTTCTAATCTCGGGGGGGCCTAAACCTTGATTGTGCAGTCAACAGTGTTTAGTTCAAGTAATAACCTGGGTCATCTGCAGTCCCGACTCTGCAGGCTGCCACCTGTCCTGGAACTGTGTTCAACTTTAGTGTCTTCGTGAGTTCTGCAATCAGCCCTTTGTATTTCTGTATGAAAGGAGTAAAGCTGGGGATCGGGTCTGCAGCTTTCAGCCTCCAAGTCCCCAGCTCCCTCCCTTTGTGTCAACCACTCACTGCCCACCTGCTCCACTGGACTGACTGAGGGGACTGCATCCCATGACCAGGTGCCTGATCCCCCTCTCAAAGATGCCAAGATGACCTCCTTTTCTCCTGTAAGAGAGAGGAGCATATTGTTTTTAAGACATCGTTATTGATGTTAAAGCGTATATGCTTAAAGCTGCATGAAGCGATAGACAGCAACAAAGCTTTAAATATACTATTGCCTTATTAGATACTTGTGACTAATATG
The DNA here is from genome assembly GCF_029030835.1 of Brachyistius frenatus. Classification (NCBI taxonomy): domain Eukaryota; kingdom Metazoa; phylum Chordata; class Actinopteri; family Embiotocidae; genus Brachyistius; species Brachyistius frenatus. Next base: position 5,703,159 of record NW_027210617.1, read on the forward strand.
TTAGCAAACAAGTTACATACAGCAGAAAAAGAGGAACATGGCCATCTCAATGAGTCCTGTCCTGCCACCTGACAAATGCAAGTCTGATATTCACTCTCTTTAATGCTGCCACCACCACCACCACTTCTTTGGCTCAATACACATTCCACTTTCGTTACTTGACTATATAATTTGCTAAGGCTGTGTTTTTCATAATGTTTTCTATAACGGTGGTTGAATTTCAGCTATATGGAGTGATAACAAATAGCCAGAAAATATCATCTATCTGCGATGGGAAGATCTGGGTGTTTATTCACAGTGGGATCGGCAGTACTAACAAATGTTTAATTTTCAAGGAGTTCTTTATTTTATTGTTTAGTATATAACGTGTAATGCAGATTTTACTTTTTTTTTCTATGTTTTTAATTTGTGTGTGTATAGAACCCAAATTTGTCAGCTGTGGTTTAAAAGTGAGAATGTTTAGGCGCCACGTCGGTGAAGACACAGTTTGTGGTTTAGCTTTGTTTAGTGCACCTTAAGGTGGCTGTATTGTTGCACAGTTCAGTTTTCTTCATAAATTATGTCATCCGTTTGTGTCACACGTCTTACAAGCGAAATCCAAAGCTGCTTTGAAAGGAGTTGAAGATCATCTTAACCACCATGTCAAGCAAGAAAATTCAGTGACATTTCTTAACTGCCAAAACAAACAGGTCTGCTATGACAAACAAAGTAATTGTTTTAAAGTGACTATACAGGTTTGTTGCTCCTGGTGACTCATTCATTTGATTAACCCGGCTACCAGTTGATATTAAATCCCAATGCTTGTTTATACTGGCAGCCTTTCACTGAGTGTCATTTTGTAATTCAACAGTGTCCGTCTTAAATCATCTGGCCAGTGCCATAGCCTGAAACTGAGTTAAAGTCAGGATGTGGTGTATATTGAATCTAAAACTGGAGGGCCAGCTTTATGTCCGGACTGGGTCAGACTCGCCTCCAACAATTGTTTCGCTTTTTTAAAAATATACACATTTAATTGTTTAGGCATGATTGATATTCCCCCTGTGTGAAACGGACTGCAGAGGTAGAAACCATTGATGCAAGTAACTTTAATTTCTGCTGGACTTGTTGTGTCATACCACTACTTTATTTCCAATGAAATATTAAGAAATTTGGCCCCTATCTTGCTTTTATTTTTCTGTTTTTTCGTGTTGCTTTATTTTACTAATGGTAATCAAAGAAGGATGAGACAGCCATTTTGAAAATGGTGTTTTAATTTATTTTAAATACAAAAAAGTTCTTTATGTACTTTTACAAGGTTGGAAATGCCAGCTGTGTTAAGGTTTTTTGTGCAATCACCCCTGCTTGCCACTATGAGCCACAAATACTGTATCTACTAAATGCTGAGACATGTTTCATGTTTTGTGAAGTGTGTGTGTGTGTGTGTGTGTGTGTGTGTGTGTGTGTGTGTGTGTGTGTGTGTGTGTGTGTGTGTGTGTGTGTGTGTGTGTGTGTGTGTGTGTGTGTGTGTGTGTGTGTGTGTAAATATATATTTTGCTATGTTTTTATTTCATGTGTAGGTAAGTTAATTTCACCTGTGCAGGTTGCTTTGGCCTTTGCCTCCTTAGACTGGTGCCGGTTGGAGTTGCCACACAAATGGATCCAATTCCAGGTCCTAACATAAACCAGATGCCTTGGCGGGCCTGTTGTAATGATAAAGAGTTACATACCCAACTGTGTTTTTGAAGCTAGTAACACCGCTCCGCTCCCACTTCAAAGATTGGCCCATGTTCCGTTTCCTCTTCCCATGTTGATAGATAGAATTTGTGCACAGGGTCTCCTGTACAGTTCTTTTATAGCATGCAGACCCCTGGAGGACTGACAGCAGATCAGACAGACCACAAACCTGATAGGCCGGGGGATAAGGGGAGACAGGAAGACGGAGAGAATCTCACCTGGTAGTGATTGTGAGGCCCCGAAGCTGAGCCGGGACTAGAAAGGCGGGGTACTTCAGGAGGTGGGGTGTGAGGTATCCCATGGTGACCCTTGGTCCTGAGGGACTTCTACACATTTGAAACACACATTTGTAATAAGAAACAGCTGGAACTGGTTGCAGTAAAGTGCTGTGCGAGCCCTCTCCCCTCTGTCTTGCATCTAAATCATCTGTGTGTTACACATGCAGTGTAATGGCATAAATGAGGAGGATGAGGATGTAGAAATATCATAGTGTTTGATTCCCCTCCAGCCTTTTGGAAACCAAGGTTCCCAGCTGATAATGTGGCTCCAAGTGTTGTTATGCTTTACTTGTTTTGTGCCTTAGAGGCGCTACTTTTGTTTATATGTCAACTTGTGGCTGTGGTTCATGTTGTGTTTGCTTTTGTGTAGCCTATAGATCCTTTCTATAGTCTCCAAACTAGAGAATTTGAAATAAAGATATAATCCACATTCAAATGTATAGTTTTGTTGAAATGTGTCTGTTTAACGTGACTGATGTTATGATAGTTACACCAGGCTTTGTAAATGTTTGATAATAAGATTTGAGGCGTATACATTGTATTATGACTTTGAGAATGCAGGACTTTACCTTTTTTGGTCCACAGGTAGAGACACTATTGCACTAATAAATGCATGAGCTATGTTATTGATGCATCGCATTATTGGCAGATTAGAAAAAAATGTCAGCCTACGTCATACAGTCACCCCACTTGAAGTGCAGTTTAGTAACAAGGTATAGAAGGCCCCATTGGTTTTATACATTGTTCTTTCAAAATAGTAAATTTCAATCCCGGGATAAAGTATCTGCTCTCAGAAACCTGACAACAGGTCGTTTTATCCAAAATATAGAAGCAAAAGCATTGGTTTTATTCACCCAGGTTTGGAGATATTCATCTTTCATTAAATGCATCCACCCTAGTACAACAGAAGTGAGAGGAATTTAGTTGGTGCTCAAAGCATTGAAAAATGTATATTTAAAGGTCCAGTGTGTAGGACTTAGGGTATCTATTGGCATAAAGGAAATATGATATTCATAATAATATTTTCATCAGAGTCTGTGTTTGGATTGTCCCTTCTGGGCTCCTGTAGAAACACAGCGGGATCCATGGAAGAGGACCTGCTCCCTATGTGGATATGAAAGGCTCACTCAATGGTAACATAGACACAACTCTTCTTACTTTTAAGTCATTATGTTTCATCTTTTTCATGAGTTTCACAGCCCCCGTAGATTTTCCTACATACTTGGAAAGAGAAACCAAGGCAATTCGGTTTGATGCAATCTGCAACCTCACCACTAGATGCCACTAAATCATACTCCCTACTCCTTAAAACAACGTAAAATGTCCTCCCTTAAATAGTATCTGTGTTACTTTGGATGGTTCACAAAACACATGTTTTTGCGTCATGTGAGTGAAATGTATCACTTATAGTCTTTGCCAGAATTGTTCATAATATAGGGATAACAAAATGCACCAACATTTTCTTAACTGGTGTGAAAATGGAAATTGGTGTTAGTGAGTGTTTTGTTGGAACAAAGTAATGATGGTGAGGGAAGAAGTAGAGCTAGCTTTACTTTCAAAATAATTTGCAGCGAGTAGGTTTATTTGATTTAAATCAAAGAAGGTGACAACTGTAAGGATCATCACTAAAATATGAAGGATTAGGATTAGTATCAGTTGCGTGTTATGTATAGAAGTTATGTTTGTTTATTCTTTCTTTTGCGATTATCATCGTCAGCTGACATCCATCCTTAATTTACATTATTATATAAAGATGTTTAGAGATCTTTGCTTTGATATTTAAATTCCATGAAGAGTCACACAAAATACCAGATTAATCAATAACACAAGGGCACAGAGGCAGATTGGGGTGTATTATGAAGCTGAAGCTGATGTGAGCACATGGTTTGACCAATCCATGCTTGAAGATTTATAGTTTTACCTCTGGAGACATACTGTCAACTTCAAGATTTATTACATGATTTTCTTGCGCATTAAATGTTCTTTTTTTTTTTTTTTTTTTTAATAATTAATACCAAATGCTGAAGATTCAGGAAGGGTTAATCAAGGCTCCCTCTGCTGCCTCAGTGTGGCTAGAGAATGGCACGAACCACAAAAATATACACACATATTTATAACGAAATAAACACTGGACCCACGGGGACATTTGTGGGAGTTTCGCTGGCAGCGGTTTTGAAAACCACTGTCATCCCTCATTTAAAACAATATTACTCACTTGCATGTTGTAAAAGTTGTGCGTACGTGGGGCAATTTTTTTACTGTGATGTCGAAACAACTGGGAATGAAAAACATTAAGGTATTTTATTTACATGAGTATTTAGCGTGCCTCTTCTTCTTCGGGGTGATTTACGATGCATGAGTTCACAGCTATATCATTAATTCCTCCAGGGATGCATAATATACCCTTACTGAATCTATTATCCTTAAGGCCTATAATGTAAAATATGCCTTGTTATCATCATGAGATGTGGGTTCTATGGTAATCATGCTATTCCTGAGTTTGCTAAACAGCATATCTGCTGTAGTAAGTCATTATCTAAAAGGTTAATGAAGCAAATCCTCAAACAAATACTCCACCAGGAGTGAATACATTAATTTCCTGTGGTTTTACATTATTTTCTGGTCAACAAACTGTTTGTATGTTATAAAATTTAAATTTGGGAATAACCAACATATCATTAAATATTGTTCAGTATACTTAATGATCATAGACTTGCATGAAAAGCAGAATATGGTGGTAGTGGAAGATGTATCCAGATACTTAAGTAAAAGTACAATTATGACACTCAAAATTGTAAGTACTGAAGTTTGAAAATCAATTTCTTCAAGAATCAAACGCAGAACTACTCATAATGCAGAACAATTATCCCTGTAAGTATTCTAAAGTAAATATCCTGTGCTATTAATTCTGTAGATTAATTATTGTTTATTTATATTATTTATTGTTGGATTGGATTAATACATTGTATTACTGATCCATGAATGTGCACGATGAATTACATTTTTGAATTTAGTTGAGGTTGTAAACTTTCAGAAATGTGTACACTTTTAGGTAGTTTAATCCATAACAATGTATTATATATGTCTAAATTTACTGGAGAAAAATTCCAATATTTTCTGAGTTACAGAGGAGTTAAATCAAATGGATATACTCAAGTAAAATAATACCATACCAATTTAAATACCATACTTTAGTATCTGTACTCAGTCACTTTCCACAGCTGCAGCATGCACCTTCTTTCAAGCCAATATAGGAATAGGTTTATTGAAAATCTATGCAGCACAACTGATTTATAGACAACAGTGAAAAGATAAACCATAAAGATATCATTCCTTAAAAACCGTCACAAATCATGAATGGACCAGTCCACAGGGATGAAATTCTGTGAATGACCAAGAGCCTGGTGAGAAGTGGCTCTTGAGATGAGCGGTTTCAGGAAAACCTCAGATCTGGAAGCAGTAAAGCGTGACAGAAAAAACTCAGTTGCCAGTATTTTGATGCTGTGACAGACAAAGCTGTACAGTATACACTCGAGCGTTCAGCCCATTTTCATCATTGTTTCCAACTGTTTTTTCAGGACCAGAAACAGTGGTGAAGAGTGAATGTGGGACAGGGATGCTGAGAAATGCTGTAGCTAGATAATTATCACTGTGTGTCTCTGATAGAAAACTGTTCAATCATTTGGTTTGTGAAAATGAGAGGCATGAATGACGGAAGGAATCAGAGTGGGTAACAAGGATCAAACGACAATGACTATGTAACTGTGTTTCCAGATGTTTATACAAATGGACAGAAAGGAATAAAGAGGTGAAATGAGAAGCAACAGGAATCAGGGGGAGGGAGTATAAAACTGAAACAAACATGAGGGAGAGTTGGACTGGTTTCCATGATTAAAGGAGGATAAGTGGAAGACCGGGAAGGCTCTTATTCTTTTCACCTGTGTTGAATTTAACCAGTTTGTGGCTTCCACTGAGCTGGAACTGTTTATGTCATATTTTCAACACTTGAACGTGGAAACTGCATGCCAGAAAGTCGCTTATTGCCAACAGTTTCACACCAACTTTGACACAGGCCGACAGGTCGATACTGCAGCATGAGGAACCACTGGTGCTTCTGACCCTCTGCATCATATAAGACATACTTTCATTGACTGAAGAGGTCATAGGGGCAGAAGGCAGTCACACAGCTCAGTGATTTTTTTTTTTTGCTTTCATTTACTGAATCGATTGACGGAGACAAGAATTTGAACAGATATGCTCAAATGTGCAGATTCCCAACAACAGAGACTTTTAAAACAGGACTAATTTCATCAATGTGTGTATTTGCCATATGTGTGCATGTTGACAGCCTTATTTCTTTCTGCAGCATTGATTGAGAGGTGTTACAGAGTGCAGCTTCTGCTAGTTTCTCATGCAACAAGCCAGTGGATACATTTTTAGCCTGGCGCTGTATTCTAGCAATTAAAATGCCTCCAGAAATGAGCAGCTAGTCTCTGTTGTTTTTCGCTTCCTATTATAGACAGCAGCTAGTCTTCCTGTTCCGCAGCCACAAGTATTGCTTCTGCAAAGAGGCACATTAATTAACCCCCTTCTGTTCCACTTCTAAACATACTCACCCGCACATACTCATGTTATTAATGTTCATCAACCAGTGGCATGGCCTTGAATAATTTGAAATAATGAAGGTTATTTCATTATTAAGACCACAGGACTTAATCAGAGGAATAGTCTGCTCTAACCCTTATGTGCAGAGGGAATTATTCAATGATCAGGGCATTCGTAGTTTGAAAACTTAGTGAGATTCAGTGATTCAGTGACTGATGTATCGGTCGGCCGATTCTATAAACTGATATTAACCTATTACAGTATGGGTATATATGTTTGCCAGTATCACCCATATGAAAACAATTTTCACAGGACAGTTATTTGCATCTGATTTTTTTACATCTTAATATCTGTATCTGCATCAGCCCCAAATTTCCAGTATCGACTGGGCTCTAATTCTGTGGGTTATTACTTTTCTGTAAGGCAGACCAAACATGTTTTTGATTTTGACCCAAATACGCAGTCATTTTTCACACTAATAGTGCTGTCATATATGCTGTACACACTCAGCTGGACCAGAAAGTTCTCTCTAGACAAAAAAAAAAAAATCTCTTTTTTTCTTTTTCTTTTCATTGACAATTAAATCAGTGACAGCATTAATTTTTTATTTCATTTGTTTCCAGCCCACAAACCTGCAGCTGTTTGCCTTTGGAACAGAAAATCACTGAAACTGAATGTATTTCCTTCTTTTATGATTTGCACTCAAGTCTAATTCTGTACAGTTGACGGTTAATTGTGCTGACATGTTTTTGCTTTTTCTCTTGAATATATATATATATATTGCCTTTATAATCAAGAACACAATACCAGACTGCCTCCACAGCTGGGATTAATCAGCAGTGCTTGGTTGGTGGCAGCTATAATTACACTAGTTAAGATAACAAGAGAGTCACAGAAAGATGAAGAGTGATGAAGGTGATAGTGATGGTGACAACAACAACAGCAAGGATACCAACTTGACCTTGACAGTCTTTGCGCTGCGTTTGTGATCCCACCAACGTCTGACAGATAGGACAATCTATTAGATTATGCATGTCTCTTGCAGTCTCCTAATAAGAGAGTGAGTTTGATTTCAGTCTGAACTGCTAAAGAAGACCTTCGTTTGGAGTGACAAAGTCTTGCAAATGCGCTCTCTTGACTCATTTTAATTTTCTAGAGATCCCTCTTATTCTAACTACAGCCTGCACAGTCAGTGTTTGTCTCAGACATTTGACTCTCACTTGCATTGACCTCCTGGAAAGAAAGATTAGTGAGGGAAAAGGTAGTGAGGCAGCAGAAGCTCTTGGCTGTAGTGGAGGTGGTCGTAAACAGTCTGAGGAGGTATCTGAAGCTCTCTCGCATCTAGCTTCCAGTCTCCAGTCTCTTGGCATTTGCATGTTGTCTTGGACAGTCGCTCTGTGCTCAGGGGCCCAGCTGTAGGTGCCTCGCTGGATAATGGCACATTTCTTTCAGGCAGCCCAGGGAAAGAGAGCAGAGCAGCTTATCTGGCTGCAAGCCATCCTCACCACTACCACCAGTGACCCTGACGAGGGATTTATATATTTATATATTTGCACACACACCATTTCTCTTGCCTCGGCCAGGGGCTTCGTGTCGTTCCCCCTCGACACTGCAAGTCTTGCAAGACATCAGAGATTTATGGTCGAGGGGAAAACTTGTCCCGCTGTGGAATAGCAGCAACACGGAGAGGTAAACAAACCTCAGGTACGTCGCTAGAGGCCATGTGTGACAGGGCCTCTGTTGGGAAACAGCCCAAGGTCCTGTTTCAGGCTGGAATGATGTCATTGCAAAGGGAAGTGCACCGTGTCGTCGAGGCCACGTGGATGAATTCAGGTTCCAGTTATTAATGCACAAAAACGATAATCAGGAAAGGTGTAGTTCTGTTTCTGTGTCATATGTTTGCACAAGAAACATGTCATGATATACGGTGACATAGTGTAAAGCACTCATGCGTGGGCTCATGCAGAGACCACCCATCTCATCAGCCGAGGATGATATGTGTGTGTTTTATAATGCTGTTATGTTTGAGTTTTCACGTTTAGATTACAGTGAGTTATGTATTATCTTATGGGGACTGAGGCCAGATACAGGCCTATGTACATGTAGATTTAACCCCTCGGCAAGCTCAACACACACACTTCAAATCCCCTAACTCAGCATTTACACAGCATTGGGGATGGTGATTCACAAATACCAACATATTTCTTAAATGGCACTTTAACAACATTTTTGTGGGACCCAAACTAAAGGGTCTGATCTGTTACTAAATCAGCTACACTGAGTACACAGCCGTCCACCCCCAGTCGGGCTAGATACTGTATATCATTGAGAAGTTGTCATTTAACACTCCTGTCTACTTTATTACACCAAATGTGGTCTGACATTGTGGTAAAATATTTTTCTGCTGAAAGAATTTATGGCTTTGTAAGAAATTGCTGGACAATCTAACATCTGACTCTTGGAGCAGATCTTATTTTTGCATTAAGTCAGATGTTTCTCCTCTTTAGACAGTCAGAAATCGATCTTTGACACAATGAGTTTAAATCTGTGTTCTGTCTTCTTGTTTTGCTGTTGTCCGTGTGGCTGCAGCAGCAAGAGAAGGACCACAGGGGGAAGTGGGAGGCCTAGGTCTGCTCAACAGCCAGCTGGTCTCCCCTGGAAAATACAAGTTGCCGTCCTGCGCCAGGAATCTGCAGAGCAAGAAGGAAGGAACAGTGAATGAAAGAAGGGAAAATGTTAGTGTAGATGCTGCCCGCCAAGACAGAAAGGAAGAGGCGGTTCATACTCCTAAAATGCTTCTAAAGAGGCCAAAGTGCTGGCGAGATACAACTGGAAGGGGAAAAGAAAGAAAGAAACTTGTATTTACCTCAATGATAAGAAGGTAAAGCATAGTTTAAAAAAAAAAAGAAGTCTAAAGAAAAACCAGCCATCTGGAGACATTTAAGATTACAATATTTTAAAAATGGTTTAGAAGCACTACTGGAAGTTTTGATTTCTTGGACAGACTTTCAAAAGTTCTGATCTACAATATAATTTCAAAGTCTTCAATTTGTCCTCATGTTACAGCACTGATGAAGAAAAGAAGAAGCTCTACCTTGACTAAAGAAAGAGTACAATATATTTCAAATAAAAAAATGCATTCTTATTAGAATAAACTAAGAACTGAAAATATGTTCACCTCATGTTGTTGCAGAAGTTAAAAGTAGTATTGCAAATAATTTGTAATTAATGGGCTCAGACGAAGTAAAAAATATTCGCTTTTTAGAAAACGAATCATCAAGCTAAAGCTGTGAATGAATGACCTCAGGGATAAGTTGTGGCAAGGTCTGGCTGAGGCAGTCGGACTTGTTCAATTTCCATCAGATTAAAGTAAAGAGGCCAGAAGCCACATAAGATTCTCACTGAGATGCTGCTGATGGTCCTTATTGATTTAGCAGCGTCTGCCCTGATCAGCACTCACAAACATTAAGATCTCCGCTGGAACACCCAAAAGACTGGACGACCCCGGCAGAGAGGAAAACTGCCGATCTGTATGACATCACGTCCAACAGCTGTAGGGACACGATGCTGCTTTACTGGTTAATCATATAGTTTCTTAGGGTATTAAAATGTGATGGGTAATTGGCTTATAACTTACAGAAAAACAGCATAAACATCTTCATATCGTTGCATGTAACTTTTTAACAACATTTATCACCTAACATTATATACGAAAGTGAAACAGGTCCTGTTGACTGAAATATAGTCATAATATTAACATCCACAGCAAGATGATCGCTGTATCCACCACCTGATATGATAAAAACATAACTGTTTTTCTTTAAGGTATGTTAATATTATTTAGTATTTAAAGTTTTATGCACTGTATAACTTTAGGGAAATGATTCACTAAACCGTTACTGAAGCCAGTTTTTAATGTCATCATCAAAAAAAAAAAAAAAAAATGTAAGAAAATAAAAACAAAAGTTGCAACCCCTTATTGACCCTTGACAGGCTCCATAATTGTGGCTGAGGAAATGTGACTGCCAGATATAATTACTTGTATGTGAGAATTAATCTCCATTGAAAACACTGTGTTGACTGAGCACAACGTGTATGTAATAACTTCACACAAATTAGTGTTAAAGACTTTGTGTGATGATTTTTCCTGCCTCTTGAATAACCATTGACTTACAGACAGCCGGGTATTTACAGTGTAATGGCGACACCCTGTGGTACGGCTCCTTGTTTGCAGCCTGGTGCAGGAAAACGGCATTTTTGGACGTGCGACAGCGTTTGGCAGCACTTTCCACCACTACCTGTTGAATGTTTTTATCATCTTACAACTCCTCGAAAATACCCCTGTAGTAGCAGGTAACTTGGACCTCATTCCTGGAAACAGGTAACCACCTTTCCAACCCCACCACCAGTGTAAAGCTTTATTAGTACTTTGTTAGTGTTGACTGATCATAATTTATCAATTACACTTTATTATCACACCCTGGGATGACTAACACGAATATAGACTGTACAAACCTTATTTCATGCTGTTGCACTACTGATGTTGAACAGCAGGTGGCAGCATAATGCAGTGTTCTAGTTTATTGCCTACTGAAGGTGTAAATTGGGAGTTTATCTGGAGGGTAAAACTCAATTTATTGAACCGTTTAACGCAAATTGTTGACCGCATATATATCCACCAACAGGAGTAAGGATAGTCCAAAATTTAACATTAGTGCTTTCTCTATTATTCATGAGGAAAGTTGGTATGAATTGTTCGGGTTTTTTGCCCAAAAAAAGTTGTGATTTTTATGTCGATGGGTCATTTTAGAGCCAAACTCTGTAATTCCAGTGGATCATTTGGTGCCCTGCTGCATCTCTTGTCCTGCTTTGCATGAAAAATGTATTTACATAATCCCCCTTCCTATGTTAAGTGTATAAACACACACATTAACTCCTGACCTTCACACTCCAGCTTGCCAGCACTCGGGTAGAGTGGAGACCTGTGGCAATGACTGCACACTTCTTGCACTAGAGCATCACTCTGTTGCGTGAGATGAGTGACAGCATGCGCACAGCACTGTCAGTAGAATTTGCAAGTCAGTGCCCAGGTTTAACCTCTTCAGTTTCCCTTCAGTGTGGATCGGCCGGCTGCATTCAAAATCAGGCTCTGAAAAGAAGCTCTTCTCCCTTAAAATAAAAAAAAAAGCAGCAAATTGTAAGGATATGAACCATCACATTGACCTTGTCTTGGAATCTCATTGGCACATATGAAGTTATCTTTTTGCAACAAAACTCAATAAGGAAACTCTGTTTTTTTTAAGAAGTCTTCTTGCTTCAGCGTTGCCTCTGTGAGGTCACAGGGCAAACTTTGGGGTTTCATGGCCATGTTGTGCAAGTTGCTTCTCTGAAAGACATTTGGAGAGTCAAAAGCAGATCTGATTCCACTTCAGTGCAGAGAGACACAAATTCAATTCAATTCAATTCAACTTTATTTATATAGCGCCAAATCACAACACAGGTTATTTTATGGCACTTAACACATTAACGTCCTTACAGCAAGACTTTACAATATTATACAGAGAAACCCAACAATTCAACAATTCCCACATAAGCTAGGAGGGAAGAAAAACTCCTCTTTAAGGTAGAAAAACCTCCAACAGAGAGGAGAAAAAACTCCCTCTTAACTGGAAGAAACCTCAGACAGAACCAGGCTCAGGGGTGGGCGGCCATCTGCCTCGACCGGTTGGGGTGAGAGGAGAGCAGAGAGAGAAAAGGACAGCATAGAGATACAAGAGAAGAACTGTTGGTGGAGTCAAAAAGCGCAGGGCCGAGACGTGCAGCTCCATGACGGGACATCTGGAAAAGAAAGAACAGAAACTACGCGAGCGAAGGAACTGAATGGAGACAACAGACAATAAGAAGAAACTATGGGAGAGAAAAAGATGGTGAGGTATGAGTCAGTTAAAGAGTAGGAGGAAAGAAAAGAAGCTCTGCATGTAACAGGGTCCCCCAGCAGCCTCGGCCGATAACAGCATAACTAAGGGTTGGTTCAGGTCTACCCGAGCCAGCCCTAACCATAGGCTTCATCAAAAAGGAATGTTTTGAGTCTAATCTTAAAGCTCGATTCAATCACTTCATTGTTCTGTTTTGTTAAGACAAACATGCCAGTGAAAAGAAAACGTGTATGTTCCGTCTTCTTGAGGCTACCACAATTTATGATAGAAACACTGTCCTATTTACAAATGGAACTATTTAGCCAATGCTGCAGAAAAAAAATTGTTCAGTATCGATCTCCCCTGTGTTGTGTTATGTGGTCTGACAACTGGAGGAGACGGGGAGGGGGGGTGGGGGGACTATGTTATGGTGCAGCACTGGAATTCCTGAGTTCCCTGATCCACACATGCCTGTGGGCGTAAATGTGTCAGCGTCTGTTTTATGTGTGCATACGTGTGCGTATGTGTGTCACTGAGGGTATTTATTTGTATCCACCGCCTGCAAGGAGAGGAGTGTGTGTGTGTGTGTGTGTGTGTGTGTGTGTGTGTGTGTGTGTGTGTGTGTGCGTGTGCGTGTGCGTGTGCGTGTGTGTGTGTATGTGAGCATAGCTGCTGCTGATGTGGGTCATTACCCCTTCTTTCCCCCAGGGCCCATGCAGCAGGAGAGGACAGAAGGGGAGGGGATGGAGGGTTGGGGGGGCAGAGACGGTGGGGGTGGGGGGTGCGAGGAGGGGAAGCGGGTGGGGGTGGGCGGGGGGGTGGGGATTGTGTGTGTGTGTGTGTGTGTGTGTGTGTGTGTGTGTGTGTGTGTGTGTGTGTGTGTGTGTGTGTGTGTGTGTGTGTGTGTGTGTGTGTGAGTTGGGGAGGAAGGGGCGCCGAGGAGGAGGGTGTCCCAGAGGAGTAGAGACCAATAAATCACTGTGCCGTCTCTGCGCTGACACCCAGCTTGTCTGATGAGGGACAGGGTAGGGGTGGTGGGGAGAGGGGGGGGGGGGGCATCGCGACAACACTCCGGCCTTGTCTTCCTGTCACTCAAGCCCCTGTCGGGGGCCATAGGAGTCACTCTCTACCCCAACCTGAAGGCAGTGGGGAAATTGGGGAGAGGCGGCAGGGCCGGGAAGGGCAGGATAGCACAAAACCAAAAGTTTATGACCCAAACCGGAGCACCTTTCACCAAGATCATCCCTTTTCCTTTGAAAGATGTTCCATTTTTTTGAGGGGGAAAAGAGGAGCTCTGTCTACCTTTGAGTCGAACACAGTTTAAAAACATTGATTCATACTCCAGGACTTCTTTTGATATCAAATGTCATCTTGAAGTTAGTTGATTTAACTGTGTCAAGGTCAGTTTGAGATTTCCTTCACTTTCAATAGTTTGAAGAAAAGGGGACTAAACTAGTTGCACTAGAGGACCCTCGACATATATGGTGAGTGGTAGAGAATAAGGTTGTTTAAAAAAAAATTTTTTTTAACGTGTAACAAACACAGTCTTTATGTTGAGAAGAAGCTGCACTGAAAATGCAACACATCTTGAGGGTTGCGGTGCAGTCCGGTCTGCAGAGGCCTTGTTGCAGAAATTAGCTCCCCTGCTGTGTCCACGATGGTCTCCTGATGGTCTGTGATGGTCTGTGATTGTTGTGAAATTGTAGGTCTGGAAGAAAAAAAAAGGCCTAGTTCTTTTATTCTGAAGGACTGTCTCTAAAACCTGATGTTTACTGTTGATGCTTTACATAGCTGGATATGTTTTTTTCACTTTAAAACTGTATTGTACAAATATCTCTTGTGCTCTGAAGTGATTGTCAGGTCACATAGACTTGGCCTTGCATCTCTAGGATTAAAAAATAATAATAATAAAAATCATCCAGACTCTAAGGATGGGCCCATGAATGCATCGTTCTTTAGCAATACAGTCTGTTTTCATGTTGTTTTTTTTTCCTTTAAGCTTGAATGTCTTGAGTTTATGACAGAACCTGGCATCTTACACTTTTGTTTTTGGATGAGATATCAGTATATAATCCTGCAAATGCTCGTGTCTGGGGAGGGAGCTGCAGACAGGTGAAGGTTATTGATCCAAGGAAAACATTGTAATAACCACTCTCATCATTCTGCCTGCCAGTAAACAAAAGAAATGATGGTTCTTCATGTCGACAGGATGTCTGACCACCAGACCTTGTCCGTTGTTATCGCGGCATCATTTAGTATTAATATCAGTCACAGTTTGACACTCATATCGCTGTTGGCAACTGCGAAGGGATGAAGTCGCCTCGGACGTTTTGAGGGAAGTGAACTGGTTTTCATCACCTGTTTTGCTGCTCGGTGATAAATTGTATGGATAAGCGGTGTCTTGGCTTTAACAGCGGCTCTCTGTCCGTGCTTTAAGTTGTGCTGCCGCTCCCTCAGGCATGCACTTTCTAACCCCTTTTTTTTTTGCCCTTTGAGACAGGTGTGTTGCAGGTTAGCATGTGTTTACTGAGACTGAGCGTACATGACAGAATTGGCTCTTAACAACCTCACACGTCCGAGCTAAAACCCAAAAGGTCCTGTAGCGTTACGGCCATTGTGTGCTCTTCCATTGTGGGGCCACTTTGATGTCCCGTCGAGGAGGAGAGAAGGGCAATGTGGACTTTGTGTATTTAATCACTGGAGCTCAGCCAATACACACACAATACACACACACACACACACACACACACACACACACACACACACACACACACACACACACACACACACACACACACACACACACACACACACACACACACACGCACACACGCACGCACACACCTAGTGCACTCCTTCATCTGACCTGCCAATAGTAATAATATGTGTCCTTCACTTATCATTTTCTATCATCTATATTATTATACCCCCCACCCCCTCCCGCCCCCCCACCCCCAGCACAACACAAAGCAGGTTCATACATCCTGTGAACCCTCCCGCCTACCCCCACCCAACCCAGCAACCACCTCCCACCCACCCAACATACACACCCCACCAACATGAAACATCGCCCTGTGCAGCAGCAGACTGCAAAGCACTGCATTCCTCACGACTTTTTTTTTTTTTTTCCTTTCTAATAAATGTGATCCCGGAATCCGGGAGGGAGACCGGAGCTGTGCATTAAAATTCATGGGAAAAAAATGGCAATAAAATCTTTCTTTCTCTCTCCCTCTTTCTCGCCTTCCCTCTCCACTCTCCCCACTTGCTCCCCTCGCCCTTCTCTCTTTTTCATCCCCTCACTTGTCTGCTCAACACACATACACAAGCCGCGCGCACACACGCGCACACACACACACACACACACACACACACACACACACACACACACACACACACACACACACACACACACTTTTTTTTCCATAACCCCTGTGCATTCTCCTCTCTCTCTCTCTCTCTCTCTCTCTCTCTCTCTCTCTCTCTCTCTCTCTCTCTCTCTCTCTCTCTCCTTCAATCTCCTAACCCTCCTACTGGCTCGTCTTTCTCAGCATCCCCCCTGCCGTCCTTCATCCTTTATTCTCTTCCTCCTCCCTCCCTCCCTACCTCCTTCCCCTCCCTCTCCCTCTCCCTCTGCCTTTTTCTCTTTCTGTCTCTTTCTCTCTCACACACACACACACACACACACACACACACACACACACACACACACACACACACACACACACACACACACACACACACACACACACACACACACACACACACACACACACATATTCTCACACAAACACACCCACACATATATATTCTCACACAAACACACACACACACCCATCTATATTTTCCAACTCCACCTCTGGCAGGTTGTGATTTCCACTGTCAGAAATTGCTTTTTCAATATCTCTCTCTCTAATTATGAGCCCAGCTAAAGGGGTCGTGCCACCAGAATACCAATTTTTCCCACCATTTCTGCCTTATACTCCAGAATAATTCTCCTTTTTCCAGGTAACGACAGTGTGCACATGCAATATACCCATGCAAGTGTTGCAGCATTACTGATATTGTACTTCTGTGGGTTCTTGATGCCTTATTGGGCCCCTATTTAGATGTTTGGTCTTTAATGTTGAATCAGCTCCCTGTGGTCATGATACATTTTTAACATCTAGAAGGGATGCGCAAAGTCGAGTAAGTGCAAAGTGTATTTATTTTCATATCGAAAAGGACAAAATTTAAGATTTTTTTATGTTTTTTTTTTTTTTTTTTTAATGCATTGCTGGGTTTGTGGGGAGAAAAAGGAAAACCACTGAATCTTGATACAGCAACCACACAGCTCCTCGCAATCACTCCAAGCACCCAGGAAAGGGTTAACCTCACAGAGCGGTTGTAGCCTGCTTTGATTGACGTGTGGAGCACTGTGCTACCTGTGCCCACCAATCGGCAAACGGTCGCCACACCCCACGTGGGTGTTCTCAATGTTCATTGGCCCATTTTACCAGTGTTTACTGTGCCGAGGCCGAGCCCCACGTGGAGATTTCATTCAATCGCTGAACAATTCCTCTGAACCTCTTTTTTCTAAAGAAATGCTGGACTTGTTATAAAAATTAAAATTTCCCAATTGTGTAGCTACGTTTTTTTTTTTTTTTAATTCCATGGCTACATGCGGATGAACCTAATTACAACGCAGCACTAACAAGAGAGGAAAGGTTTTCTTCGCAAATATCAAATAAAATGATGTGTAAATGTTCTGATTTGGCCGGTATTTATTTATAACTTTTTTTTTTTTTCTAGATCGGATAACATTGTTTGTTTCTGTACACGGGGCATCAACAAATTATAATAAGATTATTCAGTTTGATTTAAAAAAAAAAAAAAAAAAAGCATGGGAGGGGAAAAAAAAAAGCAGCAGCAAAAACCTATCTTCAGGTCTCTCTCCTTAAAGAAAGCTACTCGTATGCAATGTCCCATTGAGGATGAGAGAAGGGGGGAGTGGGAGAAGTGAGGGACTGGGAGTGCTGTGTGAAAAGAGTGCAGGCCAACGAGCGAGACAAAAGAGGCTGCGGCTGCATTCAATGTGCTGCTGGTGTGTCCGTCTCCGAAGCCACAAGCAAACCGCATTTTTTTTTCTCCCCCCCTCTCTCCCTCTCTCTCTCTCTCTCTCTCCCTCTCTCTCTCTCTCTCGCTCCGGCCTTTATGCTAATGCAAACGGCGAAAATATATCGAAGAGGGAAACAGTTTGCGATATCGTAATTGCGGGAAGCGCGAAGTTGAGGACTTTTAGAAGAAGGGAGAGAGAGCTCCCTCGGACCAGGGGTGTTTTCTCCTCTCCTCTCCCCGTCGGAGTGCGGTGCGGCGCGGGGTTGGAGATATAACCCAGAACAAAGGAGTCTCGAAGCAAGGGATGAGCGAGTCGAGACTAGCTTTGCCATTACCTTTGAAACGCGGCCAAATGCCTCTGCGAGACCAACAATAGTACGTCGGCTGCTCGTATTTCTCGACGAAGCTTTCCGCCCCAAAAAAAAAAAAAAAAAAAAAAAAAAAAAAAAACGAAAAAAGAAGAAGGACAAAAAAAAAAAAAAAACAACAACCAAAAAAAAAAAAAAAAAAAAAAAAAAAAACGAGAAACCGCACAGAGAGACGCACAAGTCGGCGGCTACAATGTTTCCTCAAAACCGACCACCGGTAAGTAGGCTAGCTACTAGTCTGCACGCGTTTAGTGGGGTTATTGTCTCAGGCTGCATCCCTAGTAAATACACGTCAGGTTGTGTGTTGTTGTTGTTGTTTTTTGTTGTTGTTGTTTGTTTTTTTTGAACCACTGAGCCTCATTAAAAAAAAAAAAAAAAAAAAAGTGCAAGTCGAAATTGTTTGGCTTTGTCATCCTTTTACTGTGTTATTTCCGGGGACTCCTTCGCGGGGAGAGAGAGTTTGATCCTCCGCAGTCTTCTTCTTCTTCTTCTTGTACTACAGCTTTGGTCTTTTATTACAACGCCGGGTGTAAATCTTTGTCTCGTGAAGGTCAGGCGGGACCCCGTTGTCAGTCGCGGTTTGGAGGCAAAGCCCCGCTCGAAACAACGTCCAACTTTGCTGCCTGCGAGTCTCTCGCGTCCTCGGTGACCATCACCGCCACCGCCGCCGCCGGCGGGCTAGAAACGCAAGGAGCCTCCTTCGATCTCCATACTATCTATTGTGGAGTTGACCCAGATGATGATGATGATAGTGTGTGTGTGTGTTGGTTTCTTGCCTTCCTCACGAGCTTGTGAGAGGGGGAAAGTGAGTCAGCCTGGCATATGCTGTCACCTTCTCGCCAATGGTCTGCCCTTCTCCGAGTGACACTCGTTGTTTTTACGTATTCTTCTTTTCTTTTTTTTTTTTTCTCTTCTCCTGCCACATCAAGTGTGATTAATCTCCCGGATTTATTGATTTGAGAGGCTGAAAACCGAAAGCAGCCCCCCCCCCCCCACACCCCCTCTGTTGCCGAGGCTGTATATCTATAATCTATCAATGTTATATTGTGATATGGGACGACTAGATTTTTGTCTACAATTTTAGATATATTGTGATATGGTGTAAGCGTTGTCTTTTCCTGGTTATAAAAGTTGCATTACAGTAAACTGATGTAATTTCTTCGAGTCCACCAGGCTGTTGTCGTTGTGTACATGTTTTGTGGACGCACCGATAGTCACCCCGTCAAATCTTGTCAACCGTACCGAGGTATTAGGTCCAAAATATGGTAATGTTGGATTTCGTCCATATGGCCCAGCCCTCACTGGCTGTAAAATGTGGTTGTAAAAATGGAAAAGGAGTTGACATGCTGTTTGTGTTTTGAGATGGGTGAGGAGCAAAATTCATGCTGCATGGCTTTAATTTGTTACAGTGAAGTTTAGGTGGAGAGCTTTTGAGCAGACTGAAATACATAAACACCGGTCCTCCAGCTGTGTGAAGTGTCAATTAAGACCTGCTCATTTGCCTAACCCTCTTCTACCTCCCTCAGTCATGCCACCCCGCCCCCCCCCCCCCCCACACCTCTGACAGCGTTTTGACATGCATGTCCCATGTATTGAAATCATATTAAGCACACTGAAGTGCAAGTTCATGCGAATGACTGGGTGTGCGACACTTTAATTGATTCTTCTCCCAAATCCGGTCCGGCAGGTGAAGACTCCTAACAAAACTATTGTTTTTATTTGTCTTGCGTTTGTGTCATCGCTTAATGCTGAAAATGCATTTCTCATCATGCATTATAACTTCTATTTCAGCCTGTACTCCCTTTGAGTGATAATGGGATCTTGTGAGCCCCCCCTCCCCGCCGCCGCCGCCTAAACATACAGCAACATTACAAACACCAGCAGCTGTGTATGTAGTATAGCCGAGCGCAGGAAGGCAGGGCAGGAGGCAGACTGTGGGTCTGTGGTTTGCACTGTAAACCCAATCCCTCTCATCCAGCCTCTCCTCGCTGTGTTCCTGTGAGAGCTCCAAACCACATCTTAATGTATGGGCAGGCATCCCAGGGTGAGAGCAGCAGACTGCGGTGGGTCTTGGGTGGAATGTGTAGGCCAGCGGCCCCGTTTCATTTCAACTCTCCGCAGATCCCAGCAGTGCCGTGTGAGGCGGGCGTCATCAGAAAGTCTCCGGCCATCAGCAGCTCTTGTTTGCACCTCGGAGTGAAGGGCCACTCAACCCAGCAAACAGCTTAATCTCTGAAATGCTAGGCTGGCAGTAACCTGTCATCACTGGATATTGGTGTGCTGTGAAGGAAGTGACCCCATATATTACATAAACACAATGACTATATATATATTTTTGAGAATATTGTTATCTACTATCCAGCGATAATTGTAAATTGCCTTTATACAAATTTCACATTCAAGTGCATTTCTACAGATGGAGCAAGAAACTTAATGGTAATGGGCAGCAGATAGCCTACTTTAACCTGCAGCTACATAGCTTCTTATAACATCTTCTCTTCGGGTTCTTCCTGTAAAGTAGAAACTTGGTTATTGCCGGCTTTAAATATTATTCAGGGTAAGACTGTTTAAACTTTTATAGAGGACACGCATATATTTACTTCATGGTGTAAAGTACAACAAACAAACAAACAAATCAAAAGCTGTTTGTTTTTTTTAAATGTTGCATATCGAGTAAATGTTCTGTCTAAACGGAGTACAGTAAAACTTCTTATTAGAGAATAAAAATGTAATTGTGTGCGCAGTTGTAATCTCGCTGTTGTGAAAAAAAATTATATAAACACCACATGGAAAAATTCCAGAAAATGTTTTATGTCCTTGTATCTTCCCAATGATGATTTTAGGATCCAGTCTGATGCCAAAACCAGTTTACTGGCAGAGGAGTGTGCAGGACATGACAGGCACGGCTGGCTGTCTCAGATCCTTAGTGTTCTTTCAAATCCACCACAGTGGCAGAAACATACTCAGACAGAAGTGAAAAAGAATTTAAAAAAAAAAAAGAAAAAAAAAAAGAAAAATATCAAAGCAGAATATAAAATAGTGTTCAAATCAGAAACAAATCATTTGGTTTTTGATTCGAACCATTTCAATATAGACTTATTTTACACGCACTAAACAACACAAAACAAATTAAAAAGCAGATATTTAGACCATAAAGAGAAAATAAATCCTATTTTCCACCGGCTCTGACTGTGTCACGTTCCAGGACCGAGAAAGCCCCCGGAGCTGATCGCTGCCATTCTAGTCGATGTCTGATATTCCACCACCAGACGTGCCGGGGGGGGTGGGTTCGTCAGCGGCGTCCGCGAGGTGGTTCGCTGCTCCGCTTTGCTAAATATACGCACGGAGTCTGCTTTTGATGGAAGCGTGGCCGAGATCCCGTCAATCAGCACGGGGCAGGAAGTCAGAGGAAAGCACAGGGCACCTGGGCGATTTTCTAAATAAAACACCCTTCACGGACTCCTGATTGTATATCACAGGACTACATCAACATCTGCATCCTTGATCTTTCAAATAGGACCAAAAAATAAATAAATCTTTCCTCCCCCTTCTAACAGACACTGTATGTTACATTACATTCAGCTGATGCTTTTATCCAAAGCGACTTACAACACACCGGGAGCAATTTTTAGGGTTCAGTGTCTTGCTCAAGGACACTTAGGGCATGTGGACAGGAGGAGCTGGGGATCGAACCACCCACCTTCTGCCGACTGAGCCGCAGCCTCCCTGTGTGACACAGCTACGAAATCGTTATGAGGATGAAACACGGCAAACCGTATTAACTTTGTAGGCTACAGTGCGGAGTAGGAACTAAGGACAATGAACAAAAATCAGACAAAAAAACAACAACAAACATTTCACAATGTTTACCCGCAAGAAGCGCAATAATATAGGAAAAATGACCAAATCGCGAACCCCCCCCTCCCCCACTCAAGAACACACAAGCTGACAAAACGCTCCTGATGAGGTATGAAGCCGTGTGTAGGTGCTCTGTAGAAGATAAGGTAAGGTGTCTCTTGTTCATTTGTTTAATTTCAGGGAAAGAACGAGTTTTACACACCCGATTTGTTTTTTTTTGTTTTTGTTTTTGCCAAAGTCTGCGGAAGGTAACGCAATCATCAAAAAAAAAAGACACCCGGTTCATCTCAAAGGTCACAGTAACAGTGGTCATAACGGTGCAGCCCTCCACCAACCATTTGATCCTGGACATTTCCCTGAGCTGGGGGGAGGGGCTTGTTGAGAGGCCACTGTTGTGTGGAGACTTTGGGTTTATGTTTTTCAAGCCATCATGCCAGCTTATAAATGGTGATAATCCAACAAATGGTGACTAACATTTGTTGTTGTTGTTGTTGTTGTTGTCGTTGTGCTTTTCGCTGTTATTCGCAAACACTGAGCATACGCAAGTGACCTGATTCCTCAGTTCAGGCCGCCTCCGCCTGTGAATGTGTTGTGTTACGGAAGAAACACATGAAGTATTTTGTAAAAACTCCACCAGGTGCACGTCGTATAAATACATATGTTTGATGGTAAAAAAAACAACTCAAACTGGTAAACTGGAATGACCTCTGGGAATTCGGGGTGCCCTTGTAACGACATCATGAAGTGTATCTTACGAAAAGGCAAACAAATATAGGGGCTTTCAGCTTAACTGGGATCACGGCCTAAATCTACGCGTGTCCTCCTCTTATTATCCCGGCGACTTCGGGGAGCGAGTCTTCCTAAATGAATATATTGAAACGCAGATGAGGTCAGGGACGCAGAGGGACGAATGACTTTGGACTGGAAAGAGGCCTTCTCCTCTCCACCCTCAGCGCTGGCGTGGAGCTTAACCTCCACGTCCTCGGTCCCAGCATGCCTTTAGCTCTTTATCGCCACTGGACGACAGTGGACACAGAGCGCGGCTATCGATCAGGAGCTCGCCTGCTTTGCTCAGCCGGTGATATGAGGGAGGGATGGAGGAGGAGGGGGGGGGGGTAGAGAAAGAGAAGAAGAAGAAGAAGCAAAGGAGGCTGAAGGGATCTCAGGTTTACACAAGCTGTTGTGGAGGTGCGTCTCGGTGGAAGGAACAAACGAGCAGAGGGGGTTACCTAATAAAAGAAGGCACCTCCAGCAATTAGGCCAGCTGACAGGCAAACTGTGGCGCTTTGCTAATGTGGGCTGACAGCAGGGAAATTTGAATAACGAGGCTTGCGGGAGGAGGGAGACAGGAATGGGGAGGTGGAGGCGGGTCGCGGGGAGAAAACTGAAAAAGAAAAGATGTGTGGCGCTAATGAAACAGGTGCCTGGCAGCCCCTCCTCTCTAAGTGGGGGGGGGGGGATCATTGAGAGATTACCAGCACGTTTCTCCAGCACAGAGCCAAGTGGATAGCTCCTTGATGTAAGGTGGGGGGGGGGGGGGGGGGGACTTTTCTTCCGCACCGCGAGCCGCTTTAACAATGCAAATGACTGCTGAATGTTGACACGCACGTTTGAATAATTTGACGCAAGAGGCTTTCGAGAGACGACTCGGGGAGTGCGTCGACACGTTTCACGCCCCTCCAAAGGTGGTCGGTGTGTATTCGGCGCGCGTGCGGCCGCGCGGATACACATTCGGACGTGGTGTCCGTGAGGGAGGGGGGGGGGGGGGTTAGACCCAGACCCGCCGACCGACCGACCTACCGTCGTACTGCAGCCTCGGTGGTAGTCGGATGAGAGAGAGGGAGAGGAAGCGAGGGGAGAGCTCGGTGGGTGTTTACTCTGATGAGAGACTCTGTGGGTAAGCGGTGTAATTAGTGGCCTGACTAATGGGCTGAGCTTACATGAAGGGAGGCGGCGGTGAAGCGTCTCACCTGCCGAAGGAGACAGATGGAGAGAGTGAGGGCTGATGAAACAAATAAACACACTGTACTATACAGTTGGCGAGGCCTTTCTTTTTTTTTTTTTTTTTTTCTTTTGCCGTTTATGGCATGGCTGTAGGGATCAGTCAGTTGATCCTCTACATTGGTCCAGACGGAAATATCTCTGCGACTGTTGGCTGGATTAAGATGACATTTTTAGAGCTGGTATATAAGCCTGACAATGGTATCCACCAATATTGGAGTGTCACAGATATATCATAATGGTGTACATGTTGGCCAATTGCAAAAAAAAAATAATCTTTTTTTGTTTTGTTTACAAAACATAAAGTGGAAAAAGGTTCCTTTTGCTTGTTCTATTTGTGTGTGTGTGCTTTTTTAATAGTTATTTATAGTGATTAAATTCCCCTGTGAAGTTTACTGTTTTTAATGAACTGACATCAATTTGGACAATAACCTGTAAAATATCCTGCCTACACTGCATATCTTTGTCACAGTTTTTATGTTTAATAACCACATCATAAATGGATGTCAGATTTTTTTTCGGACTCCCTAATATCATTATCAGCCCCAAAAGTCCAACATCAGTCGGAGTCTACAGATTTTGTAGACCTTTCGTGTGTAGGATTTATTGATCCCCTGACTTCTTTTAGTGCCACGAGGTTCATTTCGGTGCTTTTGAGAGAAATGTTTTGGAAGTATTAGAAGGATTGCCATAAAATGTATAAAAGACATTAATGTTCTCCCTCAGTCTCTCTAATCACCTGATGATGTTCCCATCGACCTCGGCTGTACTTTGTGTTCGCGTCTAATTAAAAAATTTTTAAACATGCTAAAACACCATACTAAGATGGTGAACATATCTGCTGACATTGTCATTAGGAGCATGTTATCATTCTGCTGATGGCATTTATCTCAAAGCACTGCCGTGCCTAAGTACAGTCTCTCAGAGCTGCTGGAACAACTCGTAGACTCTTTATCTTGTTGTTCTTCTGTTTTTGTGAGCTGGCAAGATTTTGTTTAATTTGAATTTGTTTTGCTACCAGTGCAATTCTGGTATGGCCAGATTCTTATGCTCAAAGCTGCAATCAGCATGCACGATTTTGCACTGAGTATATCGAAATCTCATCTTCTTTTTTTGGTCTCTCTTCTCGTTGCCACATGTGAAAAACATTTTCTCAGTGGTGAAAATTGCAAGAGAAAGAAAGCCAAACGTGTCACCCAAGAGAACTCTATCCCTCCCCTCAGCCCCTGCATCTTCATGAAGAAGACTGCGTAGCATTCTTTTAAAGTGAACCTAATATTGTTCTGGTTCACACAACCACATCATAACAGTGATGGCCCCATTTCGGCTCCATTAGCAAATTCTGTATTATGTACGCATCTTGCGGATTCCCGTCAATATTGACGTCGGAGCTCCGGTCGTGCGCGTGTACGCGCTCGTCTGCTTGTAAATACTTGCGGAAAACGGCGCCGCGCACACATGCACTTAATGTTTGAAGCGGTCATGTGTGGGCGTGTTGTCTCATCTGTGAGTGTCTATCTGCACATGTTTCTTTTCCAGGGTGGGTGGCTGGGGGGGTTAGGGCAAGGATGTGAGGTCATAGTGGTTTGGTGCTTGTGGTGTAATTAGAGGTAACGCAAATGAAAACAGGAATGATTTCATTGAGGGAATGCCACACTGTTAATGGTCCCCTTCCCATCAGAATTTAATATGTGCTCAGTTCATTTTTCTCCTCGGTTTTTTTTTTTTTTTTTTTTTTTTGCATGTGCATAGATTTCATTATGCTTATGGGTTTCTGTCTTGGCAACACGTGACCTTGGATAAAATGTGTGTGCGGGGCGAATAACCTGTTCTGTTACGTTGCAGTCCTGCACGAACTGTGATGTGGTTGGTGTTCGTACGTTTCTCACCGGCTTTATTTGGATCGTTTCCACCACCCGATCCCACTGAAGGGATGTGGGGTTTGATTTAAATCATCTCTGTCCTCATACACAGTATGACTGGTGCTCTCTCTCTTCCTCCCTCTCTCTCTTACCCTCATCATCAGGTCCTCATTTAATCCATTTCATTTGACTCAGGCCCTGCAGAGGCCTGTACTACCAAGCAGGATTTGCTGTTATTGAGGTCATTTCAGGTTAAACTCTGGGTCTTCAGCACCAAGAGGCTGGTCCACTTTTTACCGGATACATCACCATGGTAACGCATGCTGTTCCGGAGCAGGTTATGTTCAAGATTTCAGATCAAAACATACAAAAGTACCGCCTACCGACCAATCAATTCTCTCTGAAAAACGCACTGACTGTAAGACAGTCCTCTGTGAAGGGCAGAGTATTCAGAGGCCGACAAACCTCTGTGTCTTTCCTGGGTGATATTTATGAGATATAGATGCTATTCCTTTATTATTATTTTTTACTGATATCATCCTACAACAGAAAGTGACTGAAGCCTTGTAGGCGTACTTGTCCTATGTATAGTAAGCCAATTTATTGGTTTAAATTATGTTTTTACATTTATTTCTTATTTGCCCCTCAGTCCAGTCTGAAATGATAAGGCTAAAACTGTCATGCACATCGTGAAAATACATCTAAGAATACATTAATTAAATGAAATACACGCATGTAATTAGAGTCAGATCTTCCCGTGCACTTTGTGGTAAAATGATATTAAGCTTTTCAACTCATACAGTTGGCGATTTTGTTTTTACCAGCGCATCCTTCCATCTATCAGCACCTGCAGCTGTGCTGCTTTCAGCTGGACTACGTGTTTCACTTCTTCATATTTTTCTAAAATGATGAATGAAATATGTCGCTCTGCTGTCATTACACTTGTCCATGTTTGTGATTGGTCAGATGCTGCAAACACCTCCTCTTTCATGTGAATGCGCTCGTAGCTGGTTTGAGAAAGCCTGGGTTGAAATAGCAAATTGTTAACCAGCTTGGTGTGACTGCTTTTGTCAGGGTTTGTGAAGCCAGATAACGGAAATATATCCTGGGTATGTTGAACCTGCTTCGTAGTACAGGCCTCAGGTCTGACAGATTATGGTGAATGTGTGTGCGCGTGCCTGTACATTTGATGTGACAGGGTTACATGTGGGTTTTTCTGCTTGAGCGATAGATAGCCTCAAACCCTTAACTTTAGCTTTTGGCTTTCTCAGCTGACTTTCTGGAATAGAACAGATCACAGTGGCAGTGGTTAACAAAATAAGGCTGCTCGGGTCCTGTAAACACTTCCCCGCCGATTTATCTAAACAGTTGAGTAATAAGATGATCTCTAATCATATCACAGAAAATCTCTCCTTCCTTATGTTGTCCGATCCTTCCCCAGTGTTACAGAACCTGTCTTAACAATTGAATGAGCCGCCGAACGATCTAGCGTGTAATTGTGTAACAGTTTTCAGTCTATGTAAGCTTTGTTCAAGGGCAGACGGCATGTCTGTTGTTTGCTTTTGAGCTAGGACACAGCAGAGAGGGAGGGAATAACTGACTGTGGGATTATCAGGTGAGGCTCCCTCCTGAGATCCATTCCCAGAGGTCAGCAGTTCACCTTAATGGCCTAACCTCACACTTTAAAGCCTGCTCAGCTGTTTGCCAGACCAGGAGTTGGGACAGACTAATAGCTTTGGTTCATGGGAGATGTAAAGTCTTAGGAAAGAGGTGATGTATGCTGGGATAGGATTGATGGTTTAGTGCCTCAGAGACAGCATCTGTCATATGCATCCCATCTAGTTGGGCGTGAATCATCATAACAATCCTAACCAGCTGACTTTCATTCGACATAAGGTCCTGAGTGGCTGAGCCAGCAGAGAAGCTGTGGTTTCTTCCATCTTCCAAAAAATATTCTCATCTTCTCTTGAACACAGAAAAAAAAATAGTCATCTCTCTTGCTTCTTCCATGCGTCCATATTTGAGGGCGAGGATGGCCCTCCTCTCACCTGTCCTCTAGAGAAATGGCTCAGTGAAAAAATGAAAAACCCTGAAAATGTTGAAAAGAAGAAGGGGAAAGGGAGCGATAAAAAGAAGGATAGTCCCTCTTTCTTCCTCGTTCCACCCTCCTATAAAATGGCCTTGTGCTCTTTTTTTCCCTCTTGTGAAGAGTAATTGCTGTGTGTGAAAGAGGAGGGGCGGGGATTGTGTGTGTTTAATCATGTTTTTTTGTGAGAAAAAGGGAGTGTGTATGTGTGACCAAAATGTGTACGTGTATCTTGTTGAGATGAGTGTGTGTGTAATAGTGGGTTAGGGTGTGTGTGTGTGTGTGTGTGTGTGTGTGTGTGTGTGTGTGTGTGTGTGTGTGTGTGTGTGTGTGTGTGTGTGTGTGTGTGTGTGTGTGCACGCGCGCTCTAGGAGAGGGATCTGGCCGACAGATTGAGAGCAGCTTGTTAGAAAGAAAGAGGAACAATGAGGCCACAGCCCCTCTTCTATCTTCTTTTTTCTATGTCCTTTCCTGGCTTTTTCCTCCTTTTCCTTCTTTCCTTCCTTTCTTCCTCTAATTCTTCTCTCACATTAACATCTCTTTTCCGAAAAATATCCTCTTCTCCTCTTCTCTGTATATTTCCAGAAATAGTCTCATCCATCTTATTTGTCCATTTCTACTTTTTGTTCATCTTATCTTTTTTTTTTTATTCTCCTCCATATTCATGTCTCTCCTCACTCCTTTCCCCCTCTTTCGTCAGTATTTTATTTCCTCTCCTCCAGATAATGTTTCACATGCTGGCACACCTTTTTCCCCTCTTGGTATATATTTCTCTTTCTTACTTATTTGCACTCCCACGTATGGTGTATCTTAACTTCTTTATACACACCCGGACTTCTTTTTAGCACTGGACTTGAGTGATTTTGGAGTTAAGCCATCAAACATGGGTGGTGCAGCGGTTAGCATTGTTGCCTCACAGTCAAGAGGTTCCGGGTTCGAGTCCGGGCCTTTCTCTGTGGACTTTGCACGTTCTCCCTGTGCTTGCGTGGGTTCTCTCCGGGTACTCTGACTTCCTCCCACCCATCCAAAAACATGCACAATTAATTGGTGGTTCTACAAATTGCCCTTGGGTGTGAATGGGAGCGAGAGTGGTCTTTGTTTCCGTCTGTCTCTATGTGTTGGCCGTGTGATAAACTTGCACCTGTCCAGGTTGTACCCTTCCTTTGCCCAAAGTGAGCTGGGATAGGCTCCAGGTCCCCCCCTTCCCCCGTAACCCTGCTCCAGGATAAAGAGGGTATAGATAATGGATAGACATCAAACATCATTAATGCATGACCGACATTGTTTATATGAGGAACATCTACATTTTGACAAAATAAAATCCATCACAGTCATACTGTCATTGTTTTGTTGAGCTGGGAAGGTGCTTATGACAAAAAGTGGCACGGTATGATTAAACCAAATCAAAGTCGAGGTGAGTCAGGACTAATTCAGAGTTCATTTATACCCTGAATCACTTTCAACACAGTCTCATCATGTATGACTATTTAATCAATATAAATTGAAACTTTCAGTTGACATTTCAAGAGGCTTTTCAGAAATGTAAGCCAGCTGGCTTAAGGACATGCCAAATGACCAAAGTCTCAGGACTAGCTGGAAGGTGCACCATAAAGTTGTTGTCATGTTTGCGTGGAATATAAAATAAGGGTCTGTTTGGGGGGATGCGGAAGTGAACATAGCCGGCTAGCAGGAATATAATACAGCGCATTTTCTTATATCTCTTCCACATCGCACAAGGAAGCCGAGTACATTATAACGAATCCCCAGGCAGCCAGACAAAGGCTAGCAAAGCTACACGACTACCGGTTAAGAATGCATATAAGAGAAAAATGAGTTGCACTCTTCCACTACCCTCCTTGGAGAACATTGTGCTGCAGGGCAAACTCAATGTGTGTGGCACCGGTTGGCAAGTTGTAGCTGTGTCTGCTGGAATTTTAAAAAAAGAGCAGCTGGATTGCAACAGTGTCCACTCCACACAAAGCTCCTGCACACACATTTATTTTTTTGAGGAACACAACAACAATCACAAGCTCAGCTGTACAGTTTGAAATGCTCAGAACTATTTTCAGTCTTTCATTGTGTTAAATATGTTTAACTTATTTTAGTCAGTCATGAGGTTTTGAAATCAACAACCCTTAGAATAGTCCATGTCCTCACAGTATGACATTTTTTCTCTTTCTTTAGACACATCGCTGGCTCCGATAAGAGAACAAAATTATTCTAATCAACGACATGTCTGGAATCCAATAACCTTAGAGAGCCTAGTCAGTGCTGTTCAACAAGAAAATCTCACTGTAACTTCACTGTCTTACTTGAGCATCATGAAGCTTGTGAACAGGTTCTCCCAGACCGTCTGCTTTTGCACTCTGTTATTTTGACAGAGAGCCAGACAGACAGACAGACGGACAGCCCCGACCACCCTCCTAGGCCAGCTCTCAGCCCCCTTTTGTCTGCCTGTCCTACAGCATTACCCCTATGGTTGTAGTCCCCTAATTGCTCTGGACCCTGCAGAGAAGAGGGGCTATACAGAGGTTGGGAGGGGTCTTCAGGCACGATGGGGTCCTCTTCTGTCCCCATTTCTCCCTCCCACTGCTCTGTTTCTCTCTTTATTTCTTTCTTCTACTCAGACTTGCAATTAAACAAAGGGTGCTCATTTGGCTAAGAAGCTCTTGTACCTCTCTGCTCTCCCATCCAAGTTCTGCTGACCCATTCACATCTGGCTGTGCTGGCAATGATTGTATCTCTGTATTAGACAGCCCCTCACAGCTCTGGCATGCCAGTGTGTGCTCATGCACATTTTTGTCGCTGTTTCATAATGTTTATTGTAGATGTTGTTCCTTAGTTTGCACCTTTCTTTTACTGTATGAAATTAGGCATGTTACACAGAAATCTCAAAATCTGTTCTCATCAAAATCCCTAAATTGGATATTTCTTCTCTTCTCAGGCACCTCTGCAGCCACCCCCTGGGTCCTCTGTCTCAGTGGTAGCAGCCGCAGCAGCAGCAGCCGCGGCTGCATCGGGTAACCCCCAATCCCTGAAACTAACCTACCCAGAAACTTTGGACCGCATCAAGGAGGAGTTTCAGTTCCTCCAGACTCAGTACCATAGGTGGGTGTGGAGGAGATCTAACAGTGTGTGTGTGTGTGTGTGTGTGTGTGTGTGTGTGTGTGTGTGTGTGTGTGTGTGTGTGTGTGTGTGTGTGTGTGTGTGTGTGTGTGTGTGTGTGTGTGTGTGTGTGTGTGTGTGTGTGTGTGTGTGTGTGTGTGTGTGATGGTATTTCCCTCCCAGACTGGATGCTGTCCTTGTTTTGTTGCTTCAGGTAGAGGTAAAATGCTGAGGTACAATGCAGGAAGGGGCTGCTTGGGTAGTAAGATTCACGAGTTTGAAGGCTTACCAGTTGCTGAAAAACTGTGCTGTGGTTTAAGAAGCTAGAGGCATGCGTTACAACTCAGGAAAGTAATCAAGGTGACAGGCATTTTATTATCTGTGTGAAAGAATGAGAAGTAAACAGTAGGATTACCATGCTCATGTTAGAAAGTAATCTAGCAGGAAATCACACTTGCATGTATTTGATTGATCAATACAATGAGCTGCCAGATGATTTTTGCATTGACGTTTTATGTCAAAAGTTGAAGCAGGTTCAACTTTTACTGTCGGGCAACACGTTGTTTTTCTCGCCCTTTCTTGCCCTCCTGTCACACACATGCAAGCACACTCGATCTCTGAATGAGATAATGCAAGATAATGCCATGTGATGTTTTGACATCTCCTTGCATGACTGTATGGTGTGCTTGATGTGCAGGAATGTGCCCAGAATGCCTTTTGAATGTGGGATTTGGGCTGGCTGTGCAGTCCCAGCCATCTCTCTTCCTCTCCCTCTCTCTGTTCTCTTGGCACACCTTCACAGGGTTCCCCCCACCACCCTACCCCCCAGCCCCCACCCCAACACACACACACACACACACACACACACACACACACACACACACACACACACACACACACACACACACACACACACACACACACACACACACACACACACACACACACACACACACACACACACACACTCCTCATCCTGCTTTGATTTAGCTGGCCAGAATCTCCCCTCCCTCTCTTTCTGTCCCACTTCAAACTTCTTTTGTACGTCCCCCCCGTCCACAGCCCCTCTAACCCCTGTGGCTACTGTTGCCCTCTTCACACAAATGTGTGTGTGTGTGTGTGTGTGTGTGTGTGTGTGTGTGTGTGTGTGTGTGTGTGTGTGTGTGTGTGTGTGTGTGTGTGTGTGTGTGTGTGTGTGTGTGTGTGTGTGTGTGTGTGTGTGTGTGTGCGCGTGCGTGTGCATGCTCTTATTTCTCTGTCTGTTCTGGTCACCATCTCCAAAAGTCACAATTCACAAAACCAAGAGACAGGGTTTGTTGCATCCTCACATACAGATACCTTTGTGGCAAACACCGAGTAGGGCTGAAAAATAGGGCTTTAGATTTGTATGAAGATTTCTTATCAGATTCACCTCTGATGATGATGAATGTCACAGCAGTAATCCTGGCTGCGTCTGTTTAGGTTGTCTAACCTCTGGTTAGATGCCATTAGTTGTGTCAGCTACATTCAGGCTAGACACGTTTATAAATACTTCCAGTACGTGTAAATTGTAAAATGCTGAGAGATTCATAGTTTAAAACAGTTTGGTGACATGGGCATGATGTTTCAAACACAAATGATCAAAACAGTCTGAGAATTTGTGGTCAAAACGTTGTGTTGGAATAAAAGACAAATTGGCGACTAAGACAGCAGTATGCTGGTGTTTTGTTTATCTTTTTTTCGGTAGATTCTTTTAGATGTGTTTGTGTCTCCTGATGTGATGAGAATTGTTCATTCCTGCCACGTGAACCACTGTCAGGTCAGGTCCCCCATGCACACGTAGCCAGTGCAACACTAGAAGCTGTTATACCGGCCACCTCTTTGTCTTGGCATCTTTTTTGATACCTGTTTGTTCACCTGGATGAACACTGCATTTTGCATCAATGTTGGAGAGTGCTTTAACAAATATTTGTTCTCAGCAAACTAGAGGGCAACCCAAGGTTGTCACCTTGTTTTTCTTTTTTTGATCTTTTAAAAAAATCTCCCAAACTATTTGCACTGTTACACCAACCTTTAGGGCAGACAAATCCAGCCATTCAGTGAACATGAGTCACCCCTGGATCTGCTGGTTGAGATGGCGCAATCAGCTCCTCTGGCAGCAGTTCAACATAACACCTCAAGTTACAAAACACCTGGAGCATCGCCCTCTTGCCAAGCACCGGTACTGAGAACCAGCAAGCAGGATCTACAATAAATGAATGATGAGAGAACTCGATTGGGGAACAATCGCAAGCTTGTGATTCCATCTGCATCTTCCAGTTTCGATACCACGGCGTGCTGTTTTTAGCAGATCTGGTTCAGGTTTCCAGTGAAGATTGTTTACCCATCTTACAGCTTTCTCCAACGGCCCACAAGCTGTGATGAGCACCAAAACACAGCAGATTAATATACTGCATAAGACTAAAAACTGAAAGCTAACACTGTAACCAGAGCCTGTAACAATAGCAGGAGTTATTGGAACAGCTTGTGTTATCAGACATCTTTTCACAAATCTGTCGGGTGCATGTTTAATCTAGCAGGTGGGTATGAACCTGCTAATTGGAATGACTGGTTTGGCTCCCTGATAATTGGCATACTAACAGCAGTAAACTTGGGCTGCTGCTCACATTGTTTGGGGAGGCTGTGGCTCAGACGGTAGAGTGGGCTGCACACTAATCAGAAGGTTGGTGGCTCAATCCCAGCCTCTCCTGTCCACATGCCCACGTGTCCTTGAGCAAGACACTGAACCCTAAAATTTCTCCCAATGGTGTACCATCAGTGTGTTGTAAGTCATTTTGGATAAAAGCATCAGCTAAATAAAATGTAATGTTTGAAACACAGCAACAACTATACTACTGCCTTTGATTTTGAAGAAACTAATTCAAAACCTGTAATTGGAAGCTGCTGCTGAACTTGGACGAGGTGATGATGAAACATTGTTTTGTCATTTTACAAACATCCAAAGTCCAAATTAATTGTTCCATTACAAGTCAACTATATTTTATTTTTAAAGACCAAAAACACAAATGAAAAATTAGCTTCAGTCAGATTGTCAAATGAAAGTCAAATGAAAAACAAAAAAAAGTATATAAATATGAGTTTTGTCTGATGCCAAGCAAACTACCTTGTCGGGACTTGAGTTGAGTTACACTCATAGAGCATAAATAAAAATGGACGTCGCTTCCATTGCAGACAAGTGAGGCCAATGCGGAAGTACCTTAAATTGCAATACCACCGAGGACCACTAGGGGTTGCTTCCAAAATGGCTCTATAGACTCCCAATCAACTTCTTTCATTAACTACAAAGTCAATAATTTTTTACAAAAATCAACGTGGTCTCATTCATTAAATCTGCTCCTTTTGATGAGTGTTCTTTCATAATTAATTATATATAAGGCCCCAAAGAGAGATGTTTACGGGCGTGTCTGATTTGATTGAC
>NW_027210617.1:5742500-5858789 GCF_029030835.1 Brachyistius frenatus
CCTTTAATTTAAATGATGCCCAACTCTATCCTGGAAAGGTTTTCACAACAAGTTGTACTTACCGTAGGACACAAATGTCATATGTAATATCTTAAAACCTTTTATATGGTAGAACCAGTCTGACCTCATGCGACACGTTCTCCTCATCTCCTCGGTGGTGTTCACTTGAGTGGTCTTTGGGGAGTCACTCGCCCAGTGTATGCAGTGCTGCTCACACTAATGTGTTTTTGTAAAAAGAAAAATTTATGTTCTCTTGAATTTTATCCGAGTGAACGCAGTTAAAAAAAAATATTCTCAAACAACTAAAAAGCAACGGACAATTGTATTTATAGAAAATAAAAATATGAAAATGTCTTTGTTCTTTTGGCAAAATAATCAATGAGGGAATAAGGAAAGTAAAAGTTTATTCAGAAAAACAAACGCTGGAAAGGAAAGCGTTTTTACAATACCCAGTAGCCTATTTCAAACGCTGTGACTAAAACGGCAGTCGGCACATTTCTATAAAGTGCAGAATTAGATGCTTCACTGTCTGTAGGCTCTTATTAGTGTGTGTGTGTGTGTGTGACCGTGTTTATTCAGCGGGTATGTGTGGGTCTATATACTGTATATGTGCTCACGTGTTCATTTAGTTTCTGCGTGCCTATTACATGCAGCATGTGCTGTAAGTATGCTGGTTTAGTGTGTTCATGCACACACACAAATAAATGCTCCCATGCTCCAAGTGGTGTGTGTGTGTGTGTGTGTGTGTGTGTGTGTGTGTGTGTGTGTGTGTGTGTGTGTGTGTGTGTGTGTGTGTGTGTGTGTGTGTGTGTGTGTGTGTGTGTGTGTGTGTGTGTGTGTTCAGTAGCAGGGCAGCACTGACAGAGCTGTCTGAAGCCTGGCAGGCTGCAGATTTGTAGCGCATTCGGCTGATCATCTTATCTCCTGTCACCGCCGGTGAAAGATTGGAGGAACCGAGCCCACCGTGGCCTACGCACACACACACACACACACACACACACACACACACACACACACACACACACACACACACACACACACACACACACACACACACACACACACACACACACACACACACACACACACAGAGAGTCTACTTTTCCTTGTTGCTTCTTTCTCTCTTGTTCACGCACTCATCTTGTTTTCTCCCCGTGTTGCTGCGTCTCTCTCTCCGTCCTCCGAACCTTTTCTCAGTAAATGGTGCTGAGCCAAAAGACTAATTATTACAGGCAATCATTTCGACATGAAATACGTACTTCCTCCTCACCGCTCTCCTCCCCTCTCCCTCATTTTCTTTCCCCCCTCCAACTCTTTTATGCTCCTACAGTCACACACAGTAATTCCATTCCTTGAAGTCCATTTTGTGGTGAATGGTTATTGCTTTCTGAGTGCGACCTTGGGGTCTTTCTTGTAAGCACAAGAAGTGTCCATCTGCGCACAGTGGGTGTGTGTGTGTGTGTGTGTGTGTGTGTGTGTGTGTGTGTGTGTGTGTATACGCATTTGGTGTGCAACCTTGTAATGCTATTGTGCACGTTCTGGATTGCCGTGCCAAAAACAGAAGGCTGATTTTACGGGTATAGAGACATTGATTTTTTTTTATTTTTTTTTTTTTCAGACTCTCTTTAGTGATATTTTAATAGCAGGGCTGACTGTTGCTCATTTACTAAAACAAAATCTGATGAGCCAAGGGGTTTTGTGAATGTGACATTTGGGACTGTGAATAGTCATTTTCAAGCACCTTGAACAAATGCCCTTTTCAGCTGTGAAATCTCTCAAAATGACCTGACAGAATAACCTCCGGATTTCACAGAGCACGAGGCTGTTCCGCTCCCACTCTGCTTCAAATCGTACTGCGAGTGTTTTACAAGAGGGGCATTTTCTCTGCCCCATTCTGTTGACTTCTTGATTTGGTCATATTTCCTTGATTTGTATTCCTCTTGCCTGGGATAACAAGGCAAGCAGTTACATTGTTTAGTTTTTGTATGTTTTAATTGTGGTTATTGTTATTTAAATAGACGTCTATTCTTAGCGGAGCGGAGAGGCACTTCTGTGTATTGTCTAGATTATGACCATGATCAGCTTCGGTAATTGTCGCGGCCAGGCTTACGGTGGAATTTGGCTGTGAAGCGGTGTAGGGGACGGAAAACAAAACAGCGTCAATGAGGCGACAGCATAGACACGTGCCAGGATGAATCCAGGCATGACGAATTGCAAGTTGTCAAAAAAACGTAACGTCTAGAGCCAAAATAATTAGTCAATAAACTTATTAGCTGCAGAAAATTAATTGACAGGTGTATTAGAAAAAGGGAGAGAGATGGGGGAAGTACAAACAATGATCAGTTGATTGATTATTAAAGAATAATTAGTCCTTTTTTAAACAAAAAGTGACAAACATTCTGTGATTTCAGCTTTTGAAAAATGATAATTTATTGCCTAAAACAATGTGAAGCTCCCATATTTTACACTTTTATGGTGTTTTATTTGCAGACTTGATACACAAGATATTTTTGTTGTTTTAAGTACCACAAACCATTTTGGTATAGTATTACATCTCCCCTCTCTCTAGAGCTCTACCAAGACTGTTTGTGTCTGTGTCTCCAAGGTCCTTTAATATCAACGACCCTCTCTTCTGATTAGCTCACTTATTCCCGGTGCATGCCCAGGACAACCACAACTTTTCTGCAGGCTTGTTAGTTCCATGCTGAGGGTGGACATATGACATGAGTGTGAGCTTGTGACATCACAAACATACAGGTTGTGTGCTTTTCTTCACGGACTGAGCTTGTCGATACTTTTTACCGTGTTTATAGCACCTAGAGCTGCTTTATAATAATAATAAAAAAAATAACTGGAAATCTGAATTTAAACAAGATTTGGCCTTTAATTTCACCATCATGGACGTTTTCACAGGTTTATATGGATTTATTGATAAATCACAAGCAATCCACTAATTAACTGGTGATTAAAATGATCTATAGTTGGTTTCAATCACGGGCTGCACATTTTAAACAGAAAAATAAATCACTCACAACAATCCCACTCATCTCTGTGCCGGTCGATAACTGTGTAGTCATGGCTCCCCTCGAAGCTCATCCCAAGTTTATGTCGTGATAAATACACTGGCAGCCATGCACACACACACACACACACACACACACACACACACACACACACACACACACACACACACACACACACACACACACACACACACACACACACACACACACACACACTTGCATTAGTTCTTAGCTCAACTGTGAGTGACTTCTGCCGAGAGGCAATTCCACTGTAATAAAATCTATAGAGTGGGAGGGGGAGGGGGGGCTAATCCTCACTACCCTCCCTCCACCTCCACCTCCACCACCACCCTCCTCTCCCACTCTTCGCCCTGCTTCTCTCCCTCTCCTCCCTCGTCCCTCTTCTCCTCAACTGGCTGGCAATGATAAATGAGTCAATTATGTGTGTGTGTGCATGCAGCGCTGGAGAAAGGGAGCGGATGGGGCCGTTATTACCTGTTGCGGCTGGGGGTAATGTTGCAGTATTAATCATATTCTAATTTTCCTCCGCCAAACGACCCCTCCCCCTCACACACACACACACACACTCCCATCTCCACCTCCCTCCAACATCCACCACCTCACCACAACCCCCCAATCAATCTATCTGCCGCCTGCAAACAAGTTGACGTAAACGGCCCAAGGCCCAAAACGCACTACCTATCTGGTGGGGAGGTGGGGGCGGGGGGCGGGGGGTGTTAGGGCAGAGTGTGTTTCTGTGAGAGAGAGAGAGAGAGAGAGAGAGAGAGAGAGAGAGACGGAGACGTAATAAGGAAGGTGTTTGTGTGCTTGGACCTGAACACATTTAGAAATGGAGGGTGTGTTTGCATATCCAACTACGGACATTATCCAATTTTAGAGGACACCGGGGACTGGTCTGGGTGTGAGGAGAGACAAGCAGACACCAGAGGACAGACAGAAATATAGGACCCATGGGAGACGTGTTTAGCTGCTATCACCTCAGACGTGTGTGTGTGTGTGTGTGTGTGTGTGTGTGTGTGTGTGTGTGTGTGTGTGTGTGTGTGTGTGTGTGTGTGTGTGTGTGTGTGCGCTGAAATGCTCACAGACTGAGCAACAGATGCAGGTTATGTCTTGAACATAAGAAGGGACAATTCCTTGTTTACGCTGAAAAAAAAAATGCAGATTTATTACATATTCAAACAGAAGTGGCACATTTCAGCCACTTGAAGCAGAAGCTTCAACTTCAGTGAAACTTGGCTAAGTGTGCCGTCAAAGGTGAAAGAAGAGGGAACGGTCGGACGGACAGAAACAAAGATAGACGGGCTGGCTGGTAATTGGTGAAGCAGCAAAATGAGGTGGAATGGGAGGACCATGGATATATTGAAAGTTGTCCAAAGAGACACCTTGGATGTGTCTGCCTGCAGTCCTGGCTGGATTTCAGCCCCCAAGCATGACTTCGTCTATTTCTGCTCTGCTCTAAGGTGATAATGGGCTGTCGGCACCCCAGTCACCCTGCTCCCTCCTCCCTCCCTCCTTCCCTCCCCCGTGACTGATGGGGGAGGGGGAGTGGGGAGTAATTTGTTG
This sequence comes from Brachyistius frenatus, assembly GCF_029030835.1. Lineage (NCBI taxonomy): Eukaryota > Metazoa > Chordata > Actinopteri > Embiotocidae > Brachyistius > Brachyistius frenatus. Next base: position 5,747,108 of record NW_027210617.1, read on the forward strand.
TCATGTTGCTAATTGCATTGTGTATTTTTATTTTGAGTATGATGCAAATCAAAACTGTAAAAAAAAAAAAAAAAAGTCCATCCTTTTCTCTGTTGCAGTTTGAAACTGGAGTGTGAGAAACTGGCCACAGAGAAGACTGAGATCCAGAGACACTACGTTATGGTGAGACACACACACACACACACACACACACACACACACACACACACACACACACACACACACACACACACACACACACACACACACACACACACACACACACACACACACACACACACACGCAATGTGTCTCTCCACATTCACTCACAACAAGTGCGGTGCCAAGTCCCCTGAATCCCTTTCATCTGCTAACAGTTGCCAAACAACACCCACCAAAACCGCACACAGGACCACACATGCACACACAAACACACGAAGGAAGGACTATAAAATAAATTTAAAATATCAGCAGTTTCAGCTCTCAAAAAAGTTGCGGCAATGCTGATTGTGTTCAGAGAGCAATTACAATTTTAGATCACTGGTTTCTATGGTTAAATGGGGGAACAAAGGGGCTTTATTAAAAATGCTGTTTATTTTTCTCAAAGAAGGCAACATATTGGCACAAGTCTTGAAGATTATTAAACGATACCCAACTACGTGTCTCTATGCTCAGATGTGTTTTTCTTATTTTTAGATCAAGCCCACAGATTTTTAGTGTCTTAAGTGTGAATTTATGCTTGTTTACTTACTGATAGTAACTTTGAGTTTTAGACTGCTGCTTATAGCAAACAAGATCTCTGAATGTGTTGGGTATTTCTTCTTTATTTTTAAGACATTATAAAGATCAAATGTTTTGTTGATTAATGAAGAAAATAATCATCAGAATGATTGTTGTAGATGTTCCTATAAGTTTAAAACATTTGTGTCTCATCACTGATGGCAGCACAAGTTATAGAAGTGAACATGTGACCAATGTTTTGAATCCAAAAATGATTTCTGGAAATCTGGGGAGGAAAACAAAAGCATCGATGTGATTCCTCTATAGTTGTGCCATTCAGAGGCAGAATAGATTGTGTAGGATGATCAGTAGATTTTTTTTTTTTTTCTGGATAAAGGACAAAACTCTTTTGTTTTTCTTTGTTTTGTTTTTTTAAGTCCGTAAACCTCTGGCCTTGATTTACCTGTGATCAGAGCCATAAACAACCACAGCTGACAGAGTGTAGGCTGCCCAGAACCTGCTGTGCCAAAAGAGAGCTATGTGGCAATCTTGGCACAGAGTGGGACTTGTGGGGGGATTGAAGTTTTAGTAATGGGGAGGAGGGGTAGCTGGCATCAAGCACAGGCCAGGTCTCCTTTGCTGGCTGATGATTGAGGGGAGTTTGGATGTTGCTAAGCAACAGGCGAAACTTGGCAAACCAACCACCAAGCAGAGCTGCCAGCTGCCAGCAAAGGCGTCTTTTATGGAGGCTTACAGGCAAACACACAGAAAGAGGAGCGTGCACACACATGCCTTGAAAACACACACTGACAGCGAAGCATGCACACAAAGCACATGGATACACACGCCTACACAGTTGCAGAGTTGTGCTATAAACACACACACCTGCAGGCACACACACACACACACACACACACACACACACACACACACACACACACACACACACACACACACACACACACACACACACACACACACACACACACACACACACACACACACACACACACACACACATATATGCGCGCTAACTGCCAGGAAAGATGTCTGGAGAGAGAGGACCCCTGCCATCTCCTCTCCCGTCCTGCCAGCCCGTTCTGGCTGCCCAACTGCCAATCTCATCTCTCCACAACCAGCCACGCTGAAAAGCAAATGTCAGCCTGTCACTTTTCAAGACATCTGACTTTAAAATGTTCTCCTTTTTGTCCATCTCTGAAGGAAGAGAGGTAGACTGAGGGAAAGGGAGAGATCCTCACCTGTCTGCCTCTGTGGCATTCAAAACCTCCTGCTTTCCTCACAGCTCCTTGCACTTTTGGATAAAAGCCAGGGTCAAATAGCTCACATTAGACATGATTATTGCAATAGTCTGTCACCTTCTTCTGCCGGCGACAATTTCCCCGCCTCGCTTTGGGTTTCTGGCCTCCGAAATACGCTTCAGGGTCATTTTAGTGCCATTGACTTTCAGCCGAGTCAAGGTGAAATTAGTGCTTTTAGGGACGTGTGGGCACTTCAGAGTGCTCGTGCTTGGGCTGGCATCATCTGAAACTGGGAGCAAAGGAAAAGGTTTTCTGCATACTCTTGGACTGTTGAATTTATTTGGGTAAAAGCAATAACTGAACTGCTGTCAAATTAACACGCAAGTAATGGGAAGAACTAAGTGTTTTGATTTGTTTAGAATATCGTGATCCTTTTTTTTAATGCCTAAACATTTTTTTTGTTCTTGCCAATGAATCCAGGGAAAACTAACAATACTTACCAAACAATACCAAACTAAACAGGAGTGAATACTAGTATGTTTGTGAGGGAGTATTTTAGCTGCAGGTTTGCTCTGCTTATGAGTATTTTCTGTAGCAGTGTGTCGATGTCTGGGACTCATTTTTGGTTTTGGGCTTTTCATGGGAGTTGTTGGCAATAAAAAATAAATAAAGAATGTAACCAGAGTTGGGCTGAATTTTTTTTCATTTGTCATTTCTCCATTTTTTTCTTTCAGCAGATAAATTGAACCAGATAAACGTCACTCCCTCAGTATATCCATAAGAAATGTTAAAAACTCTAAACCCACCCCACACGGGAAAGCTTTTGTTTTACAGTCTCATATTCCCCTTGATGTCCATTAATTTATATTAACTGATATTCTCTTTTTGTTTCAGTATTATGAAATGTCCTACGGCCTTAACATTGAAATGCACAAACAGGTGAGTCCAGGTCTTTATCTATATATATCTCCAGATGTCTCTCGATCGTTCGAAGCTTTACATCATTCTCCTGTATTTTTTAATTTTTTTAATTTTTTTTATAACTTCCTGCTTTCTTTTGCCCCCAATCACTTCTTCCCTGAGTAACCAATATTTTCAGGGAAGTCTGTCCTCTTTCTGTCTCTGCTTTTCTCCGTCTGTCTACCACTGTTATGTCAGCCCTCTCTCTGATGGACTTATAGAGCAATGTTATGCTGTGCAGGCGTTAATAGGATCCACAAACAGAATTCATTTCTCCACCACAGACAGATGAGAATACCCTGCCCTTCCCTCTCGCCCATCATAAATCCCTGTCTGTTACTCCCTCCCTCTGTTCCTCCATCCATCCTCCCGTCCCTCTCGTTGCCGCCCTGCTTCTCCATCCCCTCTTCCTTTTTTTTTTTCCTCTCCCTTCCCTTCAATTGATATCTTATTGTCTTTTTTAATGCTCCGCTCTCTTTATCTCCATTGCTTCACCATGCCTGTCTCTGTCTCTCTTCCTTTCCATTGATTTCTCTTCCTCACTCCTTATCTCCTATTTTTTTTTTGTGCCTCTTCCCGCCACCTCTGTCTCCTTGCAGACATACAGTCCGTGCTGAATTTCACTTTAAATCAGGTCACTGCCTTCCTGCCGTCTCTCTCTCTCTCTCTCTCTCTCTCTCTCTCTCTCTCTCTCTCTCTCTGTCTCCCCGCTCATTTCACCATCTCAATCGCCTCGCTTTTGACGTGCCACTGCCGCCACTCCACCACCCCCCCACCCCTCCTCTTCCTCACCACCACCACCTCCCAATCTCGATTTTCCTCCCCCGCCTTCCTTCTGTTTCTTCTTTCTCTATTTCCCCTCTCCCTCCCACATCCTTCGTTCATTGGCTGTCATTTCCTCAACCCAGTCTGCCCTTTTTCCTCCTTCCTCCGCCTCCTCTTTTCATTTCCCCTCTCCCATTTTGTCCTCCCCTCTTTATCCTCTGTCTCTCGATTGCTCATGTTCTCTCTCTCTCTCCCTCCTCCTGAAGATGTCATTTAGTAGTTGGAGTTCTCTAACAAGAAATCATTGTGTCTCCCTTGGGGTGGGGGGTGATGGATTCAGAGGATGGAGGGAAGGATGGCGGAGGGGTGGGGGGCACACTGACTGGCTGAAAAAAAAATGGAGTGGAGGGAGAGAGAGACGTGGGCAAGTGAGAGGAATGAGAGAAAGAGCATGAGAGAGGAAGAGCACGAAAAAGGAGGGGTGGAAGTTCAGTCCAGCGTCAATAAATCACTTAAGAGGGAGAAAGGGTTGGGGTGAGTGTGGGTATACGTATACACACACACACACACACACACACACACACACACACACACACACACACACACACACACACACACACACACACACACACACACACAACAAACAAACAAACACACTCACATGTATTCTCACACACACCAACATGCGCAGACACACACAACAGTCTAGCCGTCAACAAGATAAACAGCCTGCGGCCATAATGATGTTGTCATGATCTCTGCATGCATATCATTACTGGCCCTAACGGCCTTGTTGGGTCTGCCGCTAAACATGTTTGTGTGTACATGTGTGTGTGTCAGACATTACACGGCAGCGCTTGTAACACTGATTACCGTGTTAATACAAGGGAGGGAGGAATGGAACGATGGATGGATGGATGGATGGATGGATGGATGGATGGATGGATGGATGGATGGATGGATGGATGGATGGATGGATGGATGGATGGATGGATGGATGGATGGATGGATGGATGGATGGATGGATGGATGGATGGATGGATGGATGGATGGAAAGAGCGCCAAATGGAGTGGGATGGAAAGAAAGATGGGAAGAGAGATGATGATGATGAGGGAAGGATGGAGGAAGAGTTAGCTGTTGGCTGTGTAGTAGAGCGCATCGAGACAGCCGCACACCCACAGCAAGAATCACTGACCCCCAGCAGGAAACACACACACACACACACACACACACACACACACACACACACACACACACACACACACACACACACACACACACACACACACACACACACACACACACACACACACACACACACACTCAAGCTTGCAAAATGCAAACACACATAGGCAAACAGAAATGCAACGAGACACACCCACACCCACACACACCCACACCCACACACACACCCAAGTTGGGGAATCCTTTCTCTTTCACGCACACACACACACACACACACACACACACACACACACACACACACACACACACACACACACACACACACACACACACACACACACACACACACACACACACACACACACACACACACACTGTGTGGGCTGGCTGTGGCCACAGCAGATGCTGTCCATGAATATTTTAGCCAAACTCTCTGGCAGAGTTTCCATTTGCATGGACCAGATGTAAGCAGCTGAAATATTTACCACACTGGCCCTGGGAGAAGCAGGCCACAGCCACGCTGTGTGTGCGCGCCTGTGTGTATGTGTGTAACCTCCATGAGTGTGTGTGGTTTTTCCTTTGTGTTCCTGCTCAATCTTGGCTGTGCGAGTGTTTGTGTGTGTTTATTCATCAAAGTGACAGTATCTTTTTTTTTTTCTTTCAGACGGAGATTGCCAAGCGGTTGAACGTGATCTGTGCTCAGCTCATCCCCTTCCTGTCACAGGAGGTGGGACACACACACACACACACACACACACACACACACACACACACACACACACACACACACACACACACACACACACACACACACACACACACACACACACACACACACTCTCTCTGTACTGCCTTCAATCTTCTCTCGCTTCTGTGCGAGAGCAACCCACACAGAAGGCGTGCACATACGTACACATTTATCAATATCTCTCACACACACACACACACACACACGCACGCACACACACACACACACACACACACACACACACACACACACACACACACACACACACACACACACACACACACACACACACACACACACACACACACACACACACACACACACACACACACACACACACACACACACACACCCCAGAGCTGCAGATGGACAGAAATTCAAAGCACATTCATTTTCTTCAGTCACCAAATGGTCATGTGCATTCACACGATACTGAGAGCAAAAAGGAGTCCGTGTTTCAAAGATGTTATTTGTCAAAATATGAATACTTTTCCACACTAATTGTGAAATATTTTACATGTTTGTATTAATTTTACCACCTGCCCTTACTGACATCTTGGTTTGTTCCACAGCATCAACAACAGGTGGTCCAGGCTATGGAACGCGCCAAACAGGTGACCATGGGGGAGCTAAATGCTTCGATAGGGGTACGTGGGCTCCCCCCTCTGCCTCATAGCGTGTACCTTATACTCCCATATTTTTATTTTTCCTTCTTTTACTTAAGACTTATGTCCATTGGCCTACTCTAAAATATATTGATTTATTGGCTAATATTTCAAAAAGATCGCTTAAGATAGTTTTTGAAATTAGAGGAAGCTGAACAGCCTCAAAAATTACACAATTAAATGGTTTTGGATTTTCCAAATATTTAAATTCAAATTCGATTCACAGAAATTAGAAATAAACTTTAAACAATATTTCTTTTTTTTTTTTTTTTTTTTGTCATTTTAGCCCATTTGATTTGACAGCAGAGTGTCCCCCCTAAAGAGCCACTGGCTTGACCTTAGCATTTCTCCTCTCGTACACATCGCAGCAATTAGTTCCCTGCCTTACCTTCCTCCTCTCTTCCTCTTGATCACTTCCTGTGAAGCCACTTCCTCCAGTGCTTGTAAATCACCCAAATCTCTCTTTCTTTTGTCTCCTCTCTCTTTGCTGTTTCTTCTTCTATTTCCTCTCTGCAGCAACAGCTTCAGGCACAGCACCTCTCCCAGCATGTCCAGGGTTTGCCAGTAGGCCCACACCCATCAGGACTGTCCCACCCCGGCCTGGCACTTGGCGGAGGGTCTGGCCTGCTCGCCCTGTCCGGGGCTTTAGGGGCCCAGCTGGCTGCCAAAGATGAGAGAGCGCACCTAGAGGCAGTAGCCGCCGCCGCCGCCGCTGCTGCAGAGCACCACAGAGGTACAGGAACACTTTGAATGATGCACGTTTCATTTTGTATCTCGGTTTGTGTTTCTCAAAACAAAAAGTGTAAAAATGTATATCAGTTTGGGCCTGGGACGAGAGTTGGATTGCTCTCTTAATCTCGCTGAGGTAGGAGTAACGTAAACACCAAAGCTTGGCTCGATGAATTCTGATGATTAGTTTTTCTTTGGAATTTTGGCAGGACACCGGAAGACTGCTGATAATAACACTCCTCAGGGATACATTTCCACTAAATCATCAGCTGCAGACTGATGTAAAGTGATGGCGGATAATCTTACATTTGTGTGTGTGTGTGTGTGTGTGTGTGTGTGTGTGTGTGTGTGTGTGTGTGTGTGTGTGTGTGTGTGTGTGTGTGTGTGTGTGTGTGTGTCCTTATCTGTGTTTGCTGTCCTGTTGCCTGGTACCTGGATGTGTTGGATGCCTCCTGGAATGAACAGACCGTGAAGCAGGACCAGTGAGTACAAACTACTACGCAATCACTCATGTCAAGTACAATCATACCTGTCCACCCTTTGTTCAGTAGTTTGATATTGTAGGAAAATACATGAAGAATATGGGAATCCACTCCATCAAGGCTGCAGGTATTAAAAAAAAAATGTAATTAAAAAAAGAGTTATGATGGTTTTTAAAACTGTAAAATGTAAAAAAAAATAAAGTTATTTTACAAAACAATATTAGACAAGTTTTCATAATGCTAATGGTGTTTTGTATGTAGTCAAACAATGGAAATGTATAGACTGTAAAAAATGGTTTCTTTTCGAGATGTTTCCTGGAAATTAAAAGATAAAAATGTGAATTTGCTTAAAATAAATACTCTATTTTACACCATGTAAATAAGAATTTGGTATTCAGTTGTTATTGTTATCCATTGTTTATTATCCTGCATGGTTCATGTTGCCATAAATAAACATGATTTACTCTCTCACTGCATGTGCAAAGAACATTATGTTTTAAGGTCGAACTTTGTGTTGTTCCAAAACTATCTCATTTATGTTTTTGAAATGTTTAACTGTGGGATGTTAAAAGTACACAGGTTTTGGTAGCTTTGATAATTGTTTTTTTCCTTCAGTTTTGACATTTCAACAGACAAAAAAATAACATCTTGGCTAAAATGTGTATCAATGCCAAAGCTTGCTCCGACCACTCCAGTGTTTTCTGCTGCCTTAAAGAAAACTTGAAAGATTATCTTTCTTCATCTCACTCCTGCACTGAGCCGGCCAATCGATGCAGCCTGATATTCTTCCACATTCATCTCTGCGGCTTATGGGCCTGACATGATTTATGCAGTCCCTCTCACCTCATTATCACCCTCTTCCTTCCTCTCGGCCCGCACGCCCTTTTCCTCCACTCCTCCGTCCTCCCTACCTTCATCTCCTCCTCTTCTTTGTGCCCCCACGCACACGTCTCCTCTTTGCTCCTTGCCTCACTGCCTTGCTCTCTGCCTCTCTTCTCTCAATTCAATCCTCTCTCCTCGTCCCTCTGCTCCCTCTCTGTCAGAGCTCTCTGTCCAATGGGGATAAGGGTCGCTCGGCAGACTACCTCAGCAACGGCAAGAAGAGGAAAGCTGATGAGAAGGAGTTCATGACAGACTATGTGAGGATGCTTTCATAACTCTCTTAAATGTTTGAGTAACTGTAGAAAACTTTCACCCAACTCTCCCAGTTCTGGTCAGATAAGGACAGTGGTTTCTGCACAGTGGCAGACCTCAGAGACCTGCTCTCTTTTCAGAGAGTAATGGAAATGTTCACGCTTGCTGCTGTCATTACTGCTCTATTGGAGCGACAGCAGAACATCAGAAATGTTAGGATTTGAAAGGGTTCATGTTTAAATCCTGCATAGTTATTTTATTGTGAAGTTCAGAATTATTAATGCATTCGAAATGCAATTAAAAACGCAATGCCACTTGCTTGTGTGTGACTGTGTTTTGCATATATCTGCATGTAAAGAGCAGGACTATCTCATCTCACCTTTTCTGTCTTTCTCCCTCAGGGCAGCGATGCGGATAAGAGTGATGATAATTTGGTGGTGGATGAGGTTAGTAGTCGGCCACCGGCCTCCGTTTGCCTCACTTGACCGCTTTCATCTGCATACATCATGTAAACACACCCAGTAGGACCGTATGAATAGTGATAATAACAATAAACCCCCTCCGTCCTCCTTTACCTCTGCCTGCCCTCATTTAGCAACACGCACAAATATAAAGTACATAGTCCAACCTGTGTGCTTTTTCTTAAAATTCTTATATCGTGCATTCAAATGCAGTAAGTGTCTGTGTACATTAGATGATGAGATGAGTGAGCCTATACTCAGCTGCTGTGAGCTTTTACATTGTTGTGTTGGGTTGTGAAAACTCCTCTGGTGCCAGGATTTGATTTTTGTTACATGCATGATTTGTCAGTTCAAAGTGCTTTCAGATTTAGGCAGACTTTGGCATGTACAGGACAGAGGATGTGCATTTTCTCTCCCGCTACTTATACTGGGAAGCACTTTAGTCAAGCAAAGGCAGCAGGAGTATTTCAACAGAATGATTTCAGCAGCGCTCTGAACTTGTTTCAGAGCTAAAAAAAAATAAAAAAAAATATGCTTACTCATCTTTTAAAGTCACCATGACGATAATAAAATAAATGATGTAAGAAATATATTTCTTATTTCTGTCTTGTTTAATAACCTTTTCTGTGTTTTTCTTGATTCAGGACCCATCGTCCCCCCGCAGCGTGCAGTCCTACTCTTCGAGGGAGAATGGTTTGGACAAGATGCCCCCATCCCGTAAGGATGGCCCCCCACAGGCCAGCCCCACCTCCCTGGCCTCGTCCAGCAGTGCCACCTCCCCCTCTCGCGGCAAAGAGCCCCCACAGGTAATATAGATAATGAAAAAAAATTGATTTAGCTCCCTGGCCCTCACACAATCATCAAAAGAGCAAGTATTTTCATCATTTACCTTTTATACATGGAACTGCACATCAAAGCAAGATCACACATAATGAATGTCAATGCAGGACTGGACACTGTATTCTGCTGTTTTGTTCAGTTTCTGAGTCATGTTGGATATTCAACATCTCACATATTCGGTCTGCTGACATCCCACTGTGCTCCTCAGGTCCCAACTGCCCTCACTCATTTTTATTGTCTTTTTTTTTTTTTGCTTTGTCATTCTTCTTTTTCTTCTTGACTGGCGCCATCCCTCACTATTAAATTATTTTAACTCCATATACACTGCTCAAAAAAATAAAGAGAACACTTAAACAACACATCCTAGATCTCAATGAATGAAATATTCCAGTTGAAAATCTTTATTCATTACATAGTGGAATGTGTTGAGAACAAAATAACAAGAATGATCAACGGAAATCAAAATCATTATCCCATGGAGGTCTGGATTCAGAATCATAAAAGTGGAAAAATCAGATCACAGGCTGATCCAACTTCTGTGGAAATTCCTCAAGACAAGTCAAAATGAGGCTCAGTAGTGTGTGTGTGGCCTCCACGTGCCTGTATGCACTCCCTACAACGCCTGGGCGTGATCCTGATGAGACCACGGATGTTCTCCTGAGGGATCTCCTCCCAGAACTGGATCAAAGCATCAGTCAAATCCTGGACAGTCTGTGGTGCGACGTGGCGTCGGTGGACGGGACGAGACACGATGTCCCAGATGTGCTGGATTGGATTCAGGTCTGGGGAACGGGCAGGCCGGTCCGTAGCATCGATGCCTTCATCATGCAGGAACTGCTGACACACTCCAGCCACATGAGGCCGAGCATTGTCCTGCATCAGAAGGAACCCAGGGCCCACTGCACCAGCATATGGTCTTCCAATGGGTCTGAGGATCTCATCCCGGTACCTCTGGCTAGCACACGGAGGGCTGTGCGGCCCTCCAAAGAAATGCCTCCCCAGACCATCGCTGACCCACCGCCAAACCGGTCCTGCTGGAGGATGTTGCAGGCAGCAGAACGTTCTCCACGGCGTCTCCGGACTCTGTCACGTCTGTCACATGTGTTCAGTGTGAACCTGCTCTCATCCGTGAAGAGCACAGGGCGCCGATGGAGAAGCTGCCAATCTTGGTGTTCTCCGGCAAATGCTGATCGCCCTGCACGGTGTTGGGCTGTAAGCACAGGCCCCGCTTGTGGACGTCGGGTCCTCGTACCACCCTCATGGAGTCTGTTTCTGACAGTTTGAGCAGAAACATGCACATTAGTGGCCTGCTGGAGGTCATTTTGTAGGGCTCTGGCAGTGCTCCTCCTGTTCCTCCTTGCACAAAGGAGCAGATAGCGGTCCTGCTGCTGGGTTGTTGTCCTCCTACGGCCCCCTCCACGTCTCCTGGTGGACCGGCCTGTCTCCTGGTATCTCCTCCGTGCTCTTGACACTGTGCTGACAGACACAGCAAACCTTTTTGCCACAGCGTGCATTGATGTGCCATCCTGGATGAGCTGCGCTACCTGAGCAACTTCTGTAGACACCGCCTCATGCTACCTCTAGTGGTGAGGGCACTGGCAAAATGCAAACGTGACCAAGAAATCAGCCAGAAAGGACGAGGACAGAGAAATGGTCTGTGGTGGTCACCACCTGCAGAACCGTTCCTTTATAGGGGTTGTCTTGATAATTGCCTCATTTCCACCTGTTGTCTGTTCCATTTGCACAACAGCAGGTGAAATTGATTCCCAATCAGTGTTGCTTCCTAACTGGACAGGTTGATTTCCCAGAAGTGTGATTGACTCGGAGTTACATTGTGTTATTTAAGTGTTCCCTTCTATAATCAGTCTTTGTACTTCACTTTTCATTTGAGATATATCCCCTCCTCATCTCATCTCTGTTTATTCTACACTCTTCCAGAGAGAGAAGTCCAGCACTCCAGGCATGAAACCAGGGACCCCCATGTCTCAGGAGTCCAACACCCCAGGACCAAGTGGACCCCCACAGTTCAGACCTGTCCCGGGGAAGCCTGGTGTCGACCCCCTCGGTAAAAGCTTAAAAAAAACTGTAAAAACTCTGTGTTGTTTCTTGACACGTTGCTCGGGAGACCATAAAGTCTGATTTCTAAAGCCGTCCTCTCAGGAACACGAGCTTCCACTGCACGCTGAGGATCAATTAAAAACTATCAATCCGTATTTGCAAAGATGGGTTTTTAAGCCTGTACCGGCTTTGTCACATGAAGTGATTCTATCAAAACTGGGCTGCAGTAGTTGGTATGGATGTCAACCAGCTCCCCACCATCGACCACCATCTGGACTTAATAAGCAGCTGTGGGCAAAAATATTCAGCGCGCCTGACTTTTTAAATGGAAAGATTAGGAGTGGTGATGGACTGTGACTGTGAGCTGCTTTATAATGAGCCTCCATCTATTGCACTATGTCTCTTTCTTTTTTTTTATTTTTTTTTTCATATCACCTGTTACCCGTTGCTACTCACTCTCTCACTCACTCACACACACACACACACACACACACACACACACACACACAATTATTTATGCATGCATGCTTGCATGCACACACAATCGAGGATGTACCTACATGCGCATACGGAGGGCGTTTATGTGAGCGCACACGGATGTACTGTCTGAGTGCAGGAAGGTCTATTGGCCAGCAGGGGTCAGTAGTGGTCTAATGCTGCAGTAGTGATGTTGTCCTGCCTTTTGTTGCAGCTTGTTCACAGCCTGTCAGTCACCGCTGCCTCACACACTGAAAGGCTCTGCATAGGAAGTCCCCTCAATAAGATGTGAATCTTTATTCTGGAGTATGCGGAAATTATATATAAAGCTCTCCAATAACTGACACAATGTGTTGTTCGACTCAGTCAATAATTTGTTCAGTTAAGTAATTCAAAACCATTTACCTCTGCTGTCTTGTCTTCCCCTCCTCATACCCCCCCAGCTCTGAGTCTGAGAAACCCGCTGGCGGTGCAGGGAGCGTACCCTCCAGGCGCATTCGGCCTGCCCCCTCCAGGGGTGAACGGAGACATGCCCGGGGCGGCAGGCTACGGCGCCGGGCTCCACTTGGTCTCCCCCCAGATGAACGGAGCTGCTGCAGCAGCAGCAGCAGCAGCAGCAGCTGCTGCAGGCTACGGCCGGTCCCCTGTGGTGAGCTCCACGCTCTGCAGATAATTTGTCTTTTCCAGTGTCACTGTCACGTGTAATACCTCAGCATAAAAACCTGTCAGAGGGCAAATAGAAGGCTATGTATGGAAGAGAAGTGTTTTTGAGGGAGAGCCGCGGCATTAGCATTTATCTTTAAGAATCTACGACCTTGGCTCTTGAGAAGTCTCTTTACTTTTATATGATTTCATTTTATTCTGATCTTTCGGCTGATACTGTCTCTGTATTACCCATTTTAATGAGTCTCCTCTGCTCTCTATGAACCATGTATTTTATTTGTGTTTTTTTTGTTTTCTTTTGTATTACTTATGTGAAGGTATCTCTGTCTCTTCCAGGTGGGCTATGAGTCTCCACACCCACATATGAGGGTCCCTGGGCTGCCTGCCAGCCTGCAGCCAGCTGCCTCTGGGAAACCGTGAGTTTCCCCTTCCTCTCCTGCTATCACTCAAATCTTCACCTGCTCACTATTAACTGCACTCAAAAGCTTCTCCTCAGGTTTCAACTTCAGCACCAGAAGAGAAGAAAAAAGACGAACAATGACAGATTTTGTAGACAGGGGAAAGGAGGGAGGGGGGGAATTTTAAGCCTCCAGAACGTTGTTAGGTCAAAATAGCACCAAGGCTCCTTTGTTTAAATTAGACAATCTGTGTTTATACATACATTTTTAAAGTAAGTTCATCCCTCAAGCATATGAAAATGTTTTTAGAATTGTTGTTAGTAACGTGCCTGCCTCAACTCTACTTTATTGCTCGAGGTATTTTTCTTATTTCTGTAGATGAATGGCCAATTTTAAATGATGTGACGTCAGTGATATTTGCAGCTTCAACAGACGAAAGCAGTGCAATACAATATTTTTCCATTATCCAGACATCCTTAGTAAATGTTAGGCTTTAGTCACTAGATTTTGGTCTTTCAAAAGTTTTTCTAGCAAATGCAGAAATCACCAGTTCGAAGCAGATGAGTCAGGATGAGGGGGAAAAAAAGCCTAACTGTTCAGTAACTTTTACTTCTGTTTTGCCAAACAGCTGGCACATCCCACGTAGGATTACAGGAAATGTAAAAAAAAAAAAAAAAAAGATGGAGCACTTTTTTTTGAGGCACTTGTCTTCTTTCAAATGACATGTATGTGTAAAGTAGCCGTTTTAAATGGTACTTATCAAAGTTACTCACGTCATTTTAAAGACCAAATAAAAAGTTTGCCCTCGCTTGTCCCCTGCTGCCTTTTCCATCTAATTAGGTGTGTTGTCTTCCTCTTGTCTCCCCCTTCAGGGCATACTCGTTCCATGTGAGCGCAGACGGTCAGATGCAGCCGGTGCCCTTTCCCCCCGACGCTCTGCTGGGTCCAGGAATCCCTCGTCACGCCCGCCAGATCCACACCCTGAACCACGGAGAGGTGGTGTGCGCCGTCACCATCAGCACCTCGACGCGCCACGTCTACACCGGAGGCAAGGGCTGCGTCAAGGTGTGGGACATCAGCCAGCCGGGAAGCAAGAGCCCAATGGCCCAGCTGGACTGTCTGGTGAGACTTGACGGAGGAGGAGGGGGTTAGATGGATGTTTGCAGGCTCGTATTTAAAGTCTGTTGTCCATCTTGTGTCTAATAAGGCTGCTTTACTACCAAAAGTGATGCTCCTGTTTTTCCCATAAAAATACACTTTGGATGATGAATCACCTTCCTGTTGTCGTCCTTCAAGCCAAATCCTCCAGCGTCTTTATTTATTGCTGTGATTATGCTCCAGCAGTACGATTAACTTTATATTTGTATCCCATTGTTGTCAGTTTCACTGTACTACAATCTATATATATATATATATTTGTATAATTGCATTTATCATTTTACTGTGTCCAATCAGAACAGGGATAACTACATCCGCTCCTGCAAGCTGCTCTCCGATGGACGCACCTTAATTGTTGGTGGGGAGGCCAGCACGCTGTCAATCTGGGATTTGGCCACGCCGACTCCGCGCATCAAGGCGGAGCTGACGTCGTCCGCCCCCGCCTGCTACGCCCTGGCCATCTCGCCCGACAACAAGGTCTGCTTCTCCTGCTGCAGCGACGGCAACATCGTCGTCTGGGACCTTCACAACCAGACGCTGGTCAGGTAAGAGGAGAGGGAAGCGGACGCATCTGTCTAAACTAGTTTCCTCCAGACAGATGAGGAGAGCAGATGCATAGATAGATTATTTTCAGGTAAGTTGGGAGAGGAGAGAGGGCGTGGAGGGGGGGAAACGAGAAGAGAGGGAAGAGCCCACAGAAGAAATGGGGGAAATTTCAGAACCGTCCGTGCTGTCAGTCAGTTCCCATATTTAGTGTTTTAATCGGATTACAAATACATTTGAAATGTTTGTCAGTTTACAGTATTAAAACCTCTGTTACAACACTTTTTAAACTATTTTATCATTCAGCCTGTGTAGACACTTTCCTCTACATATATATATGCCCACAGGAGAAGTTGTAATGAATGTAGGTGATGAATACATTAAGAAACATGTATATCTGCTTCCCACTACATTATGCTGCGCAATGAACAATTGAATGCATTTATTTAGCATGCTTAATGGGGACTTAAAGTGTTATCAAATGAACAATAGAAAATACATCTTTATAAGTCTGTGATTTGAATGTTAGGGCTGACAACCTTTTTCGTTTTCAAGCCAAAATTAAGTCGGGATTAAGTCTGTGTTGATTGTCATCTTGTACTTAAACGAGATCAAGTCATTGGGTGAAGTAGGACAAATTGATTAAATTTTTTTTAATAAATCACTGCAGCACTTGCATACTTGTCAGTAGTTGTTGGCTGTGCCTATATAGTTCATTAGTGTCCCCCTCCACTCAGAATTGTGTTTTGAACATTGTTACATCTCTTGGATGTTGGAGGTTTATGTTCATGGTTTGACACTGGAAGATGATGTTCAACTCCACAGCTGGCCGTGCAACGTTTCTCTTGAGTCTTGAGGTGTGAAGGATTTGTGGCATCACGACTAGTTTAGAAGCCACTCTGGATTATTATTTTATTTTTTATTTATTTTTTGTGTCGGGAGGAGGTATGGATGCAACTATAAGAAGTTCTAACCAGGATTTTCTTTATGGGGAAAAAAACAAAACAAAAACAAAACATATTAATCTCAAATGATTCAAAGGAGACTATTTTTATAGAAACATGCCCGGAGGCCACCTCCAGAGAAAGCGAGAAGCTGGGAATGAGAAAAGCAATTGACAGGAGACGGAGCAACTAGAGAGATCTGTGTTTACGTCTCTGAAGCTTCCGTGTGTCTCCTCCTGCAGGCAGTTCCAGGGCCACACAGACGGAGCGAGCTGCATCGACATCTCCAACGACGGCACCAAGCTCTGGACCGGAGGGCTCGACAACACGGTCCGCTGCTGGGACCTCCGAGAGGGACGCCAGCTGCAGCAACACGACTTCACCTCGCAGGTACGCACACACACACACACACACACGCACACACACGCACGCACACACACACACACACACACGAGTCACATGCATTAACAATATTTCTGCAGTCCATCAGCCTGCTAATCATTAACCCTTTCCATCTCTGGTCTCTGCACCGTTTCCTTCCCCCACCATCTCCAGATCTTCTCCCTGGGCTACTGTCCGACAGGCGAGTGGCTAGCTGTGGGAATGGAGAGCAGTAACGTGGAAGTACTGCACGTCTCCAAACCCGACAAGTACCAGCTGCACCTCCACGAGAGCTGCGTCCTCTCCCTCAAGTTCGCCTACTGCGGTACACACACACACACACACACGCGCACGCGCACACACGCGCACACACGTCACAGGTACACACGGACTAGATTGATGGTTTGGTTACATCACCGCACCCGAGGGTGTTTAATCAGCGGGAAGCAGAACGAAAATCTTCTGCTCCTCATGATTTCAGAAACGCTCCCGTCCCGTTCACCCCTTCACTTCCTCAGAAAAGCAGCGGCTGCGCTCGGGCTTGTCCGTCTCTCGCCTCCCCTGAGGCTTTATCTGCTGATGGCCGTGTGTGTTTTGTCCTGTAGGTAAATGGTTCGTGAGCACGGGAAAAGATAACCTCCTGAATGCGTGGCGGACACCCTACGGATCGAGCATATTCCAGGTAGACCATCAAACACCGAGCTCTCTGCAGAACAGGCTGCAACCGAGAAGCTTTTCTTTGTTTAAAAATAACAATGAAATGTGGTGACGTGATGAGAAACCTTGATCTCTGGCCTGGCTAAAAATTTACTTGTCAAAATTTAAACATTTCCAGGATTTTTCATTCTCCACTTTTAAAAAAAAATTAAAAAAAATTGTTATCTTGTTTTAATATCAAAGGTTTATTTTGGGACACAAACAGATTCTGTTTTGACTTGAATAACAGGAGAATTTCTGTTCCATTGTTTGTACAAAAACTGGGATTCATTGACTTCCTCTCTCTGTTCAGTCTAAGGAGTCTTCGTCAGTTCTCAGCTGCGACATCTCCCCTGACGACCAGTTCATCGTCACGGGCTCCGGGGACAAGAAAGCCACAGTCTACGAAGTCATCTACTGAACTTTGATTGGTTTAGAAAAAACAACAACAACAACAACTAATAATCAGGGGGCGGAGCCAAGGCTCCCTCCGGCACCAATGACTGTACAGAGCGTCGGTGACATGGAAAGCAAGAGACATTCAACTTGTACTTTTGTGTTTTGTTTACGTTTGTAAAGGAAATGAGAAAGGGAAGCAAGGAGGCGCAAAGTCACATCTCTGGAATAAAACAAACTTTGATTTCAATGCTCTGAGAATGCTGGTTAGTCTATAGCTGCGCAATTGTGGGATTCCTCCAAAGAACTTTTATTTTTGTTCCCTTTTTTTGTCCTTTTCCTTTAACAAAATAAAACCTCTGTAGTGAACAAGAAATTAGCAACAACAAAAAAAATATTTTTTTAGCCTTTTGAATTTTTCGCAAACCAGTTGGATCGCATTGAGCGGAGAGGGAAGAGAAAGACGGAGGCGTGGGACTGAGAAAGCGTGGGCAGGGTTCTGGGAGGGGTGGAAAACTCTGGATGGAAAAATACGGTCCATATTCTGTGCTGTGTACGAAGTCCAAGCCTGAGTCAGCTTGGCCCGGTTTGGCCCGGTCTGGTCCAGCTCAGTCCACAGCACGAGGCTGCTCCTCGGGGCAGCAGATGCGTGGCAGATGGCGGCATGGTGTGCTGTGAGGCTCCAGCTATTTTTTGGTTTTTTTGTTTGTTTTTTTTGTTTCTTCCTTTTCTCTTAAGTTTCAGCAGCAACATGATTGTATCATCTCCAGTGCATACATGACAGAACAGGGCTTGGTTTCCTCTGAAGCGTCCTGAGACTCCGATCGTCTTTGTTCTTTCACCTTCTTTTTTTTTCTTTTTTTTCTTTCCCTACAGAAGAACAAAGACGAACTTATGCTGAAGATGTTTTAGGAAAACCAACCTCAAACAAAAAAAACTAAAGTCAGTTTAAACAAACAGGTACTCTCCAGTTTCAGGACATGGCCTCTGCTGCGTCATCTTCACCTTCAACACTCACCATTACATGTGTTTTTCTATTGTATTTGTTAGGGCACATATAGACAGACAGACCGGTATTTTCACAATTGCATCATGAACCTTGCTATATATGGACATGTAAATAAACTTCTTTAAAGGCAAACAAGGATGTTACCTGAGTTCGATTTGCTGTCGAGACAACAGAGGAGTGTGTGTGTGTGTGTCGGCGAGATCAGCCCAGTGTTCGTCTGTGACCTTCAGTGTTATTATCGGTGTTTTTGAATCCCTTACCTGATGGACCGATGCAACTGTAATGGTGTGAATGGAAGAAATGACATAGATCTGGTGTGTGTGTGTGTGTGTGTGTGTGTGTGTGTGTGTGTGTGTGTGTGTGTGTGTGTGTGTGTGTGTGTTTGTTGTACACTATTGGTTGTATTTCAACTGCGAAACCCGAGTGAGGCTCTTGCCATGTTTGACTCGGATGTTTGAAATTGAAAAAAAAGCAACAAAAAAAAAAAAAGCATTTGTTTAGCCAGAGAAGCGTGTTCTCACAGTGTGGTGCCAAAAAAACATCTTAGAACTATTTAGATGAGAAGTGAAGGATGTGAATGGTGAGTACACACTCTGACTCGCGCTCCTCTGTGATGGAAACATTTCTGAGGGAACACAAAGCTTCTCTAGTCAATGTCTGCATCCTCAGACATGTGAGAAAGTGTCTCGGGATTTAAACCCACAGCATGAGCAAGTTGTGATTCACGGCTCCTTTGTGACTGGAGCTCTCGCTAAATAATGCAGCCCTACAGTTGTGGGTTTTTTTGTTTTGTTGGGTTTTTTTTTTTGTGCAGAGTTGGCTTGTTGTGTGGTGAGACAAAGGTGATCTGCAGTACAAAAGGCTGTGGGGTGGATTATGATCGCAATAAAGCCCGGGAGGAAGTTCTCCAGTGATGATGGGTGTCGTGGGGATCGTCCTGCCGAGACAAAGCTTTAACTGCGAGGAAAGAACCTGAGAAAAAAAGAAAAGTGGGACGTTTTTTTTGTTCTTTCTGGAGTGCGGTCTAAAAAAGAATTGAGTGGCCTAGTAAAAAAAAAAAAAAATCACAAAAATAGAAAGTTAGATTGCATCAAAAAGATTTCCTAATGTCACCCGAGTGATTGTTTGAGGTGGATCTACCAAAGTAAATGCATAAAATCAAACCATTCATTTTGAAGGAAATTTGCGTGGATTGTTTAAGTTCATTTCGTAAAAAGAAATGAGTTTTTAACCAACACATTACATTTGTAAAATATTCTTAACATTTCTTGTAAATTCTGCTCGAAGCCACCAGACTCCATTCATTTATAAATAAATTTAAAAAAAAGAAAAGTAATTTTAATATGTACAACACTGGAGTTGAGTCTGGTGACTTCGAACAGAGCGATATGGGACTGTGGGTATGTAGCATAAAATCCATGTTACAGAAATACTGCTATCTATCAGTGATATTTATCAGTGATCCCTTATGTTTGTAGGTTGCCCAAGTATAAAGAATAAAAAAAAAAAAAATGCTAAGTTTATCCTGGTGAGCATGGTCAATAGGAAACCATATTATTACATTTTCAGGACATTAAGGACAAGACTCCACTATGACATTTTTTTTTTTTTTTTAACGCATTTTGGACCACATGCTATACCAAGATATTTTTCTGATATTTTGGACCAGATACTATATTATGACGTTTTTACGATATTTTGGAGAACATACTAAACTATAATATTTTATGATATTTTCATGACATTTTGGACTGTCATTTTTTTCCACAAATTAGACGGCATACTATAGTATAAAATTGTTTTTGACATTTTTGACAACATACGTATGAGTTTTTGTGACATTTTGAAGAACATACTATACTACGATATTTTTTTTTTACGTTTTCGAGGACATACTATAGTATGACTTTTTCATGATGTTTTTGACGACATAGTAGAGAATAACGTTTTTATGACATTTTGGATGACATACTATATAGTATGAAATTTTGTTAACATTTTCGACAACATATCATAGTGTGAATTTGTTTTGACATTTTGGACGACATAAAATAGTGCCATTTTCATGACATATTCGATGATGTACTATAGTATAATGTTTTATGACATTTTGGACGACATACTATAGTATAATGGTTTTTTTTTCACAAATTAGACGGCATACATATGACATTCTTCTTGATATATTTGACGACATACTTTAGTATGAGTTTTTATGACATTTTGGAGAACATACTATATTTATTTATTTGACATTTTCTACAACATGTATGACATTTTTTGGATATTTTGGTCAAAATAATATACCTTTTCATTGTTTTTGACGACATACCGCAGTATGAATTTTTATGACATTTTGGATGGAATATACTTTTTTGACATTTTGGACGACAAACTGTAGTGACTTTTTTATGACATTTTCAATGACATAATATACTATGATACGTTTTTTTGACAGTTTGGACGACATACTATAGTATGACTATTTTTTGCTCATGGGAAAGTTTCCATTCTCTTCTAATTTATTGTTTTATTTTTTTAAATCTCTTTCTCAGCACCAATACCCCTCTGGGAGAGAAGACGAGAAGAGAAGGAGTGAAAAGGAGAGGGGTGGAGTGGAGGTAAATATTAGCAATTCAGTTTTGCGTTTTTGTGAAGGCAGCACAAACTCAGATAATCAACTCCCAATGGTAACACTGTTTATCAACCCCTTGTTTAGGTGTTAGTTCATGGAATTGCAGCATAAGCTCTGCACCATTGTGGCTTCATCAAAAGGGACGCAGGAGACCAACATTGGGAACAAATGAGTCATCTACTTAAAGTACTCAAATTTTTCATATACACACCCTCCGGTCCTGCCCTTATTTATAATTCTGCCAGTCTCATTCATATTTCCTAGCCTTTGTGTAAGCATATTGCAGT
Organism: Brachyistius frenatus; assembly: GCF_029030835.1. Classification (NCBI taxonomy): domain Eukaryota; kingdom Metazoa; phylum Chordata; class Actinopteri; family Embiotocidae; genus Brachyistius; species Brachyistius frenatus. The sequence continues at coordinate 5,768,682 of NW_027210617.1, forward strand.
TGCTAATTCAAGATATTAAAGGATCATTCAATAGTATCCTTATAAGTTGCAAACTTCTGATATTATTCCTTCTGTCTTCCTGAGGAGTTTCTGCATTTTCTTCCACAGCTGTTTTTTCCTTCAACCCAACTTTACCTTCTAGATTGAAATAAAATGATTGCTTCTGTTACAACTGTTACCATAAATTCATCCACCGATTCTACCTTTAATCTGCCATTTCATCGTTTTCCTGTTTTTAATGTTGGATTGCAATATTAGAGGTTATTTTGATATATGAGATTCCACTGCTGTATGCTCATACACAATTGCCTGGGTGGAAAACTCTAACCAGTTTCTTTACAACATCTGCAGCATGCTGCTGATGCAGATTTCAACCCACAAGATGAGCTGGCAGAGCAGGTGATGAAGATATACCTAATGCGAAAGAAAGACTGTTCCCAGCAATCGTGGTGATCTGAGCAGAAAGTGCTGCTATATTCTGGGACTAACCAATGCTTTCGATTCCAAGAAGCTCAAATATATTTTTGAGGTATTCCAAAAAGTAAAGCTTGAACTGGATCCTGGAAACCTCTCAACCAAGGTTCAGAGACTGAAACAATACGCATGTGCTCAGTTACTGGTACTCAACATGGGAATGTTTAACTGGCAAAGTGAACATCAGAGCTAAGAGTTCCGCAGTGTCACTGTTCATTGTTGAGATGCATACAGAGTTTAATTGAACCCACTGATGTTACAACTTGGACATTTTCATGTACCTCTTTCACAAGTAAACCTGGTTGAAAGTTAGACTGTATAAAATATTTAACAGTTCAATTCTTTCATAATCTCCTGTAAGTTTAAATTTCCTTTAATGCCAAAAAAAAAAAGACAACTATTGTACATTCTCACCTCATACTTTGATAGTGAGCTGATATAATGAACTTATCTCTCTTAATAGCCTGGGACAACATGCTTCTGTAATTGCGTTGTAGCACATTTGTTTTGTAATGTAAATGTAGTCTTTTAGAACCATTTAAATGTAAATTTTGTGCTTACGTTTACTCAAATTCGTTACATTTAATAGATTTGACTGGTTTGAAATTTACTCAATATTTTGTATTATAATACAATGGGTTCTATAATGTAATATAAAAATGGGTCACAGTTTTTTTGTGTGGAAATGTTAGTTTTTAGATTTTTAGAGCATACAAGATTGTGGACATACTTGTGGATACTAATGCATTTAGCTTCATTAAATTTGTTTTGGTGCAAGATTGAAATGCAGGTTTTGACCTTTTTTGAAACGCTGCTAATACCCGTAATCACAGCACTCATCTGCCTTGAGGCTGTTGTGGCTTTTGTATGGTCTGTAACTGGTGTGAACAGCGGACTCTTAAGTATAAATAAGAGACTGAATAAAGAAATGAAAAACACTTCGCTCACCTGCTCTGTGGACATTGAAACTTCCAACTGGATTAAGGAGCTTTACTGATTAATCATCCGGTGTTGCAGTAGGACGGGACTTCTCACCTTAAGCACTTTCAGCACTTTCTGCTCAGATCACTACGATTGCTGGGAACAGTCTTTGTTGCAGTAGGACGGGACTTCTCACCTTAAGTACTCCCAACATTTTTATTGAGCAGGATTCAAAATATGTAATGAATGAGAATCTCGCCTGCCAATTAAATAACGCATCCTTTAAAGATATTTGGCCATGTCTGTTTTATATATTATTAAAATTTTGGCCCAAGTTATCGGCATCTTTTTAAAATTGTACACATATGGAAATGTGTGGAAATGAGCTCCAGTATCTGCTTTATTTGACGTGTGCAAGTTATTTAAAGTGACGAGAAGAGACCTCAAACACTGGTCACACTGCAGGAATCAAAACTGATCAGTAGGTATAGCCAGTGGTCGATGGTATTAACAGTGTATTGTCAGTGTTCTGCAAAATAACTGCATCGCCTATTTGCCTTGTCGTTACTGTGGTGGGGTGGACATGGTCTTCGGTGTGGAAACGTTTCTCCGATTGTGAAGCGAGTTAATGACCGGAGGGTATGAGCCAAAATATGTGTCATTACAAACTGAATTTGAATCATTTATTAAATCTAAATTGCTCAACTGGAAAAATTGCAGAAAAAAAAAAAAAAAAGGAATTAAATCACAATTTGAATTTGCACTATTTAACTTGAATAATGTGCAAATTAATTTCAGGGTGCATTATTTGATATTGAATTTATCAGTATGAAGCTGAATTCAATAAACTCAATAAACTTGAACCTGAATATAACATAAGGAAATTGAATTAATTTGCTCTCAAACTATTTGATTCTCACAGAAAATTCAACTGTCTCTATACTTCCACATTGAGTGCTCACAATTCAAATTTAGTTTCAGTTTTGGTCTCTTTGAGGAACAGCAACCAAGTGCAAATTCACAAAATGTCTTTAAACCCGATCACCACCAATAGTCCTGGTGGCAAACTTCTTCCACGTGCCCTACTGTCTGTGCGTTTGGGACCATATCTGTCCCTCTCATTGATTGAAAGCCAATATTTGTGTTGCCGTTTGTCTCACTTTTCACAGTGCAATGCAAAATACTTAAAGGGGCAATATAAAAATGTACTAAGCGTTTCCACCGAATGTAAAAAAAAAAATAAGTTTTGACACAGATGTTTATGTATTGTGTTGCGGAGACATCTACTGAAGTTAGTATGCTAACCAGCGAGCCATGGTTTGTCCTGTATTGTAATGCCACTTTGTACCACAAGGTGGGATAGCGAGCAACAGTCATTTCAAGTCTGCTCTCAGTCCAACTGGAGAGGAAGGAGTAGTGTATTCTAACTGGCAGGAATTTAAGCAATGACCTTCTCACTGAGAGACACCAGCACTAACCACTGCGCTTGTGACACTGTGATTATCTTTTGTGCATTTGATGACTATTTTGTCATAATTTGGACGACATGCTATACTGTGAATTTTTCCATATTTGGGATGACATGCCACAGTGTGACTTTTTTTTACATATTTGGGATGACAATATATTATGGGTTTTTGGTCATATTGTGGACGACGTGCTATAGTAAGACTTTTTTTTTCATAATTTGGACATGATATAGTATGACCGTCTGGTCATATTTCAGAGGACATGCTACAGTACGACTTTTTTTGCATTATATTTTGGACGAAATGCTATAATAAGACTTTTTTTTTTTTTTCAAGAATTTGTAAGACGTCGGGGGCATACTTCAAAAAAATTAAAAAATAAAAGTCATACAGTAGCGCGCTGGCTCGCCGACGCGCACCCTGCGAGGGCCCGCATATCACTGCTGGCAAGTTTTCATTTTCTTTGACATTCGCAGGGCAGTGCATCGACAATTTGTTAACACCTTCGTTGACACTCTGATCAACTCGGTGACGTTCTGAAGGAAAACATTCGGTGCAAATGACATTAACTGGCATGATGGCAAGTTTTCTCGCCAGCAACAACACAATCGTTGCGTCTCTTCACCCATACCTGCATGATTTGGCTCACAAAGACTTCTTTCTGTCCCCCCCCCCCGTTTGCTTCGCTCAAATTTCAGCTCCACTGTAAAATCGCAGTGCTCACAAAAATGTGTGCAAGGTCAAGCGCTAATGTTGATCAAGCGACGTAACGTGGAATACTTAATGACAAAAGTTATTGCTTCCCCCTGCTCTGAGCACATTACTCGCTGCGCTCAATTCGTGCTCCACAGGAAGTCTTGGAACTTTTTAGTCGCATCTCTTGCAAGTACCAGTACAACACATCTTCTGCGCCCCTCCCCCCCCCCCTCCGAGTAGCTGCAGCCAATCCTGGCATCGCTACGGTAAAATGATGGACACATTAGACACCTGAAAGGATGAACACCAGTTTGGTTTATTTTTCACACATAGTATTTATTGTACAGCACATGGGAAACGCATCAGGAGGGAAGACAGTGCATTAAAGAAAAAAAAAAAAAAAAAAAAAAAAAAAAGTTCCTTGGCTTTTTAAAAGAGAAACTAAACATGAGCTTGTAAAACAGGAAAAAAAAAAATATATATATATAAGTTTTTACACTGTTGGAACAGAGAAGCACAGGCAGGGGAGAGATGTTACCGACAGTTAAAGAGTATCAAATACAATGTCCCAAATATTCACGCTGTACCACCAAATGCATAGCCATTATACAGCATCGTTTCTAGTAGTGTATGAGAATATCATTTAGGTCTGCCTGTGGCTGTCAGGCAGGGGGAGGGGGGGGGGTGTGAGGGTGTGGGTGGGGAGGGGGGAGGCAGGCAAAGGCATTAAACTGTACAGATTATCTCCGACTCCTCGCTGGTACACGAGCCATCACAGAAGTCCCTCGACTCATCTATTGTGCATTAGAGCTGCAGCAAGAAACAGACAAACTTGGCCAAAAAATTTTACACAGTTGAACTAAATTGCATACTGTCATGTAAAATGTCTTCTTCTGTAAAACACTGACTGACCATACCCATCACCATACCCTTTGGATAAAATCAAATTGATTTCCTTTTTTTTTTTTTTTTTTTTTTTTAACCAGCGGTGGAGCTTTAGTGCAACAAGCATGCAGTGAAAGTGGATTCTCTTCAATGGCTACATCTACAGTGTTGCGTTGTAGCCGACGCCTGCTGTATACAGACCACAGACTCAACAGAAACAGAGCTTTATACTACACAGTAAGGACTGAAAACAGACTAAAATACGCTCACTACCACTTTTGAAAGAGGGGAATGAAAAAAAACAAAAAAAAACAGTGGACAGAGGAGCTTTTCTCCCATATGGAGGGTCTTATTTTTTTTTCTTTACACTGGATTGCCGACGTCTAATGCCCTCTGCCTGTCACTATCACCAAGGATAAAAAAAAAATTAAAAAAAAAGGTACACCGATTTAAAAAAAGAAAGGAAAAAAAATGAAAACAAAAAAATGAAAAAAGATCAAACAAAGATATTTTCCCATCCGCGTTCCACTTGATTTTCTATCTCCATATGTAAGTGCATCCCTCGCTGTTTGCTTCCCCGAACCCGAAACACAGTCGACCCCAATACATAAACATATCATTACATGAGACGAGCAATCACTATTCATAAAAAAATACTGAAATTAATGAGTAATAAAAAGAAAGTCATGAAATGTGCCTTTTCGTTCTAAACGTTGGTGACGCGTGTTCTGCAGAAGCCGAGAGCTCCGATATACAGTTTGCCTGCCGGTTTGGACTTATGATACAAGGAGGAATCGGGTTTGAAGAATTCGCTCGACATTTTTCTTATTCGCCGTCTTGCCAAGAATTTGATGAAAACGTTGATACCCTTTTCATGTCTGCGTAATATTTTTTGAAACTGGTTAGCTTCGCTGAGCGCACAGTCTGAAAACAGCTACCCAGCAACAAGTAAAAACAACAACAAAAAAAAATCCACCTACCATTTCCAAAGCTCGCTGATTAACTGCTCATATTCAATTTGTTTAATCTGTATAAAAAGTGAAGTGTAAAAATGTGAACTCGCCTTTTTTTTTTTTTTTTTTTTTTTTTAATGGAGATTTCTGTGCCGGACTATTTCTTGGTCAGGACATGTAACTTCCTGGAGTCTCCTCTGTTGCCGGGCAACTGCTCCAGACCAAGAAATAGTCGGCAATTACTCATTTTCACACTTTGGCATTTGTACGTGTTAATTAGTGATCCGAGAGGTGCTTGGTAGGCACAACGTGTTACACTCGGACAGCACGAGGCTAGCCGTTTCCCGTCTGCGCGCCAAGGTGCGTCAGCAGGTTGCTCGCTTCAGCTTCAGGATTTGGTTCAGAGAAACAAGAGTGGCACTGATCTTCTCATCTAAATATCGGCAAGAGAGCGAAAAAGTATATTTCGCAAAATGTCAAACTTTTCCTTTTGAGGGTTTTAGCATCTCAATAGAAATCAATAGCTTATCGAAGGAGATTTCGCCGGAGAACTTTGGACGCGAGCGACGTCAGCAGGCATGCAGAGGTGGAGATAATGACTCAAACATGTAATCTCATCTGGTTTGTAAATGAAAACAGCAACTAGTTGCATAAAATCTGAAAGCAATCAGATTAGTTGCTGCTTAGTTGGCTGCCGATGATAGCGTAATCGCGTGGTGTTAATTTTGCACTCTTGTCTGCCTTACAGTGAAGTTGGCGTGCTGCTACTTCATCTAGCTGACAGTGCCTTTAATGAGAGTGAGAGCAGCACCCGGTGTCAGGAGAACAATCCAGAGGAATTAGAAGGAACAGCTCGGCTGATGTTCTCTGTTTGTGTCTCTGGGCCCTGGGAGAATCCCATTGACTCCGCTGCTCATTAGACGCTGGCTTTGTCAGACCAAAATAAAATAGATATTAAGCAGTGAGACGGGGAGCGCTGCCATGAATGTTTAATTGGGTGCTCTGTGTGTTTCTCTCTTCATACAATTACCTCAAGGGGGTGTAACGCAGTGTGTGTGTGTGTGTGTGTACATTCTTGCCCGATGACGTGCGGATTTTGTGTGTGTGTGTGTGTGTGTGTGTGTGTGTGTGTGTGTGTGTGTGTGTGTGTGTGTGTGTGTGTGTGTGTGTGTGTGTGTGTGTGTGTGTGTGTGTGTGTGTGTGTGTGAGAGCAGGTCTAGGTTTCATGTCGGTATATGTGGATATCTGAAGTGGCCCCCTTCCATCTCGGAGCGTCATCGTTCCCCAGCTCCTGACACCTCTCGCTGGGGAGATCGAGCTGCGGCGTCAGCCTCATTAAGGTTCCACTGTCTGGCTAATGAATCGATTGTGTGGTATCAGTGCTCCTGGCTGGCACTCCCACAGTGCCGCTCCACGCCTCCTCTGGGGGCCTCCCTTCCACTGAGCTCTTAATCAGGAAACAGGCCTAATTACCCTGCCCCCCCCTCCTCCTCCCGCCCCCTCCTCGTCCTCCTCTTCCTCGCTTTCATTTCTCTTCCTTCCGCTCTCTCTCTCCTCCTCCTTCCCCCCCTCGTCTTTCTCCTCCCAACTTTATCTTTATGCTCCACCGCCCTCTTCCTTTGTCCTTCTTATCTTGCTGCTTCCGACTCTGCCTCTCTCTCTGCTATCATGCCTCATCCTTGGGCTAAAAGGGGAAGGGGGGAGGGTGGGAGGAGGAGGGGAGGGGGCATCTGGGAGCTTCTGCAGTAGCTTAAATCACAGCAAAAAGGGGGGAGATGTTTTAAGGGTGAGGGTCAGGAGGACTGAGACGGCAGTGCCGCTGTTGCTGATGTAATGAGGCTCAGGAGTGGTTGGCGGGGCAACTAGTTGCCCGTCCCCGACAACCTTCTCCTCCCCCACAAAAAAAAAAAATCTCCATCCTGTCTCTTCCTATCTCGTCCAGGCCCTCAGTAAACCACCTCGTACACCGTGGCCTTCTTGTCCCCGGAGCCCGTCACTATGTACTTGTCGTCCGGGGAGACGTCACAGCTCAGCACAGACGAGGACTCCTTGGACTGGGAGGGCGCCAGAGACGCGGACACAACCCAGGGACAGAAGAGAGAAAGACGTGATGACGGATGGATGGAGACGGACGGAGAGAAACAAACACAAAGAGAGAGATGTTAGAAAAGACATGACTCATCACTTAATACTCAATCATACGAGACATATTTGCATTTCAAAAGAGTTGGCAATTATTTCCAAACAGACAACTCCACAGCTCCGGGATGCTGACTCATTCGTCTGCTTCGATGCGAGACGCACGGCTTTTTTTTTTTTTTTCTCTCTCTGGTTGAGACGCTGCCTCATTAACCGCAGGTATCAGCACCACGAGCAGCACGGAGGCTGACCGGAAAAATGCACAATCCTTCCTTTTAGCCCCCTCCGTGTCTGAACGCCAGACCTGGGCACCTGGCTTTAGATGATCTAAAGCTACTTCTACTCCCTCCTCCTCCTCCTCCTCCTCCTCCATCATCATTTATCTTCCTTCCTCCCCTCCCAGCCTCTTCTCCTCCTCTCTCTCCATCCTCTTAGGCTGCCCCTTCTCTCATGTCGACTCCTCCTCCTCCTCTGTAAACCCCTCTACCCTCTCCTCCCCTCCTTCCTGCTACAGGCACAGCGGGGCTGTCAATCATCAAGGCACTGGAGAGAGGCCATTTCACACAGGAACCCTCATACTATGGCGAGATAGCGGGAGGGGGGGCTCAGGAGGGGGAGGGGGTGCAATGACAGGCTAAAGGATGAGTTTGAAAAAGAGGAAAGTAAAACACACATAGAAGAACAGAGAGAAACTTGGAGAGTAAAACCTTCTCCTGAAACCGAGTGACTCAACACAGTCTAACATTAACATGTTTCTGATGCAATTTGTTTTCCGGATGTCAGCGATACTTTTTATATCGTCTGTTTTGTGTTTATTTGATTCCATTTTTAAGTTCTTCACTCGTGTAACGGTTATGTGAGACTGCCTGAAGGTGGGTGAAGTGTGTAAACACAAGGGACAAAGATGGAAATAAGTCCGGGACTTCATTTTTCTCTTCTTGAAAAAGTCAAATAAGTTCTATTTCGATATTATTAATACACGTTTATCATCATCAAAATAAATCTAAATTGCAAACATTCAGTATGGTAAATTAGCACAAAAAAAAAAAAATATCCCACCAAACCAAATTATACATGAAAAAGAGAAGTACCTGACCTAGTGGACAGCAAATTGCCCTTTAACAAGCCGAGCACATTAACACGTCTGACCACTCGAGTTGACAAAAAGCTGTGAAAAGAAATGAGATACTGATGAACGCAGCCAGAACATCGAACCAGGCAGACAAACCCAGAGACCAAGAGGAGACTGACGTTTATACTCTGTAATCTGCAAATTATTTTCTCCACTGAATGCAGCAAATATAAAGACTTAAGACAAAAAAAAAGCTTGTTTTGATTAAAAACATGTAGCTGCAAGTCATTAGAGAAGACCGAAGAGACCACGTCTTTGTTCCAGGGTTTTACGTCATCTATAAACAACATTGATTATTTTCAGATAATGTGGCCATTCGGGTTTTTGTTTTTTTGATTAACTGATTAATCGTTGGTTCTGTAAAATGATATGAAATAGCGGGGAAAAAAAGCAACATCGCGTTTTTTTTAAAACCCCAAATGATCCAAATATTTATTTTGTCTGACCAACGCGAGCCAGGACGACAGATTATTTGGCTTTTTTTTGTGTGAAAAACAACTTCAATGATGATCATTTATCCAAACTGTGACTGATTATTTTTCTTTTGATCAGCTAATCCATGAATTAGGGTTTCCACTATCTATCACATCAGCTCCACATGAAAACCTGCCAAGAAGCGCCCTGCCAACGACGTATTAGCACAACATTAACCTAGAAAACCTACAGAAAACCAAAACGAAAAGCGCCTGACATACTGGAAGGAAATGACCAAAAACAAAACGCAAACCTTCGTGGTGTGAACGCAGGCTGGACAATCAAACAGGAGAATAAGAAACCTGATGATAAGTCTGTGTTCTCAATGTATTCTGAAAGCGTAGCCAGAGCATCAATTCCTCACTTAGTGCACAAAATGTATTGATTTAAGAAAACAATTCTGATGCGATCTCATTGCACAACAGAAAATAAACCTCTCTAAATTTAGGAGTTGCTGCTGCAACATTAAGGGAACTGAAGACTCCTGAGACCAGTCCATCGTTCATCTGGTTTCTGTTCATCTACATAGTGATACGCTTTTTGACATTTATAATTTTCCCCTAGTGAAAATGTTGAATAAAAACAAGAATGAAATTGAGAGAAGAGAAAACGAGAGACACCCCACAGACCAGCCAAAGGGCAGGAATGAATTTTAGCAAGAGAGGAGCGAGGGGAATTGCAAAAGAAAGAAAGAAAGAATAAGGACAATGAAGAAAGGAAAGGACAGTGGTAAACAAAAAGACAAGGTCAAAGAAGAAAGTGAGGGTAGAGGTACAAGCAGGTTAGGAGACAAAGATAAAAATGAGCAAGCACAGAGGGAGAAAGGACAACAATAAACGGAGACAAGGGGAGAGACCGAGGAAAAAAACAGGATCAAGAGAGGAGTGAGGCTTTAGAGTAGCAAGGAGACGGAAATGAGAAAGGACAGCGCTAAACCGGAGAGGAGAAAGAGGAGCGAGAGCAGCTCTGTATAACACGGTGACAGGAGGGAGCTGTTTGGCAGGAGGAACGTTTGGCATTTGGATAACAAAGCAAGATAGCCAGCATTCTCCTTTCAGTCCACAAGGAGAGACAGGAGCCGCCAGCCCTGCTGCCCACTGTAGCTTACAGGAATATGACAGCCACGCTGCTTTACAGTCGCACAAACACACACACAAAATGCTCAGCTTAAATGTACCGTACCTTCATCTCCCCTCTCTAACTTTAGTCACACCCTGATGTTCTGGCTCAGCTAAAAATATTACACCCCTGCATATTCATGTTTCAACATTTCCTCCAATGGAGCAACTGCACAGGATGGAAATATGCCGTTTGGTGTGTGTGTGTGTGTGTGTGTGTGTGTGTGTGTGTGTGTGTGTGTGTGTGTGTGTGTGTGTGTGTGTGTGTGTGTGTGTGTGTGTGTGTGTGTGTGTGTGTGTGTCAGTCATCACCCTCTGATAAACCTCCACAAGTCACCTTGGATCAACAAATCTGGATTAAAAAAAAAAAAAGTATTCTCTTTTTCTCTCTTTTGCCTCGAGGAGTCAGGACATGTGAGTATGTATCACAGGGGGGGTTTAAGGACATGAAGCAGAGATAGTCTCAACAGCACTATTCATATTGATAAACAGATGACTTAGCAGCCCCAGCAAGCACAAATCAACCCAGTATCACGGCAAAGTGTGCAATACAGCCATCGCTACACTAGTTTGTCTGTGTGACGCTTGATGTCACCTTCATTGCGAGAGGAAAACGCATGTCATGAACATCATGCGACGCAGGAGATGAGACGAAATTCAAAGGCAGTGACGCCTTGAGGAGACCGGTGGGTGAAAGACATAAGTCACGGATCGTTTAAGTCCATCAACCATGGACTGTGCAGGAGGACAGGGTTCAAGTCCAGGTGAGGGTGACATGGATGCCTTTAAAGCAATGTCATTTTGATGGGTAATAGGAAGCACAGGATTTATACACGTTTTTGTTTTCCTTAACCACAGGTTATTTGATGCCTCTTGAGTATAGACCGTATATAAAAGTAGACATAGCATCAGGGTCTGAAAAGTGAGGCCAACGCAGAAGTGCCTGAAACTGCAATACCACCGAGGGCCACTAGGGGTTGGTTAAAAAAATTCTCATATTATAAAATCATTAAAAAAAAATTCTGCAAGTTATGATCAAATATGGTCATTGAGTAAATACACTCCTTCTGATCAGTGCTCTGGTGGTCTCTCGGAAAATAATTCCATCATTAATCAGATATTACGGCCTCAAAGAGCGATATATTTATGAGCGTGTCTGGTTTGATTGACAGGCCTGCAGTGCAGTCAGATTTCTGCTATTAGTAGGTGGGGAATATTGTCAGAATCACCACTCGCAACTCTCCAGCTCATCCAAATATGGTAATTTCTGACTCCAAAAAAACTCAAGACTTCAAAATGGCAAGTCACACACCAATGGATAACGTCACGGCCATGATACCGACTCGCTGTTTTCAAGTGGCCTGGCAGGTGTATTACATGTTTCGGTGTTGCACATACACATATAGTTATATATACACAATATATACCTAAACATTTGCATATATGAATGTGTATATTCTGTATATAGAACCTAAATATCCTCAGAGCACATGCTCATCTCTCACCTGGAAAATACTAGCTCCATATGGTGTCCTCCATGCATTCAACAGATTGTCTTTTCCTGTGCTCACGAACCACTTTCCTGAAATATCACAGACACACACACACAGTACAACATGTTAAACAAAGAAAAGGGAGTGATGGACACTGCATGCAAAGTGTGTGAAGAGGACTTGTGCAGGTCAGTGCCTGCAAATATGCCAGAAACATTTAAGAACCAATACAAGTATGTAGGTTTGTGTTTGTACCGCAGTAGGCGAACTTGAGGGAGAGGACGCAGCTCTCGTGAAGGTGCAGCTGGTACTTGTCGGGTTTGGAGACGTGCAGTACTTCCACGTTACTGCTCTCCATTCCCACAGCTAGCCACTCGCCTGTCGGACAGTAGCCCAGGGAGAAGATCTGGAGATGGTGGGGGAAGGAAACGGAGGAATGAAAGGGAAGGTGAATGAAGCAGAAGGCAAAAAGAGAGAGGGAAAAAAAACCCCACAAGGTGGGATCGCAGGAGGGGCAGACAGCAAGGGTGCAGAAATGAAAACAAAGGTGTGAGGGAAAGGAGAATGAGGGAGGAAAGAAGATAAAGTTGATGAAAGAAGGACAACGGATGAAAGCGGGGGGGGGGGGGGGGGCAGATGAAGGAGTTAAGTAGAAATGAAGGAATGTACAATATCAAAGAGAAGAGATAAAGATGATGAGTGGGAACAGGAAAGAGGAAAGATGGTGGAAAGTTAAGAAAAATGACAGAGTGGAATGACGTAAACAAATTAAATATAGAGTGAATAAATAGAGAGACGGTGGGAGAGAAAAAAGAGAACAGCAAAAGAGTGAAGGAAAGTGTCAGATGTAGAGAGACGGAAAGTGAGAGAGAAAGTCATTACACGGTGGATCGAAACTCATTTGACAACAGTGGTCAACTCTATAGTCCTGTTGTGACAGAGAAGAGTGAATGGGAGACAGAGTGTGTGTGTGTGTGTGTGTGTGTGTGTGTGTGTGTGTGTGTAAACCTGGATGGTGAAATCATGTTGGTGTTTGCGGGAATGTGTGCTGGTGTAAATACAGACCAGGCGAGGTCATGGTGTGTGTATTTGTGCTGCGTATGTTTACTCTTGGTGATTTCTGCTGTGGATGTGAAGCTTCTGCAACCCTGTAAGTACTGTATCTCTATTTACTTTGGTGTGTCTGTTTACCGTGTGCGAGTCCCTGTGAGATGAAATGAACTGTATGTCACCACGCGTGTACTCGAGAGTGTGTGAAGTTCCTACTTGTGTGTGTGTGTGTGTGTGTGTGTGTGTGCGAGGTGAAGTCGTGTTGCTGCAGCTGGCGTCCCTCTCGGAGGTCCCAGCAGCGGACCGTGTTGTCGAGCCCTCCGGTCCAGAGCTTGGTGCCGTCGTTGGAGATGTCGATGCAGCTCGCACCGTCTGTGTGGCCCTGGAACTGCCTGCAGGAGGAGACACACGGAAGCTTCAGAGACACACAAAAACCCACCACCATGCAAATACAAAAACATCGAAGACTCAGTTTCCTGCGTATTTTTTTGTTTTGTTTCTTCTTTTCTGTTGGGGGTGTCTGGCTGAATATATTTTATCCCCCCCCCCCTCCCGTGGCACCTATTGCCCCCACCCCTCCCACACCTGATCCTCTTTTCTCTCTTATTTCCTCCCCTCAGCCTCACCACAGTGCTCCCTCCCCTTATTCCTCAGTTCTGCTTTCTTTTACCTTGTCAAAACCTGTCTGTTTTTATCTCATCCATATCCCCTATGACTAGTTTATCCCCCCCCCCTTTTTCACCTGACCAAGGGGTTAGTTGAGGAAGTCCCAGACTGCAACAATGCCCCCTCCCCCCTCCCTCCCATATTTTATGGGCTGTCTTTTTTTTTTTTTTTTCCCTCTTCTCCTTTCACCTGAAATTGCTGAAATGTTTCTTCCCTCACGTTCCTCCCTCTAACCTCTGTGCTCCCTCCCCAGACTACCGTCTATATGTGGAGGTAAGGAACAAAATTTATATTGCCTTTCCGCTTCCCTCTCCTCTTACCTGACCAGCGTCTGGTTGTGAAGGTCCCAGACGACGATGTTGCCGTCGCTGCAGCAGGAGAAGCAGACCTTGTTGTCGGGCGAGATGGCCAGGGCGTAGCAGGCGGGGGCGGACGACGTCAGCTCCGCCTTGATGCGCGGAGTCGGCGTGGCCAAATCCCAGATTGACAGCGTGCTGGCCTCCCCACCAACAATTAAGGTGCGTCCATCGGGGAGAATTTTACAGGAGCGAATGTAGTTATCCCTGTTCTGATTGGACAAGATGAGGACACCACTTAGGTTATGCCTGTTGTAACTGGATCAATGAGAAACAAAAACCTGCACGGGGGCTTTATAGGACAGATGGTAACACTGGGGACATTCAGAAAATGAATGTGAACTTTGATATCAGTTACCAAAAAAGGAAAGAGAGATGACAGTTAGTAAAAAAAAAAAAATCTCTTCAGTGAATATCCAAACATTTCTATGCATGGATTGATTTGTGCATGTTTGACCCATTTCTAGTTTCATTCTTCTGTGTGTGTGTGTGTGTGTGTGTGTGTGTGTGTGTGTGTGTGTGTGTGTGTGTGTGTGTGTGTGTGTGTGTGTGTGTGTGTGTGTGTGTGTGTGTGTGTGTGTGTGTGTGTGTGTGTGTGTGTGTGTGTGTGTGTGTGTGTGTGTGTGTGTGTGTGTGTGTGTGTGTGTGTTTCTCCTCCTCCGTCAAGTCTCACCAGACAGTCCAGCTGGGCCATTGGGCTCTTGCTTCCCGGCTGGCTGATGTCCCACACCTTGACGCAGCCCTTGCCTCCGGTGTAGACGTGGCGCGTCGAGGTGCTGATGGTGACGGCGCACACCACCTCTCCGTGGTTCAGGGTGTGGATCTGGCGGGCGTGACGAGGGATTCCTGTACCCAGCAGAGCGTCGGGGGGAAAGGGCACCGGCTGCATCTGACCGTCTGCGCTCACATGGAACGAGTATGCCCTGAAGGGGGAGACAAGAGGAAGAGAGGAAATATAAATCGTTACTTCAGAATGAAAGAAACCAAAAACTTGGACTAGTTGGCGCCGTGAAGTAATTGGAAGTATGGGGAAAAATGGGCCGACAACTAGACAGACAACCTGAAATCCATCCGTCAATCAATGAGCAAGAGAAAGCAGTAAGATACAGGTAACTGTAAATACACAACTCATTAATAACGACAGAGATGTCAGTGTGCAGGCTGTGAAGTCTGACGACACCATAATGGCTTTCTACCTGCGGTAATATTTGCCCGAATTCTGGCAATTATTGGGCTCACTGTAGCTGTGGGCGGGAATGCGTAATGGCAGATTGTATTACAGGGCAGAGCCAATGTGGCATTGCTAATGACTGATCAATACTGTAGCGGTTGGAAGCCAAGGCTGTTTTATGATTTCAAATTTGCACTGTGAGAATGAATTGCTACTCTGCATCAAATGACAAAAACAACAATTCCTTAGCCGGCCAAGGCAGAGGAAAACGTGAAAATGTGTCTGAGTGTGTGGTGAAATAACAGTATTTCCAGTATTCAGGGCTTCCAGGTATCACGCAGGGTTAAAGAGAGCAGCTCCAACTCATTTGGATTCCTATCCAATTCAGATAGTTCTGGATAATCACTGAGCTAGTTTTGAAGTATTTGAACTACGTATCTAATTTTCCGAGCCTAACATGACGTCATCCTGCAAAGCTTTTACACAGCTGCCCCTTTTTTTAATCAACAAATGAAAATAAAAATTGAAAGTTTAATCGCCCTGTGTAACTTAGGAAAATACAGTGTTGCAAGTATCCATACAAAATATAGACACACTAATGCTAGTAGATGTGTATTCCAATAGTAGATAAGATCCAATTTTTATTGCAAAATTGAACATAAACAGTGAGAGTGTGTATGCTTATTTGGTACAATGCCCTAGTAACAGAAACACACTGAATCATGATATTCTGATAATGACGTTTCATCCCATAATAGATCTCTGTTCATGTTGCATGCATGCATGGAGTAGATCTCAATCTGTGTATATGCAAGTGTGCTGTAAGAGTCTTAATTTACGGCTTGCCACCAGATGAACCAGGCAGAGAGGAGGACAGCCCAGGGGCCCTCAGGTGAGACCGAGAGTCATACGCCACCTGGTGGGAGAAAAAGAGTGGGCAGGTAATTAACAGCAACATAAAAGTGGAGCAGCTGATTTCTACAACATTTCCAACACAAGTTAAGACGCAATGTCTGTCTTTATCCAACCAACCCATTGGTGCAATTTAACATGATTACACAGGAAAAGAATATTCCAATATAGGAGACTGTAAAAACTGTGATTGGACTGCTCGGGCTTATAAATATGTTTTTTCCTTAGCTGGATATGATCACTCATACTAAAGACAACACGCAGCATGTAGAGGGAAGGCTAAAGCATTTCGGATCACAAAATACTGATGCGCAAAACTTTTCTTCTCTACAACTTGCTCTGTATGAAAGTGAATTAGAGCGTAAACATGATTACTTTGCGTATATAATGAAAGCACAGCACTACTACTGATAATGCAGAGCAGATTCATAGAGTTTCCAGTGCTATGACAGTCAAAAGGGTGCATCTAAACAATAAATCAAAGCTTGACAGAGAGGAATAATGTTGGCCTTTACTCACCATGGGGCTTCGGGAGTAGGCGCTGGCTGCTGCGCTGATTTGTGGGGAGAGAGTCAGAGCCCCACCGAAACCTCCTGGGCTGGCCAGTTCCCCATTCAGTCCTGCGTGGGACACCACGCCAAAATGAGCCGGGTATGAACCGGGGGGCACAGACATGGGACTGCGGAGAGCTGGGGAGGGAGGGAAAGAGGAAGGAAGGATTGAAGGATGGGAAGAAAGAGGGGGAACAATGCATAATTCACAAGCACAGACACAGTCACAAAGGGGCTGAGAAGAATGGAAAACCTTTTTTATTTGGTTTATTTTTCACAAACCAGGGACCTGTTCATTTCAACAGCGGTCTTCACTGCTGGCCACAGGCGTAAATAGCAGTTAAAAGCCTTGCTCATGAGCACCATGGTAATAGTTAGAGTCAAAGCGCTCTCACTTATTTCTAAATGGTTTTAAAGATTCAAAACACGAAAAATATCCTTTAGGCATATTTTTTGTTTAACTTTGCTTTGATCACATCAAGAGATTTTGGAACACGACAGTAAATAATCACAGCATGACAAGACAACAGTGAAAGCATAAACAAATGTGGAAATGGAAAAACTGAGGGATAAGAGGATGTATGGCATGAAGGGCAGAGGCAGACTGGGTGCAAATCCTGTCTAACTCATGACAGTTGACATAAGGGAGCCATTTGGACCGGATAATTCAATTTAAAAAAAAATTACAAATTCTAGTCGAGCAGAAAGTAAAGTAATGAGTAATGTGACTGCTTCGTGGCTACAAATGTAGAAAGAACAGTATGTGCAATGATGTAAGATTAATATAGTAATATCATGTTACATGTGTTAGCAAGCTCCTTTATGAGCAGGTATAATCTCAAAAAATTATTTTCTTTTCTGTTTTAAAACTTCAGCAGGTTTTCAGTCAGTCAGGAGAGCCTTACCAAGGGGGTCTGCACTGGTTGCTGCTTTGCTGACCAGGCGAAGGCAGGAGGTGCTGGGACCAGGAGCTCCTGGGGCACCTGGTGCTCCGGGGGTAAGGGCCTCACGGTGGGACGGGGACGGGGTGCCAGACTTGGACAACGGAGACTGGGACTTGTCCATCTGCAGAGACATCGAAAATTTAATATAATGAATAAAACACGTGGCTGATCTGCGGTGGGACCTCTAACACGTCGGATGCTGTGAAGCTCTCCTTTCTTGCACTAACCTCCAGAGTGACTCTTTTCGATCAATATCAATGAAAAAATAAGGGTTTGTCTTGGTGGTACGGGCACAGCTTTTGCAACAATGTACTTTATTAGGACATGAATTAGTTACTGTACAATAGTTATGGGTTTTATGAGCTTCACGTGGTTTGTTTTTTAACCTCAAAGCAATAGTGTAGAAGGAATAGACAACCAGAGGGTACAAAGTGGAAAATAATGATGAAAATATTCAGTATTATTAAAAATGTTAAAAAATTACAGTAACATAATAGAAAAGGGTTTTCCCAGCCAGCAGAGTGCTGCATCTCTAAGTTGCTCACTATCTATCTTACCTGTGCAGGGTCCTTGGACTTCCCTGGGGTGGGGCTGCGGGGGTTTGGGGTGGAGGGAGCCTCTCCTGTGCTCGAGGAGCCCGGGAGCTCTTTCCTTAGGGTCGGGGCCCGGTCTAACCCATTCCCATGAGGTGAATGAGGAGGGCTGCCAGCAGGAGAGTTGGGCTCCTGAAAGACATATCGAGATGAGAAAATAATTTGATGTTCATCTGATCTCATCCTTGGTGGGATATCTCCTCTATTATTATTCTAAATTAGACTTTTGCACTTCTTATACTGCCACCCATAGGAAGCAGACCTATGTGCCTTTTTCTTTAGATCCCTCAAACAAGGGAAAACATACCCGTGGATGGGATGACAAGCTGCTGTCAGACTTACCTTCATGATATTTGACAAAAAGAAAAACAAACTCAATGGGTCACTCGTTGTGACAGCAACTGTGATGACATGAAAACTGGTCAGCAGCAAAATTATAGTACATTGTAGTACGAATAAAAACATGACTAAACAAAAAGAAAATAATACAAAAAAAACCATAAAATCTGAATATATTGTGGGGCTCTGACATAAATTAATGTATGTTACCATCAGTCCCTTGTCAAATGAGTTCACGCAATGCTGATTAAGCCTATCAAACTCTCAGAATTTTACAGTGGCCCGAGTTTTTAAATCTGGTGTCTGGTGAGATGTTCCCGCCCTGCCGGAAGGATGCATACTGGGCATGCTCAATGGGCAGAGCAGGTACACCAAGGACTTCTGCCTGTCCGGCTTATGCTAACTTGAATGGGGATGAAACATTTAAAAATTGTGGCTCTTCTCGACTTTTAAAAAAAAATGTAATCTGACCAAATTCACGATACATTAATAATGATTAATTATGAATTAATACATTAAAATTAATAAATTAATAATTTTACAAGGTGTTGTCACACTCAGAACAATATATACACTGTTTTACAGCTGCTACAGTGGCCAGCCTACGATGACAGTGCGTGTCAACAGAGTTTTTGAAATCACTGTCACTGGCAGAAGGGGGACAAAAGTATAACATTAGTACTCATACAGCATTCATAGTCATCTAAAGGGACTGTTGGGGCACCTCAGACAAAAAATGGCAACTGCTGCTTTTGATAATTTATCAAATAAATGTGATAAATGTTTCTTTATGATGCTATTGTCTGTTTACAGCTGCTCCGTTTCCTCTCTATTTCATCCTTAATATTCTATGACTACTAATATTACTGTTATTTCTGCCAGAAAGACAAACTTGTATTCTCCTGTGTGGTGGCAGCTGTAAAGGCTCCTGATTCTTCAGTAATGGCTGCAACGTAAACTCCGGTGTCACCGTCAGTATTGTGATTTGTAAAGGGACTCGGGGAACATTACATGCAACACTAGAGATTGTCACTGTTGCTGGTGGGGTAGCGTATGGACCAGGAGATAATGTTGCTGTTACAGATGCTTTCATCACTGGAGCCAGTGTTGAGCCAGCGCTGCCTCCCCCGGAACAGAGTGCTGGAGTAAGCACTTCTCTCTGGGTCACAGTGATCAGCACAGATTTTTTTGTGCTTATACAGGCACACACGCACACGCACACACACACACACACACACACACACCCGCTCCAACAGCCCCCCAAAGACATTTACATGGTGTGTACATATTCATCTGCAAAGAGAAAGACAAACACACACACACAAGCTTACATGTATGTTCAAACATACATTCTCTCAATAGCGCACGCACGCACAAATACACACACACACAAACTCACAGCATTCACCAGAGAACTTCCCTCCCTTTTTCTTTCTATTACCCACATTTGTCACTTTTTTTTTCTCTCTCTCTGCTTTTGTACCAGTTTCCAAATCACACAAGAGACCGGTTCCGCTTTTGTGTGCAATATCAAAATACAGAGGGCTTAGATGAAACATATTTTGGTACACTGCGTGAAGTATTTAAAGAACTAAAATATTCCAGGGGCATAAACGGCTTTGCATATATTAAATGAACCAAACTGCGGTTATCTAATGAGAGGAGGGAGGAGAAAAGGAGGAGGTGGAGCAGGGTGAGAGGAGTGGAAAAGAAGGAGTGAATGAAAAGGAGACAGAGGAGAGATGGAAGAACAGAAGCTTTAAGAGTCTGGAAGGAGGACAAGAATATACACAGAGGAGGTAGATGAGAAGATATATATATATGTGTGTGTACGGACATGGCTCACAAGAAGAGAACACAAACAGTGGCAGCTGATAATGAGCTTACATAGGAGCTCTTCCTAGTTACAAGGAAACTGCAGCAGAAAGCTGAACCAGCGACATACCTGCTGACTCATTTCACAGATACACACACGCACACACACACTGAGGTTACTATAGATGGAAAAAAAAAAATCAAATCCAATTTTTGTGTGTAAGAAAATAGGGTTGTTTTTGATAATCAATTTGTTTAAAGTCATTTTTCAAGCAAAATGCAAATAAACCCCAACTTCTAGCAATGTAAACATTTATTGCTTTGCTTTTCCTGCCATGGTATAAATATACGTGTGTGACTTTTTTCTACAACACAGTTAAAAGTCTATAATTAACTGACTTAAAGTTGAACTGTCTTGCATACACAGACACTTGCACACTCAATAGCTGTGTAAAGTTGAACTATGGAAAGCCAGCCAGACAGGGCATCCAAAAACATCTATAGTAATTCCCGTGAGTAACACTGGTCGTCCCAATGTTGGATTCATGCTTTATTCATGTGTAGGTTGCAGTGTCAGAGAGCTTCTGTCAGATACAGGCTGCTTGTAACCCAAAATCAAAGATACTTTCTGTAACGGAGATGTTCAGCTTTTCTACAAGGATGTAGCTGTGAGGAGATGTGTGGGAGAGAGGCTGAAGTGCTCTGTACATGTATATCTGATGCTTTCCCTAATGGAGATGGAAAATTGTGAGCAAATATTTCTAGTGAAGGTTTTAGAGGTCAGAAGAAACTATTAAGAATTTTGTGTGGGGTGAATGTATTTCTCTGACATGTATAACCTTTTCAAGTGAGCTTAATAAACCTTGAGCAATGATTTGTCAGAAAGTAGCCTCTGTGGGTCACCTTTTCTTTTTCCCACTTTGTTCACCAATTAAGGGCAATTATCACAAAATTAGGCTGAATTTACAAATTTAAAAAAAAAAACTGATTTTAATGTCATGTAGATTTATAGATATTAAATAATTAAGAATCATTAAATGAGTCTGTCTTTGAAAGTATTTCAGGTGGACAACACGTACTCATGTGCCACACTAATTTTCTACCAGCTCTGCTTGCTTGGAATTTAAAAGAGGGTTTCTCTTTTAACCCTTGTGTTGTCCTTGGGTCAAAATGACCCGCAGCTGTGTTCAACCAAGTTCTATTTTATTTCTATATTTTCATATTTTTTGGGATCATTGGTGACAAGGATGCTGTGAGGGTTTCTTTAAACCAAAAAAAATCCCCAAAAATGTAAAAATATAGAAATAAAATAGAACTTGGTTGAACACAGCTGCGGGTCATTTTGACCCAAGGACAACACAAGGGTTAAGTAGTTGAGAAAAATACAATTCACTTTATAGATGTTATTTGAATACTTTTTATAAAAAAAAATTCAACAACACCTCAACAGGGTTGCTAAAAGGTTAGCATACACAGAAATACAAATTACAAAAATTAAAGTTAGAGGGGAGTTTTGTGTAAACACAACATTGAAATATTATTCCCTTTCAGTTGAACTGGTTAACTTGTTAGTGAACAGCTGCCTGTTTGGACATTTAGCTGGTACAAAGAAACATTGGCAAATACAAGTCCAAAACTTTCCATTTAGCTATGGCTTTGATCTCCACCAGCTCCTGGCAGAAATATCAGATGCTACCAAATACTCCACGACATTCACAAGCCAGTCGGCAACTTTATTATATTATAGGGTGGACAAGTGTCCAGATATGCCAAGGACAAACAAAGATTTCTGAAATTATAAAGAATGATTAGCCTCATTAAGTACGAGGATGTAAAAAATCCTTAAAACTCACCTCATTGGAGACGTCCACTACAAGATTGTCTTCACTCTTGTCTCCGTCACTGTCCTGAGGAGCAAAGATGAAACAAGAAAGGTAAAATAAGATTTCACAATATACATTAAAAAAAAAAATTCGATATCATCCACAAATACATACAGTATACAGTACATGTACATAGAGAGCATTAATAATAAAGACGCGTACAGCTGCGCACACAGATCGATATATCAATATCACCAGCTGTTCTTTGCTTCCTTCCACCGTCTGTCCACCATGTAACATTTAACAGAGATACTGACATATTCTCACCAAACATCACCCCTCTACAAACACAATTTCGATCTGTCTATCATAAACACACACACACACACACACTTGCTCTTTCTCCATCCACGGCACATTTCTGCTCTTCGCCTAGCCATATCTCTATCTCTCTCTTTTTCTCCTGTTTTCTGGGGTGAGAACGATGGCACTTAGTCACCATGGCAACAGCGCTTTGATGTGATCATGGTCTGATATTCTTATTGACATCAGTGTGGAGTGACATCAGTACCTAATTATGCAGAGCCAAAAACAGGACAATGTCTGCAACCTATTCCTAAAACAAAAATACAAAAAACAGCCAGTGAGAGAGACGGAAAGAGAAAAACAGAGGGAAGACCGGAAAGAGAGAAAAGTAAAAGAAGAAAGAGGCAGAAAATGTAGAATGAAAGATGGAATAAAAATTAAAAGAAAACGGGAGAAGACGGAGTGAGAGGGAAAAGCAGTGAAATTGAGAGCCAGTGATAAAGAGACAGAGAGAGATATGGAAGAGCAAAAGACAAACAGAGAGACATGGGAGGTGTAATACGACAGACAGAAAGAGAGGAAAAACATTCAGAAAGTGGAAACTATCTGTGCTTGTTCTTGCTCTGAACTAACGTGAAGATTTGGACTGTTGTTGTTGATGCCAAACTGATTTAGCTGCAGGCCAGGCCGTCTTGCACAGAGAGACACCCAGTGTCAATCAATCCTCCAGACTGCAAACACAGCCATCTAATTCATTACAGCTATCTGCCTTGGCTGTCTCTCTTCTGGCATTACATCCCCTCTGGCTGCTTGCTCTTCCCCACTGGACCTATCCAAACAAAACACGGCTCTAATTGGCCACGGGCCCCCAACCCCCGTGTGGCCTATAATGTCATAGGCAATGTCGTATGTACACACAGTCGCACACACAACCGTACAGACACACACTTCCAGACGTCTTTAGTGTATATATACACTTTAGTGATTTTGACATAGCTTATATAGCTTATATATAAGCTTTATTAAAAACTATTATGTCAAAATCATTGCTTACTGATAGCATGTGATGTAAAGGATTTACGGTGTTTATTTACATTTATTTTTCCTGTTGAAACCTCTGTCTGCTGCTGCAATTAAGTTTCCTCAGAGGCATCATTTAAGGCTCTGCATTTCATAAGGACAAACACACAAAGACACAGACACGCACATAGGAGTGTGGTGGGAGGGACTCTTTGTCATCACAGCGCCTCCTCTTGGCCTCAGCTCCTCCCTGCGAGGAGGAGTAACCTCCTGACGGGCCCTGGCGTTCTTCGTTGGGCTGGCTGTCTGTCGATGACACTGACTTACTCTGGAAAAAGACAAGACACAAAGAGAAGTATGAACACACGCACACAAAGACAGGTGATAGGTAAAGACCTCAAGATTCATATTAGATACATAAACAAATCACCATTTTTGGATTTTTTTTTTTTTTTACAAACCTAAAGTACTAACACACACACACCTCTACTAATATACAGGTCATGATGTGGAGAATCACTTAGAAACACACACACACACACACAGAACAGCAGACCTAAGCACAGGTTAAGCCGTAGTCATAGTAGCACACAGGACAGCCTATAAAGCTAATTAGTGCTCTCCCCTCGACACCAGTCCACATGTAAAATATGACTCTCATTATTGGGCAATGAAGCTGTGCAGGCGTTTTTACAATGCAGCCTGTCCTGGTGCTCAGCACTCAGAAAATCCGATCAAAGCATTGTGTTGTTTTTTGCATTGGGGGCAAGGGCCAGAGGTTCGGTGTGGGCCACTTATCATTCTCTGTCCCTCTGTGGGGAGGACGAGAACAGTGAGGGTTTAACACACCAGTGAGTCACACAGGAAGGAGCCCACGGGAACGACAGGAAGGAGCACAACAGACGGGAGAAGAAACCACACAATGGACCTCAGTGCAGCTCAACAAACTTCCCTCTTCTTTCTTTTTCTACTCCGTCTTCTCTACACTTCCTTTTGCTGTCCCTTCTTTACCCTCCATTTCAAATTCCAACATGTTTTGACAGTGTGAGGCTCTCTGATAAATGCCAATTGATATGTGTCTCTGCCCCCCACACCTCCTCCTCCCCCTCCCAACCCCCACTTACTTCCTAAATGCTGTGATGCTTCAACACAAACCTTAACTCATGAGAGAAATATTTTCCTGGTGCCTAACAATCAGCATTGTGTTTAGCAATTAAATTATGTTAAGGGTTTCATTGCGGATAGAAAGCGAGGGAGGGAAAGTAAAGTCAGCAGGGCTCTTAAAATCATTTTCATTTCGCAATAAAAGCCAGAACAAAGACTTGCTGGTTTTCTTCTCTCTTTTCTTTCTCCAATTTTCTACCTCCACCCACCCATAGACACACAAAAGTGTGTTCCTGCCTCTCATCTAAAAAGTCACACAGGTCGGTGTGACTGAGAAAGACAACTGAAGGGAAACTGTAATGCTATCAATCACTGCCTCTGCTTCATCCTATTTCCTTGTTTACTAAACCTATTGATGCTCAGAATGAGTTTTTGTAAGAAATATTTTACAAATGTTTACTGTGAAAGTACACTTTAGATGTCAGGATACATTTTTCGTTCTTTGATGTGTCAGCACCGAAACAAAATGAAGCTAAACATGATATAACCTGCGAGCTCTGTCAATCGTGGGCTGTTCAGACTTTTCATCCATTCAAAGTGAACAGCATTTTAGTTTTCTGGTACGCGGATTCCACTTCACCACAGCAATGGCAGCTGCGCAACTGCAGGTTTAATATTAACTAAAGACACTGTTCTGCTGAGAAACATCTAATCAAATAAATCTCCGTGGTGTGATCTGTTAAGAAATATTTGACCTCATATTTAGGAACTTCAGCTCCAATTTTTCTTATTTTGTGACAAATTTACATTTCTTATTTGGGATACATGTTTCTACAGACACTGGAGTGTTTTGGACAGCATTTGCCATTAACTAGGTTTTTTTTTTAATTCTTTCACTTGTTCTGTAAATCTTCCAGATTACCAGAACATTTGTGGTGCTGATAAACAAACAACCGCTTGTTCATCCATTAACTCAGTTTGTAGGTTCTTCCAGATAACAGCCAAACGCGGTGAGCTCAGATGTAAGTGTGATGGAGAAAACCTTGAGAGGCTCAAGGTTGACGGTGATGAGCAGCTATTGTGCTGGTGTCGAGCTGTGCTGCTCCTGGCTGAGGTCCAGCAATCCACAGCCTCTTTTTTTTTTTTTTTTTTTTTTTTTTTTTAGAGGCCACTTTACAGTGCGTCTCCATTTCCCTCCGTTTATCACTGTCACGCACACAAGCACGCACACACACAGTGAAATGCGGGTGTACAAAATACTTATATCACGCACACACACACACACACACAGAGCTACTCACCCTGCTGGGGGCTCCCTCTGGGTTGAGGCAGAGAAAAAAGGAAGGAAAGAGAACAGAGTAGAGAAAAGGAGAGATTGATAGAGATGAGAAAAGAGAGAAAGTTTGACGTCAGTCCTGATAATAATAATAACAACAACAGTCCCCAGTCACCCAAGGTTAGGCTGAACTATGACTACGACTGCTCCTCTCTAAAAAGATACAGACCCACTATTGTGCCTGATTCTAGTCTCCTCTCCCCTCTCTATCGCTCTGTTCTCCAACCAGACAAAGCTCGCTGTCTTCCCCTGCTGCCTCTTTCAACACTCACTATCTTTTTCACTCATTCTCCCTCTCATATGTAAGAACAGAAACACACACAGCTGCAGACATGCATAAGCTCTTACCCAGATACTTAACACGACAATATGAACACATTGATCTCTCCATTTCTCTCCCTTTCGACTCGCACTGATTTCTCCTTTATTTTTTCTTTCTTTCTATCTCTCAATTTATTCATGAGAAAGTCTCTCTTGGCTCGATGCCTGAAACACAGCACAAAGATAAGATATTCTATCGGGGTGAATGGAAGTTCATCGGGAGAAAGCATTTCTTCTGCATTTACACAAGCGCCTTGAATACATCTGTCCATATTATGACAGCAATCTAAACAAGGAAGTTCAAACTCAGTCCAAAAGGTGAGTTGCTGTACAAATTACAAAAAAGCTGCCTGCCACAAATGATGTATAGCATTGCTTTGCATTTTATCTGGACGTAAACATAAAAGTTATCTACTTTTTATGCTGCAGCTGTCACAGTTTCTCTCCACAGATACTTTGTCTGCTCTAATATTAAATACATTTAATTGAAATCAACACAAAAAAGCACAAATGTAACATATTTTAAAAGGTCATTCCTGCATGTTTGATTCCTGAGAGCTGCATTCTGGAAACTTTCCCAGAGCCTTTTACTCTCCTGCGCTTGTTCTGAACCTGCTAAACATCTTCTCAAAATGTTCAATAGCATCATCGATTTTT
Organism: Brachyistius frenatus; assembly: GCF_029030835.1. Lineage (NCBI taxonomy): Eukaryota > Metazoa > Chordata > Actinopteri > Embiotocidae > Brachyistius > Brachyistius frenatus. The sequence continues at coordinate 5,795,400 of NW_027210617.1, forward strand.
AACGATCAAACATTTTGTGTACAATGAACTGAAACAAAAGTATGCACACAGATTTTCACTGTAGAACAAATTCAATACACTTCAGGGCTGCAGGAACGTCTGCAATAATCAACAAAGTTTGAGCTTAAAATACTGGCATTTTATTTTTATTGGCTAAGACTTAAAGGGTAGAGAGGAGCTTTACTCCAGTGGCTCATCCACAACCGGCTCTTGAGGACTGCTATGCCAGCACACTTAATCCTGTTTTTAAAGACAAAATTGAGGATTAAAGGTTACAGATCTCTACCTCTGAGATGTTCAGGGTCGAGGTGGTTTCGCTCATCTTTGGAGGAGAGGTGGGCCGAGATCCCCAAGGCTCCGGTCAGTGCCAGAAGCCCTGAACCCCCCGCACCAAGAGACAGGCCTGATGGGTGTGGCGTCAGGGGGATGCCAGGGGCGTGATGAGACAGGTGCTGGAGCTGCTGCTGCTGTGGCCACAGGGAAAGAAGGGAGCGGGGAGGGAGGGAATCAGAGGAGGGATGGTGACATACAAGGGAGTGGTTGGTTAGAAAAGACCGGGTAGAGAAGGAAGGGAAGGAAAATAAGCAGGAGAAAGTGGAGGACAATAAATGAGAAGGGAGAAGTCAGAGGAAGGGAGTGTTTATGGTTGGAAGAGGGGAGTGACAGAAATATGAGAACGGGAGAAGGTGAATAAAATGAAATCCATATGGAGAGCTCGTCAGTAAGAGAGGAAATTAAGATGAAGGTAGATAGGATGTGAAAGAGATTAGCGGATTAAGAGGTGAGAGAGATGGACACCAAGAATGAGTAAGAGGAAAGGAAAGAAGGGGAGAAGGAAATTGAAAGCTCACGATAAACAGGGAAAGTAAAGGCAGCAGCGATGGAAACCAAGAAGTGAAAGATGATGAAAAGGGTGAGATATATTGAGGCAATGGGATTCATTATGAAGGAAAAGATGGGAGAAAGAAGAGGTAGAAAAGGGCAGAGGGAAAATGTAGAGAGGAGAAAAGAGAGGGTAGGAAAGTCAGAGAGCAAATGATGAAGACAGAAGGAAATCAAGGTGGAAGCAGTGAAAAGTGAGGAAGAATTAGATGAAGAGGGGAAAGGCAATAGGGAGAGAGTAAATGAGTGCAGAAAAAAAAAGGGAAGGAAAGTGTTCAGCAGAGAGAGGGAAAGATAAGACATTAAAAAAAATAGTGGAAGAGGAGAAATGAGGACACAGCCAAAGTAAGACAAGGAGAATGATAAAAGATTATGGGGAAGGACGGGACAATCCAGAAAATAAATGAACACAAAGAAAAAGAGGCAGCAGAAGAGGAAGAGGAGAAAGATGGGGATAGAGAGAGCGAAGAGCAAAGGAGCAGCTACAGATAAAGAAAGGCTATTATCCTGAGGGGGAGCATTATGATGACACACACACACACACACCTTCGAGACAGTCGTGTTTGTAGTGCTTGGAGGAACAAAGGGCTTTAAGTAGACAGTAATGTGATCAGTGCATTGACAAGCTGTGGAAAGCCCCGTCTACTACAGCACTCAGGAGCATCAGTGTGTCTGTGGGAGAATACACAGACTGCATGTGTGACAACATGTGTGTGATATGTTGGTGAAGTCAGGTGATAAAGTGCATGTTGAATGAGACGTCAGGTGTGTTTTATCAGTGTGTAAAATGTTGGTACACTGTGCGTTTAATTAGGGTGTGTTAGTCCGTGTGTTGGTTTCCTTTTAATTCAAATATGAGCCGCATGCTGTTCAGAGGGAGCTGATGAATTGAAGTGTTTAGTACAGAAACCTTGAAACTGAGCTGTAATTAATGCAGCGTACTGCTGATGTACAGTGAGTATACATTGATGTGATCAGTGCTGTGATGAGATTTAATGTCATTATATATTCTGATTCTGATACCAATCACTGATTTCTTTGTCTTATTTTAACATTTTAAGAAAAGCTACTATGTTTACAGGCTGCCTTTTTTTTTAAATTTTTTATCCAAGTTGGACCAACAACTCCAAAATGTTAATGGTTTTCTTTATACCACGAGTTAGTCATTACAGCTACAAGCAGCCAAAGGGGCTTCCTGGAAGACTTCATGATTCATTGAATATTATATAGAGTTATATCCTCCAAAACTGGAAACACAGCCCAGTGAAAACAGGACATAAAAAAAGCATTTTTAAAAAAAAATTTTTGCTGCTGCTGCAATAATATATTCATTAGCCTTTACACAACAAGAACATCCCCCCACATGGTGAGATGCTGCTTAACATCTTATGTGAGCATAAGATACTTAAAACACAGATACCTTCACAAATAACCCTTCAAAGATCAATTTCAGTTAAAAAAAAAAAAAAAAACCTGTCCAAGCTGTCCATTAGCTGTGTTAATGACGAGCATGCTGTCAAAGGTCACCAGCATTAATGTGTAAAATAATCCTCTGCACAATCAACATCAACAGTTGGAGTATGTATAAGTCACAAACAGTCTTGTTTACGTTCATTTTATTTGGTTATGATCCATTTTTTAGAACTACACATTTATATATAAATAAATGGAATTCTATTCTTTACACCCTTAGTTGACGTGTTCCTGTGTAGGTGTGTGTGTTTGTGCTGATGAATGGGGGTGACTCACCCCGATAATGGCGTTGAGCTCAGCCATGGTGACCTGCTTGGCCCTCTCCACGGCTTGGACCACCTGTTGCTGGTGCTACACATTCACACACAAGATACATATAAAAACACACACGAACACATTCAACACCACAGAGAGAAAGTAAAAGAAAAACAGGTTGCATTGTGTTATTATCAAAGCTGTATGTTACTGTGTGTGGTGTAAACATACTATACAGAACAGTATATTGCATGTCAGTAAACAGGAGGAACCATTACATGAACAAAACTTGAGAGAAGGTGTTTTCCAACCAAACTTGGTACAGGTAGAGTAAATATAAATGTCTGGATTGGCCAACCACGCATTCACACAACCCAAACACTGACAAAGTCACACAAACATCCTGCAGCCAGACACGTACACACATATGTGCGCAGTCCCACGGGTCTACGCACACGTACTCAACACCACACTACCTAAAATCTCGACTGTTTACACAAAATCCCAATGTAATCAGTCACACAAACGCAAATACACGTGTGCGACGGTGCTCGCACACATACACACACACAGAGGCGCACAGTGTCAATATTGATTGAACCGACAGAGCTGTGACCTTGCTGTCTCTAGGTGGCACGCTCATCAGTGCACGCTCACACTTGCGTCTGCAGGCTGGTATCTACACAATCCAGTCGGGTAAAACCCATGCACAGTAAACTCACACACTTAAAACACACTTACACAGTGGAATAAAGCTAATGTAAGGGTTCACGCTCTTTTAGCCAGTTCGCTATTTTGCCCCAAGTCAGAGCAAGAACACATCATCGTATTCAACAACAATAATTCTGCTCCTTTTATTTATTTAGGGTACACTAAGAAGATATAAATTAAAATATAGCTTTAACGAGCGAAAAATGGAAGCAAAACACACACAGAACGAGTGGTAATGTTGCTGAACGATATAAGGGCACTTGTAGGGGATGTCTGTATTTAATTGATCGAAATGTTTTGAAAACAATATAATTTATATCTCTTAAAGTCACAGAGCTTTTCTTGTGAAAAGTTGGCTCTAAGGACAACTGTGTGAATTTGTCTATTACCAGAAACTTTTGCCCATGAATTGATCATTTAGAATAAAACCAATAAGACCACAAAAGTAGCATATGGAGGTAAAAACATGTTCACAAAATAAGATAACATTTTTAGTGACACAAAGAGCAGCTGACCATAAGCTGACAATGGAAGTCCTTTCAAATCAGAAAACTTGCTGTGATCATAAACCAGTAATGTAAATTATAACACTGGTAAATTAGGATGAAAATGTCAGAAATATATACACAGTTCGAGGCCATGACACAATAGGTGATGAGAGTTTTGTTTGGTGAGCTGATTGATGTGAGCCCTGACTTTTATGATGTGCCAAAACTTTGCCATCAAAACAGTGTTTTTTTTCTTCAGGACATTTTCACCAATGTGCAATATCTAACTGAATGCACACATTTGGTTTCATTTATCAATTCATAATTAGAAAATAGTTTTGTTTACCGAATATACAATCTAGATGTGTTGATTGATTTGTCCTTTCCTGGGGTCATAAACACAGAGGTTGCAATAAACGGGATCAACCCTTCTGAGGTGACTGACAAGAGAATGCTGAAAGTAAATAAGCTCTGCAATTATCAATATGCATACTCGTGGAATATTTCACACACGTGCTCTGCTACACACATGTATATATATATTCAAAATTTTTTGATTGACAGGCCTGGGGTGTCTTCCGTTTGTGTGTGTGCATATTTTGCGTATATGTGAAAGTGTGTCTGGCAGCAGTGACACTTACCTCTTGAGAGAGAAAAGGGATGATCTGAGCACAGATGGCACTGAGACGCTTGACAATCTCCGCCTGTGATGAAAAGAGGGAATGAGAGAGAGACAGAAGGAGAGAGAAGGGGATATACTGAATAATCATGTTGCATATTGTAAGATCATAAAGAACACAATGAACACAGAGTGTATGATACACCTTTACAGCACATTAAGCCCTCCTTGCATTTGAACATCTTCCTAATGAGCGAGGAGTTCTGACAGTGAGAACAGTGAGTTCTGACGACTCCATGAGACCGAGGGAGGAAAAATGTGGAGGTGAACGGCAGAGGTGGAAGGGTGGAGGCAGCATTAGAGCTCCAGTCATCATCTAGTCTTTTAGTATCTTCGTACTCTCATTTAGCTCAGCCTCACACACTCGTACCCATTTCAGCCTTCCTCTGTCTCTCTCACTCTTACTCTCAAACACGCAGAAACATATGAGCGAACAAGCACACATTCACAAAGAGCAAAAACAACCTCGGAGAATTTCTCTCTGAAACTATCCCTCTGTCACAGCCACGCATTTTCTGTGTCACCACATTTGTCCATTTACCTAAAACTCTGTAAATTAAACCAAAAAAAAAAACTTTTTCTTTGTCTGGAAATAGTGAATACCATCTCTCTCTTTGATTCTTCACTCACACACATTGCAAAAGCACCCATCTTCAGAGTGACAACACAATACCAGCGCACACACACACAAACACATAAAAACAAAAGCACACACTCTGGCCGTGTCTCTCCTGCGCACATACAAACACACTGAACCTCTGCGGTGTGTCTAATTCTATCTGTCTGAGTGCCCTCAGCCTCATTTTGTTCTCTTCTTCACTCAGCCGTTCTCTCTTTTTCTACAACAGCTCTCACACTGAGCCATTATTACCCTATTCATCCTCTTCCTCCCATTGCTCTTCCTGCTCTCTCTCTCATCTCATCTCCCCTCCCTTGCTTTGTCTGGTTTTCTTCCATCTTTCTATTTTTCTATATTTCCTTTCTCTCATTATAATTTATCCTCCCTCCTTTCCCTCAACTTCCCTTTTTCTGCCTCTATAACATCAGTCGCTCTCATGTATTTTTTTCTTTGCTACTTTCCTGTCACACTTTCCCACAGACGGTCGTCACATTTTTTTCAGTTTTCCCTCCTTCTACCTTCCTTTCCTCGCTTTCTCTCTGTATCACCCCATCCTCACTAACACATGTTCCTGGCACTTGAAGATATTGGTGAGGAAGAGAGGAAGACAGCAAACAAGGAAACGGCAGGCAGCGCAGTGACTGACAGGGCTGCATGCACCATCATACAAAGGCTCAAACACACACACAAAATCAGCCAGCCTGTCAGTTACAGCCACTCTCATCATGAATTCATAAACAAGCTATCACCAGACACACACAGCTCTGTCCCAAGGACAGGCACAGCCTCATCACATCATGCGCGTGTCAATGTATGCACATGTGTGTAGGTGATTGCGCCTAAGCTCCTCTGTGGATTTGTGTATTCAGGCACCAAGTTTGTCTGTATGTGTTGGGAAAAATCAATTGGATATATATTATTGTGACTGTTTCCAATGTGAAACTGTTACTACATTAAACCCAGGGCAATCACCTTCCTGTGTTCAAGTGGTATGTTTTTTTTCTGAGTCTGCTTGACTGTACTTTATCCTGCTTTGCTCCATTGTGTTCCACTAGATTGCAGCTGGAAATAAAACAAATCCCTCCCATGATGGCAGCCTACATAGTCATTCTTGACACTGATAATGAGGCCAACAGAACCTAACAATGGTGCACGAGCTGGCCATGTTAGCTTTGTTAACAGGTTAAATGTCTCCTTTAACAAATATATCTGAAGTTCAAGTGTTAGGATTGGGAAAGGTTCTCTTATCTGCCAAACAAATGTCACAATCTGGAAAATTTTATCTGCAAATTACTCAACCCTGATAGAGGTTTTACACTGTCTTACTGTACAAAAAAACCCAACAACTTCACAACAAAAGGTAACCAACTGCTGACTGTTGATTTGTGACAAACTGTTAAACTCTTTAAATACAGGGTATACTTTCATTCACTTAAATCCTTCAGTCAGTCTGAATTAATTCTCCTCCTCCAGTTATATTCTCTGCAAATACACCAGATTGCCTCCTACCAAACAACAGGTTGTGCTCAGCCCACAGATCAATTCAGATGACCCTGCTCAGATTTGGCCTGCAAAAAGCCAGTCTGACAGGACTGATGCTGGACCGTATGTCTGAACCGAATAGACTCTGGCAGAAGTGACCCGAACATGGCTGCTCTACCGAGCTGCTTTCATTTACTGTTTCTAAGGGGAGTCAATACCTCTGATCGAAAGCTATACAAATAAACTTAACTGGATATAACAGAAGATGAAAGAGTAGAGCAGAAATAAACGGCACGAAAAATGACATTTTGGTGGAAAACTTGAATGATTTAAAAAAAAATACATTCTGCGTTACAAAGGAGAAAAGATCCGCTTTGACAACTAAATGTTATCCAGGAACTAAATAAATTTACTCAAACAAGCACTGAAATGATGGGTTAATTAACTAATGGATTTCCAAGTGACCAGTTCTAAATCTGATATTGATTAACTAATTGATTATTGATTTCAGCCACATACAGTATTACAATCAGGTATTTACCTGCGTAATAAACTAATATTAGATATGCTAAGATTAACATCCACTTCAGTGTTTCATTTGGGAGAAACGTTTTGGGTTTTGACAACCTATTATACTATAGGAAGGTACCATGCCACAGTCTGAACGTGTTATGAGCGAAAGACACCAATCAACCAATGGGTTTTACAACTGAATAAAAGTGAACTGGGCTGAAGCGGTCCAAGCCAGGTGTCAGAAACAACACACCACGGTCTCATTCCACAGCCTGGCCAAAGCACAGCCACCAGGGAGTACTGGCAAAGACTGGCCGGATGGAGGGATGAATGGATGGGCAGATACAAAGGGAGAAAGAGGGGGCTGGTCAATAAACACCTGAGGGCAGTTACTCTGCCAACTGGCATGGAAACAGATAGAGACACAGAGTGAGGCTTTGCATGAAACAGAGATAAAATATAGGTGAGGGAGAAAAAAGTACATAACAACTTTTCAATTAGAAGAGCAAAAAATGCCCCAAAATATTCTTCATAACAAAAAAATAGATGGAGGGAGGGAAATTGGGGGATGAGAAAGCAATGAAGACAGGGAAGAAGAAGTGAATCACAGGACAAGGACAGTCTGTTCCAGAGGCTGTGGTGAATATCAGCCTGTCAGAGCCTGAGGGACACACGCACGCACGCACACAGGTGCATGCACACAAACACACACATTAGAGGGAGTGTACATATCACATACACAAACACACACACACACACACACAGTGGTGGCAATATGCTCAGACTTGCCATCTCGTCAGATCATTGACAGGATGATAATTACAACCAGCAAGGCATTTATATGATCACTGTGCCTTGTTGCTGCATAATAATCCAACCTGCGATGTGTAAAAGATAACAGACAGTATGACACTATTATACGTTTCAAAATATTAAATACCTATACCAATGCAGACAGCCGCTTTCTGCACTGATTTGATATCTCGTGGTCAAGTCGACTAAAGTCCACCTGCAAACCACAAGAGATGGATATAATAATATAATACTCCAACTCTCCAGAGACTACTTGAAAAACCAGAAGACTGCCAACGACACACTCCACTGATTTATTTCAAATGTTCACGAGGAGCGACAGACTGAATGACAGCCAGTAAGAAGAGATCTCTGCAGTTTAGCAGAAGAAGAGAGTTGAATAAATGAGTTCAACTTTGAGAAAACAGAGCAGTGAAGTTGAAGCCTATCAAAAGGGGTGTATTCACCTCGTGTTTTTCCTCTTGTATAAGAATTCTTTTGACTTCAGCTCTTTTGTCTGTAAAAATGTTCAGAAAAGTTGTGTAGCTGTAGCTATAAAAACATTTCCCTGTAGAGTACCATGTGCTCCAGTCTACTGTATTATACAGTGAAAGTGTACAAATAAGAATAAAGCACAGAGGACAATAACTGGGACAGTATGGACCCTTTGAGTGGTTTTAATACGAGTACATTTCAAACATAGATACGATCAAAAAATTTAATTTTGCATTTATTAACCATTAACCAAGCCACTACAACTGACTATAATTTGTGTATCTTTGTGATGAATTTCCACAAACTGATGCAGATATGCAACAAAAACCACACTGCACACAGTAATGAGAATAGATCCAGTATATGTTTGTGTGTGAATGGGGCTTATGAGTGAGTGTGCCGTTTGTGTTCCCAAACACGCGATTACGGATGGAAAAACACTGGTTATATCACGGCAAAGCACAAGAGCTGTATCTGAATTGTAAGGAACGACACAAAGTAAACAGCTTAAATACAAGTAGCTGCTGCAGATGGGAACGTGTGCTAAAAGAAAAGACAACATTTTCTAGACCAGAAGTGAGATTTTTTTTTTAGATTCTACAGTATTTTTGTAGTAAGTGGCCAGCAGTAGATGATGTGACGCCATGAAGGAAAACATACTTCGAATTCAAACATACAGTGAAGGTCATTGGTGTCACAGCAATAAATTCTTCCTATTGCCCGATTTTTTGCACCTGCATTCACCTGTCTGTCAGGAGGAAGGTGAAAAAGAGGCAACGGGGCAGTTCCCACACCGACATTCGACTCAGTGGACCAGAATGCAGAGACAAAAGTTTTGCTTTGCGTAAGAGGTGTAATTCTCAGTGTTTGACTGGAAAAAAAAAACTAATTCTCCTGCACTTACTTTGCAATTGCTATCACTATTGCTGCTGCTCTCTCCACCCACATGTTTAACCCACAGCTCAAATGCAACACATTGCTGCCTGTTCTGCAAAGGCTGTCAAAAGGCATTCTGGGAAATGTAGAAAATTACTAACTAAAGTAGAAACATTCGAGACAGGTGGGTAGATGAGGCAGTGGGCATTCTAAAAAAGAAAATGATAACCTTCACAAAATAAGTCATCACAGACTGATTGTTGCCTTTAAATAGTGAGGCAGAATCTGACAAAGAATCTGACAAAGCTTGTCCCATAGGGACGAGGTGTTATTGGAGCAGGATCGTTTTCTTCCAATGACAAGGCGTCCTGTGTTGTGTAACTGCAGCATATTGGCAAGCTGGTAAGAGGTAAAACGTGATATATGGAGGCTCATATGTAATACCTTTCTAATGAAGACCAGACAAACTCAAATGGAGGGATGAATCGACAGAAAACAAACTCAAGTTTCTTCCTCGCACACTTTTCACTCTTGACATTAGAGCAAACTTGAACTGGAACAACGGGGAAGCCACTTCCCTGTGAAAGATCAGCATTGTGTTTGGTCTCCCAGCATGACGCCGAGCAACAGTGACCGCGTTCATCTTGCCAATAAAGCTCGGTGAATTTGAATGTGATGAGCGTGGGTTGAGATTGGCACGGGAGGAGGAAGATGGTGCCCAGTGTGCTCTGGCACTGCCAGCTGTGCCAGCCTCCGAGTCCCACTATGGCTGAGCACGCCAGCTTCGTGTGTGTGTGTGTGTGTGTGTGTGTGTGTGTGTGTGTGTGTGTGTGTGTGTGTGTGTGTGTGTGTGTGTGTGTGTGTGTGTGTGTGTGTGTGTGTGTGTGTGTGTGTGTGTGTGTGTGTGTGTGTGTGTGTGTGTGTGTGTGTGTGTGTGTGTGTGTGAGTGATACCCCTCTACTCACACTAATTGCTCTCAACAAAAATCTCTGCCATCTCTCCAAGCTCCTGTTCTGTTCCTATTCCTCACACGTCTTCTCTGCTTGGAACTGGAATAGTTGGTGGTTCGAATCTTTGGATGCAGGTTGGCTAAAAGAAGCAACCATTGGGCAAAGCATTCAACCTCCAAATGCAGAGGAGATCAGGCAACCTTAAAGCGAACGCAATCCACAGAGGGAATTCATACATGATGTTAACAAAAAACACAACGCATACCAAGTCAACTTTCCCTTGATTGGAAAAAAAAAAAAAGGTTTTACAAAATGGTTTTGTGGTGACAAGAAGAGTGCTGAGGCTCTGCCCCTTGCACTTTGTATGACTGGTGGCTCACAGTGTTGGGAATCCAAAACTAAAGCAGCAATAGGCAAGTTAACACACTCCAAAACTCTCCACCTCTCTCTGCGCTCCACTCAGCCTCTCGTAACCAACATTTTTTTTTATCACTAAACAAAGGGACGGTGCTCACAGACCCATTATTATAAAAATTTGAATTTTGAATTGTCAAAATTAATCAATAATTTTGCCTATTGGAGCTTTAAAACTTATTTTACTGTTGTTCTTTTCTCAAGTTGTCAAAGCTACAAATAAATGCCTCAAAATGTGAAATATCTGTGCGAAGATTTGTACAATCTTGGAAGTGAGTATGTTATAATGCTTCAAAATCGACATCAACTAACCCGTTGCAATAGCAGTCGCAGCTGTGTCCGAAGTCGCTTCAACACTCAAATAGAGCAAAAACAACTGGTCGATTTATTAATTATTTGATTAACAGCAATAATTAGGGAAAATAATAACTGATTACCTGTTGAATATTTTTTAATTTCTGCTTCTCAATTGTGAGTATTTTCTCATTTTCGTTATGTGATATGAAACTGTATATTGTGGAGTATGCATTAGCATCATTTTGCATCTTCGCAGACAGCTGTGGTGTTTAGTTACTTTAACAATTACATCTAAAAAGCTTTTTCTTTTTAGGAAAAGAAGTGAACATGCTATGAAGTGATTTTTGACAGCCTTACTACTGTACATCCTATAGGAACTGGTATTTTGTGCATACAGCTGCACAATACCCTCACTTATTTTAAAGAGTCGGTGGGTGTGTACATATCTCACACACACACAACACAGAGTTTATCTCTGTCCCCTGCCCTCTAATTGAGGCTGCTCTCACCTCTGTGAACTGCTTAAGGTAAATATTTGGAGCCGTGACGCACTAATCACCCACTGATTGGGGTTGCAGACACAGAGCAGTTCAATGAGAACAACCATTCCTGCTTCCTCTCTTTCAGCACCCCCACCTCCTGCCTTTTTCCCTCTTTTTCTCCATGCAATCAGCCTTCTTCTTTCTTTATTCTGCTGCTTCATTTTTCCACTCCTACAGTGTCTCCCTCTTTCTTTCTCTGTGTCCTCTAGATCTATTTTCCCTCAGTGCACTTGGCCTTGCACTTTTGCTCTCTCTCTGCCCTCTTTCTCATTCTCTCTCATTTCTCTCTCCATCTCTCTGCCCTGCTTCCCCAGCTACCCTCCCTCTCTTTTCTTGCTCAGTCTTGTTTTTTCCTCTCTAGGCTCTCTCTCTCTCTCTCCTCTGGGCAGAGTGCCAGCTCCTCTTCCCTGGCGCTGAGCCAACTCCTCTCCTCCCCTTCGCCGCCTCCTCCTCGCCTCCCTCCCTTCCTCTATCCCCCTTGCCTCTGATTGATGGCCCCTCTATTCTGGAAGGAGAGGAAGGGAAACAGAGAAAGAGAGAGAGTGGAAAGGAGAGCAGCAAAGCACACACCAGCAGCAACATACACACACACACACACACACACATTCATAAAAACACTAAAAGGCACACACACACACACCCTCACAACTTCGCACACGTATACAGCCACACACAGAAAACCAATCCAAACAAAGCAGAATAGAGCACACATACACAGCTGTGTGCAGAGCAAGCAACCTCCCAGCATGAGCCCAACAAGCGCGCGCACGCACGCGCGCGCGCACACACACACACACACACACACACACACACACACACACACACAGATTCAACCTTCAGTGCAGAACCAATACAAGATAGGCAGCGGACCAGGCAGCAGAAACATTTAGAATGAAAAATACAGACAGACAGCTCACTTCAACTCTCTCCCTCTCACACACACACACACACAGGTCCAACATGGATAGAAACATGGACTCGCACAAACACACATATATGGATGTAAGAACAAAGATGCGTGGTGCCAACACATGCTTCTGTAATTTACACATGCTGAACACCAACGCCCACGCGCACACACACACACACTCAGGGATGGAAATACAATGAGATACGGAATCTGTGCCTCACTGTTGGGACTGCAGTTTGATAGTTTTCTAGATCTCTCTCTCTCTTGCTGACTATTATACACTCAGCCATTAGTCATATTCACACTGTGCCAGCTCACCAGCTTGCATTAACAGACTGCATACGGCTTCAAACTCATGTCGTCCGCAATGCAATCAGACACAAAGTAGCCAGGGTAGCAAAGCTGGCTGCACAGCATGAATGCATTAAAACATTCAAAGCTGAGCACTGACACACACACACGAACATGAATGAATGTTGTTGTTGTTATGATACATCTCATTGTTGTTTGTGTCTGAGAGAATCTTCAACGTGCACACTATGGTGCAGGACAACACAGTCACTCATATCTGCTTTACTGCCACAGGCAGTGCTTGAATTGGGCCAACACAGTCTGCCTGCTGTAACATCTCATTTTTGTCCACATCAGTAATCACGCGGACCTGCCTCCACTGGGATGCGGTGCCACGCAGTTAAACGTATTAGTATCGGACGTAAAATTTGACCAACCGGAAACTTTCTTGGAGAAAATAGATTCAAAAACCCCCCCAAAAAAGCTTCCACCTCGGATGAAACTCCATAAACTAAAGAGAGGTCCTCACTGAAATCAGCTGTCGCTGCAGCTTTCTCCTGTTGCTAAGTTCAGCTGCTTGCTTACTGCAGCACAAATCACACCACGGGTCCAGGTGGTATTATCTAGGATAACACTGAGCACCCCTGCTGCACGGTCACACTCTGTACGTATATCAAGATGACATTTCATTTGCCTTCACTGGTGAGTAACACACCCCATACATAACGGGCTTACCTATAGTGACAGACGTCATTATTGTAATCGCTCCTGAGGCACTTTTTCATCATCTTTAACCTAACAAAACCTAAGACTCTACAGCCATGCTTAGCAGCATTGTAATTCAGTACGTCGTCAACACTATGCTTTATGCTGAAAGTTAACATCCGCATGCTGACATGTTAATGTTTGGAAATGATCTTAGATTAAATGAGATTTTATACTTTAGCTGTATAAAAACTACATTTTAAACTGATGGGATTAACTCTACAGGTAAGTATCTGACAAAACACGGGTGCTAGACAAAAAGATAAAGAATCATCCTGCAAGATACCTAATTCCATCAAATTACGTCTAATTATTGTTGAGATATTTTATCCATATTCACAAATGTGATGACTGGCAGATGGACAGTGCTGTTAGCATGGCTAAAAAACATTTTTCCTGTAGATATAAACATCCAACTATAAATGAAATTTACTATCTAATCATTTCAAAATTGAACACAGTCCTGTTATCTTCAGGAGTGTCCTTTCAGACAGCAATAGATTTTGTACTGGAGACCTATTTGTTCCAATTAAAACATCAGCCACAGATCATGGTAGCACCTGCAGTAACTTTCACATACATGTACACATGTCTCTCTCTCTCTCACACACTCACTCTCTCTCACACACACACACACTACAGTCTCTGAAGCTACTCCAATCTCCTCTGAGTGACAAAGCTATTACGCTAAAAGGCTAGCTCCCAGGGAATTTAATCAGTCGTTTCTCTCTCTCATCTCATCTTCCTCTCTTTTTTCCACTGTTATTCTTTCGCTTATATTCTATATCATTTCTAAAGGGTTATATCACACACCCTCTCTCTTCATGCCTCATTATTCACAAATGAGCTCTGTTACACATGTATACAAAGGCATACACACTCGGTTTGAAGAGGGAGTGAAAGAAGGAAAGAGAGGGAGAGACATCAAAGACAGACACACACACTACAACATGTGAAAAGAGGGAGTGCATACACCACTGATCGGAGAGAGTGCAAACACACCATAAACACACAGGCACAAAGTCATTTGACCTCCCCAAAGCCTGTTCTAGATGACCCACATATGCAGTCTCATTTTAAACCATCCCTTTAAATAAAACAAGTTTCAAAAAAATATATCAAACCACAACCCTGGGATTTCGGACTGACTGGGTGGTGGGACTGAAAGAGAGTAAAATACGAGGCATAGGAGATGGAAAGAGTGAGACTGAGGAAGAAAAGGGGGGAAAGGCAGAGAAGCCAATCCTATTATGAACCAAGGCGGTGAGTTGAAAATGAAGGCATCTCTTGCTCGCACTCTCTCCTTTTCTCATTCTCTTTCACTCTCTCCCCAATGAGATGAGGATTCAGGTCACAACTTCAGCCAAATATACCAATGCATGCGCACTCATACACTGCACACATGTGTACAAACACATGCATAAAAAGACCAGACAGCTCGGGCTAATTAGGCGGGAGGATAAGCGCATGCACACACAAACACACTTTTTTTTTTTTTTTTTTTTACACAACACAAGCAGATAAACAGTCTCTCATGTGATCTCCCTCTCCTGCTCTCTTAATCTTCCTCAGTCCCTGTTTTATTCATTTTCTCAGTTTTTTTTCTATTCACTTTCCTGTCTTTTTTCCCCCTCAGCTTTTTCCCTTTTCTTTCCTGCTTAATCAAAAATCCAAAGTTGTTTATTCATTGGCTCCTTAGAAATAACAAAAAGTGTTTGCTTTAGAACATGAACTATCACATAAAAGAGAGTTAAAAAAAAAAAAAAAAAAGACTGGGCCACTCACTGATTTTCGGTCACACAAAAGGCACTCTCTCACACACACACACACAAACACACATACTCCCACACCCTCCGCCTCACGTGTGGTGGTGAAATGAAAGGAGGGAGCAGGAAGGAAGGACAGCCAGCTGCTTCATCTGTCCTCAGGAGTCCACAGGGGAAACAGCCTGGCTGCCGAACATCCTGACTATCAAACACAGACTCCTATAATATCCTGCCTGCTCTGTGAACAGTCTCTTTATCTCGCATTCTGATACAGTATGTAAAGGCTCTATACAAAGACTGCTTATAACATCCTGTGTGAATCTGGCATTCTTTCCTGTAGTTCTCTTTATTGTGCAGTAAATATTGTCGAAGCTTTACTGAAATGTTACAGCTTCACTGTATACTTCACAGACTTGTAAATATTTGAGCGTCATCCTTAAGTTCAGAACCAAAAGAGAAACTCTGTCTTCTGCGAGAACCCAGGCTACCAAGCATTCTGCTATTTAATGTAATAATTTAACCAGTATGCTGGGTTTTATGTTTGGCTTGACCAATTCTCTGCTGCTAATTTCCAGGCTTTTATCTCATGCTGTCATTATCCTAAATGGCTTTAAATTAGTAACCTGATAGGGGTCCACTATCCAGCTCAAGGGCACCCTGACACCTTTCACTAATGTGATGCTCTCTCTCTCTCACCACTTGGCCACCTTTCTGCCTGTACAAATTTTAATGGAGGATATTTAAAAACATACCTGACATTGAAGGAATTTCATCTCTGGGCCATTTACACTGTGCATGTATTATTCCCATTTCGTCCGGATACTTGCTGACTAAGTTTTATTCATGATCAGAATGTGTGACATAACTGTCAAACTGCACAGTGTTTCATTCAAGGTTAAAAAAAAAAAAAAGTGTAGAAAAACAAAAGTGGGACTTTGCATTGCTCAAAAAAAAGAATGCAAAGTATAAGACACTTAGCGGAAGAGTAACTTCAGTGTAAAAGACATAATGGGACACCAAAATTAGGGCATTACCACACTAAAATTATAATTTAACACCAGCTGAATCTGAATGAGATCGTCTGACTCACTGAGTCTCACTTAAACTGATTTTTTTTTTTATAGGATTTGCACGTTTCTCTAAATGTAAGACAACCATCATGCTGTAAAGGCTGAACATGACGCTCATCGATAAGACAGTTTGTCATTCGTTTTAACAAAGAGCAGTGAGAAGTATTTAGTGTCTGTCTTTTTTGTTTTTTGTTTCTTTCCTCATCAATACTTTTTAACAGATCAGTCTTTTGTCATATGTGTGTGTGAGAGAGAACTTCTGTATCCGGTATTCTGATTATGATCAAAATAAAGCATTATGTATGTACGTATTTCTTTGAACATCTCTATGCTAACATTTGCAGATATCTGTGTGAACATGTGATATGTGTACAGTACAAGTAGAGTACTTTTTTTTTTAATACATTTTCAAACTGGATATTAGGTTATTGTGTCCACTGTGTGTTGTGCAGTATTTTTGAGTTACTTAAGTACTTACATTAAAAAAAAAACATGCACTCTATTCTCATCTTAAAGTACTCTGTTTTCTTTGCAAATTCACATGCACTAACAACCAAGAAGGCTATCACCTTATAGCATGAACTATTATGGAAATTCAGCTATGACCCAGCTTTTAACTACACAGTCCCCTCCAGGTTCCTGCTGTTTAATCCCTGATTAACTACCCTTGTTGCCCAGTAGCCTTGTTTCCTACCATCATGTTCTGTCAGGCTACTAAAATGCAAACACATTCACTTTGTTTCGACCCCACGGTTTCCCAACATCAAGAATTTCACCAGCCAACCTAAAATTGACATCACAGCTCAATCTTTAACCCTCTATAAAAGCAGCACATCATGGATTTCAAGCAGTCAACCATGCAGGTTCGACACAGAAAGGCTGCTACTTGCCTCCCTGGGATATTGATTTCTAAATAAATCAGACAGACATTTATACACACCTAAAAGCGGTAATCATTGTACATGCATAATCATAATGAATTAAGATGACCAAGTCATCCAAATTGGTGTCAAAAGACAGGATTTTCCTGTTTCCAGTGATATGATTGTGAAATGAAAGTAGAGGAGGAGTGCAGCGGCATGATGCAATATATACTGTGTGTGTTTCATGCTTTGCCGTTTCCTTTCCAGGTACATTTAAGAGTGTAATGTGTGCTGTTTATTTCTTACGATGCACGTACTGTACAGTGGCAGTCTAAAAATGAACCCCTAAAGTCATCGGACTGTTTTTTGTGATGCACTGTCAGATCCCAGCCCACTCCTAGAGAAACACTTGCACAAGCAGCTATTGAAATGCTGCCACAGTAACTTCCCTGCTGGCCCCGGGCTTCTTCAGGGGGACACTATCCCAGCAATAAAATAATGGACCTTACTGCTGAAATCGCAAATTACCTCTGAAACTGGGAGGATGTTCAGTTTATGTGCACGTGTCAGGAGTCACACTGCACTACCAAACAGAGGAAAGACTTATGTTAGCATTTGTAACTAAACTATAGACAAACACGTTTACAATTTAGTGTCACTTTAAAAGATGCAGTCTTTGTTGAGAGCAATGAATTTCTTAGTTCCAAGCAGCATAAGCCAGCTCTGTTCAACTGTCATTATAGGGTCATATACAATATGTGCAAATTTTGTATTGGTATTGAGTAATGGAAAATGATGTCTGCTGCATGCACTTGAGCATACCAGAAAACAAAGCATCATAGTTTTGATACTGATCCTGCTACAGATGCACATTTAACTGTGAAACTGAACATTACAACTTTAGTTTGCTAAAGGTTTAATGGTCCTGCACACACACACAGGTGTTTTAATCACTGACTGATTAGACCTCTGGTCAGGCTTAAGATGGACATTCTGTGATGTTACAAAACCTAGTGTACCAATTACACAGAGCAGCAAAACTAAATTGACACTTTACAACTGCAGGATGTATCTGTGTGTCTAAAAACCGAGTGGATCTCTTTTTCATGCCACACTGCAAGCATTAATTTTTTTTTTTTTTTTTATGAGAGACAAAGACAATGAAGCAATAGAAAAATTGTATGCACTGATATTCTTATTGAATAAACATGCTTGTTAATTGCTGCCAGCATTGGTGTTTCTGTGTTTGGGCTCGTTCAAGTCTACTACATTTGGGATCAGGTCTAATTAGACGTAGTATATATTCAGATTTAGTCTGACTATCTTGTGGGTTATTTTTGTATTACTTTCACACATGAAGTTCAGGCAGGTTTCAGAAAAAAAAGTTTGGACCACCAATGTCTTCTGCCTTAAACGTCCTAAAAAGTACACAATGTTGCCTTCCAAATTTTCCCAGGGTGCATTCTGGTCCCGAGCTTTTTGGCTGCTGCTGCCTTTTTCTAAACACAAGTTTAACAAAGCTTGTGTTCCTCATCAACTCCTGCCATCATCCTATCATCCTGCTGCTGGAATAAACTGTGAATACAAAACAAGCGGCAACCAACAGTGATATCACAAATTGGTTAGTGAACTGCACTTAGTGAACTGCCGTTATGAAGCCTGGAGTTTGGAGTCTGGCTGTTGCCATCTTGTTAGTTCGGAGCAGTTTGGAGCCAGAAGTGACCATATTTGACAAGATGGGCAGGACCGAGCAGTGGATCTGATTCAATCGGATTAGAAACCTGAGGACACTACAGCCCGCCCACCTATAGCAGAAACCTGACTGCACCTAGGCCGGTCAATCAAACAGACATGCTCCCAAAAACACAGCTTTTTGAGGCCAAATTTGTAATTAACGATGGGATTATTTTTAGATGGACCACCATGAAACTAATAAGAAGGAGCGACTTTTGCAAATAACACCAAAATAACTCGTGGAAAAAAAATTCACTGATTTAGTATTTCATGAAAGAAGTTGAATGGGAGTCTATGGAGCCAGAGCTTCTATGGAGTCAACCCCTAGCATCACTCGGTGGTATTTCAGTTTAAGGCACTTCCACATCGACCATATTTTTCAGTCCCATAAGCTACGTCTACTTTTATATACAATCTACGTCACAAAACTAGCTTCAATGCGTGTCCTGTGGCAGCTATTCTGAGCCCGCAGTATATGGCTGAATTACAAAGTTACTGAATATACATGTTGTGCATCTGCACATAGCTGGGGATCCAGGCAATAGCAACCCAGGCCCCAGAAGTGCTATATCAATAAATATAGAACAACCACAGAGAGCAGTGTAAAGTCCTTATAGCCTCCCTACATCCTCCCGAGGATACAGCTGGTATATATATATGATATGATAATGGAAGTGAACCTAGAGAGATAATGTGATGGTGAGTGCGTGAATGCGCATGCATGTCGCTGTATCCATACAGCTTAGACGAGGAGGGGGGAGATGTTATCTTTTTTGTGCCTTCATATTGTTTAGATACAATCAGAAAAAGAAGGGAGAGATAGTGAAAGGGAGGAGGAGAGAAGTTAAAGAGCATGTGGGAAATTTAAAGAGAGGGGAGAGAGAGAGATAGGAAGAAAAAAAAAATCAAGAAGCTTGAAGAAAGGGTGGGAAGGCTAGAGATGACTGTTACAGCTCAATTAATGGCGGGACATGAGATGGCCCTACCACTGATAATGACAGAGCGTGCACTACAGAAAGAGACAGAGAGGGGAGAGGCAATGGCAGCGATCTCGACAGGATGTTAGGAGGAAGCTGGAGGGGGGAGGAAGAGGAGGAGGTGGAGAGGAAATAAGAGCAGATACTGTTAAATCTATTCATGATTCATTATTTCTCGCTGCAGCTCAAAGCTCCCCTCCTTCCCTTGATGTCTCCGTCTTTCTGCCCTCCCCGTCGTTCTTCCCTTTTCCCTCCATTGCTTTTCTTTTCTTGGCTCTCATTTTCATCTCCATCTCTTCCCCCCCCCCATCTCTTCTATGAGGTCTTTATCTGCCTCTTCTAAGACTCCATCCTTCCTGTTTACCCTCTCCTCTTTCATCCATTCAATTAATCTATCTCCTATTTTCCGTCTCATCCCTGCTCTCATACTTTTTTCCAACATTAGCGCTCTCTGCCATCTCCCAGTTTGTTTTTTTCAGTCTCTCTATCTCCCTCACTCTGTCAGCTGTCTTTTTCTCTACCATGCTCTCTTTCTTTTTCTTGCACTCATATCTTCAGTCCCAATTTTTCACAAAGATCCTACTTTTTTTTAAACTATCCCACTCACTTTTAGGTCCCCTCTCCATTTGTAGCATCACCTTTTCTATACAACCTCTCATTCTATTGTCCTTGTCCACTTCCTTTAAAAAAAAAATATATATATATATATATATATATATATCTTATGCTATCTTACTTCTTACCATTATCTCTTTTTGGATGTCCTTTTTAAAGCAGTTCCCTTTTTTATTCTATAAAACTCTCTCTGTAACTTCTTTTTATTCTATTTCTGTCCCTTTAAGCTTCTGTGTTTCCTTTTCTATCCATGAAGTCCTCTTTTACTGCCTGACTCACATTTCTCTGTGATTCTCCAACCACATTTTTTCTTATTCCTTTTTACCACCATTCATGTCTTTCTTTTTCCACATTGTGTACTCTTTCTCCCCTTTGCTCAAACATATACTTTTTTACACCTTTCCTCTTTCTCATATTCCCCCTGCTGGCTTTTCTTGTAACCTTGTTCACTGGTTCCTGACACCAGACTGCTTCATACCGTCTTTTTAACTTTCATTCGCCTGACTGCAGCTCTTTGGTCTCCTTCTGTCATCCTCACCATCTACCCTTTCATCTCCTCTCCTTCATGCTTCTTATTTTCCACACTCAGCCTTTCGCTGGCCTCCCTCTGTCTCCTCCCCACCTATTCTTCTCCTCCTCCTCCTCTTTTTCCTCCATCTCTCAGAGGTGCAGCCAACACTACAGTCCATTTCTTCTTTTTGGCGACAATAGCTGACAGTCCAGTTTTGCCTGGCTTTGCTGCCAGCCATCCCTCTCTCCCTCTGTCTTTCTTTATCTCTGTTGCTTTCCTGCTGAGTAATAGTTCCTCTTCCTGTGATTTAAGTACAACTTTCACTGCATTTTGCTTGGTAGTTTTGCCAAAATAAATTTAAAATGGATTGTATTAAATGACAAGAAAAGCAAAAGACAATATATTTAGATAGCCAGCGCTTCATTTGTTTTAGGTGTTATCTAAATGTAAAATTTCCCTGTTGAGGACCAATAAAATGCCCTCCTTTTGCTAAGTGACATTATAAACAATCAGTAGTTACAGGTGTAGACATAAGACTATTTCATACAAATTTGACATATTGTTTTAACATGTATGTTCAACTCTCAGTAGGAGATGAGTGGTAGCTACTCTGGTGTCTTTCACCACCCGGCTCTCCCTCTTTCGTTTTGTCTGTTTCTCTCGCCCTCTTTCTGATTACTGTTCTGTCAAAAGTTGCGCCTGCTCTGGGGTTTAGAAATCAATCTATCCCATCCATCAGTAAGTTCATTTGCACACATGTGCCTTTTTTTTTTCCCCTTTTTGCCAAAGCACCAATTCCAACACAAACTTCCTTTGGAATTTCCTGCATTTGCACAAGGTTCACATCTTGAGATCCATGAGTCCAAAGCTGAATTTTGTTTTTTGAAATAATGAAGAGCACAAATAATGCTATTTCAGTTTTAAACGCAACATTTGAGATAATTTGAAGTTGTAGCAGAATAATGATTATAAATGAAGATCTGAATCAAGTATGTACACTGCACTCAGTATTTGGACGGAAACCCAGAGTTTGATGTTTCTGTGCTATAATTACCTTGATAGCTAAATGACACAATGATTATGAGGTTAAAGTGCACAGGCTTTAATCTGAAGGCGTTTTACAGATGCTGCTTTCTGAAGGTGTATGCTGGGCGTGCTGGGAGGGGATTGTACAATGTGAGAAAATAACCCCCTCATGTCAAACATAGAGAGTAGTTAGCATGACAGATGGATATATAGACAGAGGGAGACAAAGGCAGTTATCTTAAAGGAAATGCCATTCATCTGGATAATAATTCTGTCTATCTGCATGGAGCTTTGTCACCACTCTCGAACAGGTTTCACATCTGCTATCTGCCTGCCTGCCTGTCTTTCTGTGGGCAATTTGACTGTCTTCTTTTCCTGTAGCGTGACCTCGGCAGCAAATTAGCAGCCAGTGTGGGGGAGTGACGAGCAGTCACTGGCTCCTGAGAGCACACACTGCTCATCAGATACATATCCTCATTCAAGAATACTAGGCCTCATCAAGGACAAGTGGAAAATTACACAATTTACACTGACCTTCCTTCACTTGGTTGATTTTACACACCAAACCTTAATACCACAGGCTGTCGATGATGGCTAATTGTTGTCGATATGTAATGTCAGTCACCCTCAGTCTGTCATCGCCAGCTCTGTAAAACCTACATTTACCATTGCTATGTTTACCATTTGTACCAGTCACTATTTTTAATTCCCAAATTCACACCTAACCTACTGTAGCCATTGATGGTTTTGCTTCATAACAACCAAACAAAACATATCATAAACCTACACAAACATTTAGTCAACAAGGATCATAAACAAGCAAAATACACTCTTGTGTGTTTCTGTAGCTTCTCTTTTCATGTGACAGTTCTTGTATTTCAGTGTTGGGCAGTGACCCCGACTAAAATTTATTAAATCAGCCATCCTTTGGCAGGAAATTAGTTTTCGAATTTAGAATTCCCCCCCCAAAAAAAAAAAAAAAAGTTGTCTCCATGGATGCGGCTTTATTACAAGTACAACAGCAAAACTCTGACAATGTGAAGAACTCAAAAACAGTCTTTCTTACCTGTTTGTGCATCTCAATGTTGAGACCGTAGGACATTTCATAGTACTGTGGAGACAAACACAAATGACAGCGCTTCGTTAGCATTTTATTCACTGCAGACATTAACATTCAGTCCTACTTTGTAGCTCCCATTGAACATCTGTTGCTCAGCACAGCCGCATATGTTGCTGTTTGTCACTGTGGTTTTAATGAAAGAAAGAAAAGACAAAACAAAAAGATGGGAAAAAATGGAGAGAGAGAGAATGTGTGTGTGTGTGTGTGTGTGTGTGTATAGGTAATGAGATATTTATGTCTTGGTGTGAGTTATTTGCAATCCCTGTCTAAGCATGTGTGTTTGTCAATGTCAGGGGTTTTTACAGTGGAACTATTTGTGCCAATGCACAACAGCCAAATGAACACGACTCTGTGTGTGTGTGTGTGTGTGTGTGTGTGTGTGTGTGTGTGTGTGTGTGTGTGTGTGTGTGTGTGTGTGTGTGTGTGTGTGTGTGTGTGTACACTGCATTGTTTTTCCGACTGTGGGAATGTATCTGTGTTCGTGTGCCGACTCACACCTTTACAGGGTATCAGAATAATGAGAGCGCTTGCTATACAATGCCTGTGTGTGTGTGTGTGTGTGTGTGTGTGTGTATACACATTTTTGTAATACTGTACAGACACCTTAGTATTAACATGAAATCTTTGCCTGGATATTCTAAGTCAAAACACACAGGAATGTACACCAAACATAATGTGACTGGAGTTTTATCACACTGGCCAAACCACATCTAAAGGAAGATTTGTGACCTCATCCGAGCAGGGTGTACAGTCAGTGTACAGTGGCGCCTCATTCTTAATGAAAACATCCTCCAAACAAGTTGACAAGTCAGTTTACTTTTACTGCTATCTGCCAGCCTCTACACAGACAAGCCCTCTCGGCAGAGGAAAATAAATTGGAGCCCACTAAGCAGCATTTGCTCCTTTGACGTGGGACACAGGAAGTGAAATAAAAACGTGTGTAATCAGATTTCATTATCCAAGTCCAAGAGCTTAAACCATCAAACTGATTAATCAATAACTGACTGTTAAATTGATTGACCATATCTTTAATAAGCAATTATTTTAATACTTTGAGAAGAAATGCCATAAAGTTCACTAGTTGCAGCATCTAAAACATTCATTTATGCTCGTTTTTGTAGCCGTCTAGTGAAATGAATATCTTGGAAGATTTATCTGTGAACTGTAGGTCAAACAAAACAAACAATCTGAATAAGTTGCTTTAGTGTGAAGAAACTCTGATGGACATTGTTTTACTGCAGTCTAACCACCAAATGATGAATTTCTTAATTAAGCAAAATAATTAGTAGACTGATTATTGTGGAAATAATTATTAGTTGTAGCCGTAATACAGATAACGTGTCCATATCACATGTTAATACGAGCTGTAAAGGGGGTCAGCATCACAACATCTCTATGCCGAACATGTCAAGCTCATGTCTGAATGTTTTCTGTGTCTTTGTCCATTTGAACGCAGCACAATAAACATACCTGTACGTGTGTGCTACCACCTCTGCCCTTCCTAAATATGTGGGTCTCTCTCGTCTGTGTGTGTCAGTAATGTTCCGTAATGGTGTTGGAGACGAGCGGCACACAGACAGAGAGGATCCGTCATGGTGACAAAAGCATCCTCGGCTGCTGGATGAGCAACGCTCTGACTGATGAGAGTGAGACATGCGTCGTCTCTGTGCGTCTCTGTGCGTGTATTCTCTTGCTCATTTTCACTCGATCGCTCTCTTCCCTCCATTTATTCCCCGCCTCATTCAGTCCCTCCCTCTCACTCCAATCTCTATCTCTCAGGCTGTCAGTCCGTCTCCCCTTGCTTCTCTCTAGTTATTCTCTTCCTTCATTCTCTAGATGTCAGATGTTCTTTTGCTCTCCATTTCAGTCTATTTTTCTATTTCCCGTCTCATTTTACTCACTCGCTATCTTTGTCTGTCTGTCTCTATTCATGTATGTACCTTTCGATTCAAATTCTAATTCACTTTAGTGCCAGGAACATAATTAACTACAGCATTACCAGATCGCACTGTACAAGGTTTACTTTTTTTTCCCACATATAATGTACAACATTACATATAAGATACGGCAGATCAAATAAAGATCAAAAGAGAGGGGGCTGACTCTGAAGAAGCTCAGTGCAGTTTCATGTGTTGTAACGTTGGTTTTCCCTCAGGCTGTGACACGCTCTTACATATTTTGCCGCTTCAGTGGCAAGGTCAGTTTTTTTTCCCCACCAAGTATATATAAAATTTTAGTCTGTGAGATTGTGTGAAATTCTTGGTATACAAGTTTTAGTTTAAAGAAAAGGAACAACAGCAGAAGAGCTGTGACCAACACTGATAATCCCCATTATGTACAGTTTCCTCTTTTGCTTATATAAAGATGACTCCAATGAATCTGAAATATATGAGCACTGAAGTACACAGATTTTGAATTTAGGAGAAAGATACAAGTGTACAAGCCAAATAAACCTGAGTCGAGGTATAAAAACTGTATCGGGGAAAGAAAAACTGTGATGCATCTTTACCATTTACCTGCCCAGGGCCTTTATGGTGACTGTGTGAATTATTACTCATTTGTCAGGACTAATGGCAAACACTGAGTAACATTGCTATCGTAAAGCATTTTAGAAAGGAGGTCGGTGGTGGATGAGTAGATAGAGGGATGGTAGACAACAATAAATGTCAGTTCCTCTAAACCCAAATGACCCAATCCTTAACTAAGTTGTCTTGAAGCCTCGCCGTGACCAAACCTTACACACAATCTCTTCCTGGCTGTGTGCTGCTCCTCCATCGTCACCCTCTTGCCCCGTCTCTCCTTTGCCACCTTCTGCCTCCTGTGCATTCTCTCACACTCTCTCCTGTCAACACCTTCCGTCTTTCTTGCCAATTATCCTTTCTTTCACTTTTTAAAAAAAATCTTCTTTCCCTTTCTCCTCTTCCTCTTCCTCCTCTATCCCTCTCCTGTTTCTAATGTATCACTGTCCCTTACATTCTACTCTCACACTTCCCTTTCCCCTTTTAGTTTCAATCATCTTTCTCGTTTATGTTCTCTCTGTTTCACACTCTCTCTCTCTTCCCATTTTATACTTGGCTCCCTCGCATTGTATATTTGTCCCTGTTGAATGTTATATCTTCTGTATATTTTCTCCTTCCTCTCCCCGTCAAGCTCACCTCCGCTGTGTATTTAGCGCTCCTTTCTTTCATGGACAGACTGGCAAAAAAAAAACGTTTTCATGAGCACAATAAAAAAAGAACATACGCAATCTTGGAATCCCTTTCACGTGTAAAAATGCAGACATACTTCACAGGAGTAGACAGACCTGAAAACAAACAAATACATTAAAGCCACACACAGGCACACACACACACACACACACACACACACACACACACACACACACACACACACACACACACACACACACACACACGAGTAGCTCTTTGTGTTTCTATGTCTGCCTTTCCTCCAGGCCTCTCGACATGAAAGACATGTGACATCTCTCTTTGTTCTCCCTCGTTCTCTCCATCTCTCATCAGCCTCTCTCTTCACCTCTCCATCATTACACCTCTCCTCGGCCCTCCCCATCCTTTTAACTCAATTCCTGTCTGTCTCTCCTTATTAATTCTCCCTCCGTCGCTGCCATCAGCCTCTCCACCTCTCTGTCATTACTCTCCGTTTCTCTTTTTGCCTCTTTCATTCCCTCCACTCTTACATCCTCTGCATCATGTAGGATCTCACTTTTTTTTTTTTTTTCCCCACTGCACTAACAGCCGAGTGCTACAACCAGGGCCCCCAGTATTTGAACACAACCCTGCAAGTAAAAACACAGCTCATTTCAGCAGCAGGCCTCAGCGAGGGCACTCCACTGTGAACTAAGATGAAGCGGTCACCCCTGGGCAAATTAGGTGCTGATTTTTTCAGGGGAAAAAGTAAATAAAATCTTTAGCAGAGTAGCAGACAAGACGAGGAAAAATGTCCTCTTACTTTTTTAATTAAAAAAAATAAAAAGTTTGGGCACCCGTCGACTTGACAAGTTAGAACTTTGTTAGCTGCTGGGGCCTTAATTGACTCATTAAGAGTTTGTAATGAAGGTCGAGAATTGTTATTGGGAATTGAGAGCAAAAAAATCAGAGCTTGATAAATACTCCGACACTCCAAACCCCGTGGTAAAATTCAACAACTGAAAGAGGATCTTCAAATGAAGCTAATTGATGCCTTCAAAGCAGGGCGAGGCTATAAAAAGGTATCAAAGCTCCTCTAGCTTGCGATTACCATTGTAGAAATGGCAGTTAAAGGGGAACTGTGGCTTGCAGGACAAGACCTGGAAGAACAACGTTCAGATGAAACTGTACGCCTGCTGGGCAGAAAGGTAAGACCCTCCCCCCCCATACAACTGCAGACAAGCAGTAGGAAGGTTGAGCTGACGGAGGAGGGGTAGAGCACCATGCCAGTGTGCAGCGTTGATGCAAAATGGTAGAGCACCATCCCTGTTTATGCATCAATGCTGCACAAACAGGGTCTACATGAAAGAGTAATCAGGAGAAAACATTTCGTGCAACCTCGACAGTTTCAGAGTCTCAGTCTCAGAATTTAAAAATTTATCTCTGGTCACAATCACCAAAGGTCTGTCATGAGACACATTTGATAAAAAGGACACATTGCCAACTGTTAAGCATGGGGTGGCAAATTCTGCAAACCCCATCATTAACTACTTCATTAAGTGCAAGCTGAAGCTTTCGGAGTGGCTCACAGTCCTGTGGGTAAATCTTAAACATGCTGAAAGTGCAGGAAAACACAGAAATGTCTCAGAACTCAAAGTAATCTGTAAGAAAGTAAGAGACTCATATTTATTTAGCTTAGCTAGCTACAAAAAGCGTAGCTGTGCGTATCTGCCATCCTTCTGAGTACTGATTTAGAAAAATGCCCAAACTTTTGCGCGATGCCACAATTACAGTTTTCCTATCTTTCAAATTAATCAGGTAAAAAGCAAGTTAATGTACTTTTTTTGAAGAAGAAGAAGAAGAATGGCTATTTTTTTGTGCTTTCTGTATGTTTGTGTAT
The DNA here is from genome assembly GCF_029030835.1 of Brachyistius frenatus. Lineage (NCBI taxonomy): Eukaryota > Metazoa > Chordata > Actinopteri > Embiotocidae > Brachyistius > Brachyistius frenatus. The sequence continues at coordinate 5,823,562 of NW_027210617.1, forward strand.
TTTTTTTTTTTCATTTAAAAAATAAACAAAAAAATTGGCCATGGGTGCCCAGACTTTTGCATACCACAGCACAGCATTAAAGAAAATAAAGTAATAATAAAGATAGGATGTGAGAGCTGCTCTGTAAAGCCAAAGGGGGAAACAAGCAGGTTTGAATTTGTCAGAGTAAAAGTTAAGGAGCCATGATGAGCATTTTAGGAAGTCAGTCACTCGAAGGAAATCAGACTGTTTAATTAAAAAATACCATTCATGTCAATGTATTTCACAGTTATTGGGAAGGATGTTTTTCTTCTGCTATGTACCTCTGATGTTCAGGAAAAAAAACAAAGAAAGTGAAAAGCTTCTCTCATTGGCATATTGAATTATTAAAACTATTTGACACAAATGTTTGACACATTATGTCCTGTCAGCAGTGGTGAAATGTAGTGTAACTACACCGCAGTTGAGTATCTACATTTTCTACTTTCTGCACAGTTTCAGAGGAAAATAGGTGACATTATAATTGAACAATGCCCCCAGTTAGCATTTACAGACAATTAATATCTAATAAATTGTTTATTACACACTATAATCTAGTTATAAGCATGTGTTTATTAATATCTACAAGTGGTTCCAGTGGGCACCCATAAGTGGAGGCTAGCGTTTTTAGATAACAATACAGTAAAATGCATATTCTGTACACTAACAATTTAAAATGTCATTTTTTTTCCTGCCTACAACTATACATTATTGTGTTATAAACTGTTTATTAAATGGTTAGAGATCCTTATCAGTGCTAAATTAGATATTGTAAAGGGTTATCAGTCGGCTTACTTTGCAGATTAAAATGTAAGGAGTTGAATACAATACATATGAACATGATACATTGCACAATCTTAAACAACTCAACAATAATGCAAGGTACTTAAATTTAGCCTCAGCTACACCTGTAAAATAGGTTATGTATAATAATAATATTATAAATACTGCAAATGCTCCATAACGAGTACTTCTGATACTTGGTGGGTGCGTTGTGTTTGACACCAGCTGGTCAGCATTTAAATAGGCATGAACACATAATGTATTAATTGGGCAGCAATATCCAGGTGAAAGGAAACTTTGTGAGTCTCTCTCTCTGAGCAGCAGATGGTTATTCACTGTGTTATGTACGTCACAAGTGCCGGCCATTTAATTAGCAGAACGGAGTCAATTAGTCTAAAGATGATGAAACAGCAGCAAGATTTTAAACACCATAAGATGATAAGAAGCTGAATGGGCCAAGAGCCACAAGCAACTACTGGAGGTCAGTTACAGCATCACTCAACAGCTGCAGTGCTATAGTCTGTTCACAACGTGATACACACAAAAAATAAATACAAGAGAAAAAGTATAACTTATATTAAAGCTGCAATCCATTTATTATTAGCAAAGGTAATGTTGGTGGCAGAAATAACCCATCTATAAATAGTTTATTTTAACTGTACTACCAATTGGTCCGTCCAATAACTGGCTCAGTCACGGTTTCCTTTGAAGAAGCAGAAAAGAGACGACTAAGTGAGTGAAATGTAGTAACAGTTGTCCTGTGGGTGTAGGCCAGACAGCAGTGAAGTGACTATTGTACCATTGTGCCATCTGTACAGCACTAGCGACAACACTGTTGAAACACAGTTTAAACTCATGGCTGATTTTAAAATGATATTTATTCCTACACTGTACAGGACACACTACTACTAATGTTTGGTTAGTAAAAGGTGCACTAGACAGTCTACTATAGGCTATGCTAACGGTTCGCACTACGACAAATACCAGTTCAGTTTAAATTGCAGTGCTTCAGTATGTGTTTTGTCTGTTGCCATCACTTTTTAATAGGTTCATCCTCCCTTAGACGCCTGCTCCCCCAACCCCCAATTACACCCCCTGATGCCCGCTGCTCTGCCTTATATAATCCCTCTGTTGTGTCACTGCCATCTCATTCAGCACTCTATGCGAGATCTTTGGTCTACGTGTATTTTGTGTGTGTATTTTGCGTGTGTGCGTGTGTGTGGTGTATTAAGCCCGGCAGAGGAGCATTAAGCCAACTGGCTGACGTCGCTTACCAAGAACACCCAGAACTGCCCAACCAGAGAGTAGAGAAAGAGAACACGTGCATGTACTATGTGTATTTATTTTTGGGCTAAACCGTTTTATCTAAAACGTGAAGTAAGACTGATTTTTTTACAATAATGAAAAACTCTTCTTGGATAATGCATTTAAAGAGAAGATCAAGTGAGCCGCTAACACGCATACTGTACGTTTAGCAGACTGTACATCAGTATGAACATTGATTATTCTAAAGATTAAACTGAAATCAAAACATATTGCATCTACTCGGTCACAAAGTGCGAGCTTAGGAAAGTGAGACTGTAATTCAGCAAGTTATTGTTGTATATTTCCTATTTTTACAGCAGACTGGTGCACATATCCAGAGAGTAATCCGCAGTGCTTGTAGATTAGAGTAAATCCGTGTGCCAAAGGACATTTAATGAAAGTGCCTTACAATATCATGTGGACGTTGTTGTCATCGATGGCCACAGCTGCACTGACTTGCATGTGCTACTGTCTGTTCACAACGTGATGCACACAAAAATTAAATACAAGAGAAAAAGTACAATTTATATTAAAGCTGCAATCCATTAACTATTAGCAAAGGTAATGTTGGTGGCAGCAATAATATCATCAGCCCCCATGTAACCAGGAGAGATGGGTGAAATTCATTATTATTGCTTATTTACTCTCTGTGGAACAGTTAAGATATCAAATTGTGTTTGTTAGTGTCTTCTCAAAAACTGCTAAAATAATGATTCCAAGCCAGAAAATGACATGTTTGATTTAGATTTTAACCATATTTACAAGTCTACATGAACAAAAACACACTACTTAGTGAACTGTGTCGTCTTCTTGTGTACGGACTGAGTAAATATAATCAGGTTAAATAATATTCAATGAAAAGTCTGCAATGAAGCGGTAACTTCGCTATTTGAATATTGGATTCGTATGTTATTAAGTCACTTAGAAAAAGTTAATTACCTGCTTCAAAACTTTATTTTTTTTAAAGTTTTGTGTGTAAAATTGTTTATTGCAAAAACCGAAACAGTTTCGGCACTTTTTGAAACTTTCATACGCAACTCTGTTTGCAAGAAAAGGTTTTATGTAATTAAAGGGAGTAAAATCTCTGGAGCTTTAAATTGTCTTCAGTTTCTTGTGTAACTAAAATATGCAACGACATATGCAGTCACACAACACACTGAGTTTACATCTCACTCATTGACTGCCATTATCATCCCACACTTTTCGTCTCATTGTGTCGGTTCAGCAGCAGGATACTTTAGATAAATGAAGTTGCAGTGTAATTCTTGTTTATCTGATCGCACTGTGACCTTCCACTCTTCTGAACAGGCTTCCTATCTAATGTCTATCTCCCGCTAATAACATACACAGTTCACTGTCACCATCAGGGCAAAAGGCATTCCAGCTTTTCTCTCAACAACTCTTCTCTCCCTCTGTTGCTTTCTTCCCTCACTGGTGTTTCCCTCCTCCTTTCCTCTCTTCCATTCTTCAGGGAGTGTTTTTTCTCCTCTCCCTTCCTCTACCCTCATGGTGTTGAGAGAGTGTCAGAAGACAGTGGCAGTCTCTCTCTCTCCTCTCTCTCTCTCCTCTCTCTCTCCTCTCTCTCTCTCCCCTCTCTCTCTCTATGCATTCTGCAGAGCACTGGCAGACTTTAAAATGAGCTTTAGGAAGTGGGTCTAATCCAAGGTGATTTATCTAAATGGGACATTCATGTGTGTGTGTGTGCAATTCTACACTCATGCATGTGTGGCTCCACAGCATGTTTCTGCTCACACTGTGTGTGTGTGTGTGTGTGTGTGTGTGTGTGTGTGTGTGTGTGTGTGTGTGTGTGTGTGTGTGTGTGTGTGTGTGTGTGTGTGTGTGTGTGTGTGTGTGTGTGTGTGTGCACCCAGGCCTGTGTTTACTCCAGCATGTATTATTTGTAAGTGTGTGTGGGGGGGTGTGGATGTGTGTAAAAGCCTTAACAAAAGCATTGTTCATCGATGTCTCTCGGGTGAGCTTGTCCCTTTCATCTGTCCGCCCACAGACACACACACATACCACCAATGTTAAAACATTTATTAGCACGCTGTGCTAACCCACATCAGAGGTTAGGTTAGCAGGCTCTGACTTCTCCATTGTGTCCTGTCAGCGGGTGATGACTAAATCAGTCACGGCAGACATTCAGCCTCACTGCAGCTTCTCTTGCAGCCTGTTTCATCAGAGGGAGACTAGGAACAACAACTGCATAGTGCTGACCTTGAATTTGAGGTGTTTATATCTCTAAACACACACGTGTACAGTTATGTTCTGCCAGTGCGACTCAGTCGATCTTTATGAATCTTCCTGCCCGTTTGTTTTTCCTGCTCCAGACAGTTCAGACAGGTTTAAGACTCTTAAAACAGACTCAATCCTTTCCTACATCTGGCCATGCTTAAATCCCCTGGCCAACTCCCACTAAGGGATGGCACAGCAACATTTAGCTTAGCAAGGAGCAATCCCCGTTCAGATTCTGCCCTCCTCCTTCCTTCCATCTTACATCAGGTTAATTTCTACTCCTCTCTCATTCTTGTCATCTCTACCCATGTGCCCTTTCCACCTTTGCTCTATCAGACTCCAGTACAAAAATGAGCCCTTTTTGTCTTCCCTGTTTTTCTTCTTTCTTTCTTCTCTCCTTTGTCAATGTCCTTGTTCTGTTTTTTCTTTTCTTTTCTTCCCCTCTCTGCCAATGCCCTAGTGCCCTCTCTCTCTCTCTCTCTCTCTCTCTCTCTCTCTCTCATATTTCTCATTTCTCTCTCTCTCTCTCTCTCTCTCTCTCTCTTCCCATCTCTCCCTTCACTTCCCTTATTACTTCTATTCTCTCTCCTTCCTTTTCTCTACACCCCCCCCCCTCACCCTCTTTCCTAAGCAGTCTGTAACTGTAATGTTGCTGAAGAGAACACAGTGTGTCAGCCTGAATCAGACAGATGAGCTGGGAGTAGAGTAAGAGGCTGAGAGCACTGTCCCCCCCTCCACACACACACACACACACACACCATTCCTGCCCAAGTTGCTGTACAGAACCGACTACACACACAAATACCACGAACACACACATTCTCATTCTCACTGTTTCAACAAATGGCTGCATGGCGTGCATGAGTCAAAACACTGACTCCGTGATGCAATCTCAATAAAGGTCATGCTACTCACTGAAAAAAAAAATCACTAATACCAGCATTTTGAGAAATAAAAGCAACAAATTCAAAACTAATGTTCAACATCAACATACAGTAATTACAGTTATTTGAAAATCATTTGCTACTGTGATCAAACATGTTCGTTTGCCTCTGGACCACCGATATTTGATCCTTTAATATATATTAAAACAATTCAATGAAGGGCATTTGATAATGAGATATAATTTTTGTCTTAATATAAAGTCTTAAAATTAATGTTTACAACTTGTTAAAAAGCTGCAGCAAACTTCTGCAGGTGGCTGAAAGGGAAAATTCATCACTTTTTATGTGGGTGCCCAAATCATGTTGATAGTAAGTGTAGTCAGTTGAAGCAGTAACTTCCTCAATAAACTGTCCATGTCTTCAGGAACTTGTTGTTCTTACACCATCAGCAATGTCATTTGAAGTGCACAGTGACATACATGGTGGACGGAAGAACTGAACGCTAATTCAGGTGAATGGGTGGCCAGGGGGCATGGCGCTCAAAAACGAAACCTTGTTTTCTGCTCTTGTACTGCAACAAGCTACGTTGGTAGCAGTCCCCCTGCACAGGAAGGAAAATATGTTTCTAAAATGTGCCATTTAACATCACGTGTTTCATCTCACTATTGTTTTGCATCATGAAATGCGATGCAACAAAATGTTTTCTCTTGCCAGCAGCATGGCTGTTCGTAAACACCGGACCCCCGCAGCTCCTCTGTACCTCACTTACACACACACACACACACACACACACACACAGTGATGGAGAGGCCACCTAATGTGACTCCCAACTGTGAGCTGTCACCCTCCAATAGACATGTCTTTTTTATACTCTATATTAAAGGGGTCGAGCAGTCCACCCCCTGTAAGAGTTTTGTCTTGTGCTTGACAGCAGGGATGAGAGGAGGGCTGCAGAAGAGACAAGTCTAAAAAAAAAAAAAAAAAAAAGAAGGTTTCCAAGGACATTAACTCGCAGAAAAGGAAATGGAGAAAACCTGGTCAGACACTGCCTTAGACACATGCATTTGACTGTAAAACCTTCAGTTATAAGACCATCAAGATTTGTCCCATTACATCTCAGCAGGGAGAAGAAAGGAGACACAGGAGAGATTAACACAAAGGTCTGTTTGGATTAAAATGGTGACTTTGGGAGGATTTATGCTGCAAGACAACAGTTCCCTCCCTCCCCTTCTTTCACATCCCACCGAGTCTGGTGTTTATGTAGGGTCTCTTTGCGAGATTCAGGCCAGCAGGGGCGAACACAGCTCTCCAGGCAAGGAGTCTTCCTTGCACTCTGTGTGCCATGTGACACAACTACGCCCCCTGATTAACCAGGGCTACAAAGCTACAAACCTTATTTAAAAATACCCAGAGGAATTCCAGGAGAGCGGTGAAATCTGAGAGCCATGAATTATAAATACAACAGCCTGAGAGGAGAAGAGCAAGACGCCCACAGACACTCTCAATGTGAGTGACATGATGTTTGTGTGACTAAAGTCACACATAGCCACTGTCTCCCTACACATACAAAGAAATGGGCCAGACAAGTAGCGCAGCCAACATAAAACATACATCCCGTCCAAAAAGCTATGGAGAGTGGGTCTGCCAAACATACAAAAACACTATACCAAACCTGGCTGTGCCGTTTTACTGCAGCAACACTCTGCAGACAGGAGCAATTTGAGAGGGTTATGGCATCATCTCTTCAAGCGTGAAATCCGTAATGTGTACCCATTGCCAACTATAGAATTAAAGTAGATGTGATAAAAATAAAAATAAAGTAACTTCCCAAAAGTTTCGTGCCATCTGAGGTATCTAGTGGCAGAGTGAATTTGACACCTTCTGTTAAAACATGGCGGCTGGTACAAAAGTACTTTTTTGCTTTTTGCTTTGTTTGTATCACATTCTCTCAGATAGTTTAATGTAATTGGGGCATTTTTCATCTGTTACTATTAGTCTATTTCAGCATGATTACCTCCATTTGGTGATTATCATTAGCCTAAAGACCACTAATATGAAAAAATGTAAGGTGTCAAACCTGTATTTCCCTGTATTTATTAAAGAATAAAACATGTATCCAATGGACAAATATATGTAAATACGAAACAGCTTTCATTTAAACTATTGTTTACGAGCGCATACCAACAGATTTTGTTCACGACAAAAGTAAGCCGCATTTCATCATCTTCTCTAAGCCATTTGTTCTGTACCTATAGGCTGTCTTGCTGGCTCAGATCAACACATCCCACAACAGTGTTCCTTCACAGCAGCAACACTGGTTTATTTATGATACATGCAAGAATGCTAGAGTAGTAAGCAAGCTATTAGTAGACTTGTCACAATTATTACATAATCACCTGATGGCAAGTATTTGAGCTGACAGCAATCATTTTGCATAATCATTGTTACAGTTCATCTTAAAAACAAACAGCTGGATGACACTAACAGAAATGCCAGGTGTCCGTCACTATTTTCCACCATTTTCGATTTGAATACTGCTCTTTTACTGACTTCATCTCCTCACACCCTTTTTTTTTCTGCTGTGGCTTAATGGCACATGAGAGCAAAAGTAGCATCACCAATTGTTTATCTCAAGATGTTTAACTTCTAATATTTGACTGATTGCATTTTGATGAGCATCTGTTGACATTAATATCATGGATTTAGTTGGAAAGCCAAACACCACAGCCAATAAATGGCTCTCTTATTAAACTATGACTATACTTGTACTATAATAGTGGCATAAAAACAACATTAAAAGACAAACAAATTGCAATCATTTGTCTGACAGTTAATCGTTAACTTAAATTTCATGTCAGAAATAGTTGTCAGAAGAATGGATAATGATCAGGCAGCAATAACACATGCATATGAACAATACACCAAAAATACAACAAGTCCATCAAAATATAATATTTGTAATTGCCTCACAGTGCAACTTTTACGAACATTTTCTCACGCTAACGCTATAACAAGTCATAGTTATGGTTTACAGGAACCGACACTGCTGGTAGAAAACGGGCAACAAGTGGCCGTCTCCTGAAATAAAATTCAACACTTTATTGACCCACTGTAACACCCGGACCTCCTCCCTCTGTGGACTGGGCCACCGTTTACCAACATCACAAAAAAAAAAAGATTAGCACCTTACACACAAAATATGTGTTTCCTCACCGTCATCTCATCCTGAGTGTTAAGCTATTAAGAAAAAGAAAAAAATTCCACCCGCATCCGCTGTATACAACCCTGTATAACAATCTCCCTACTTTCCAACCCCTCACCCTGGTATTTAAAGAGCTTAAAGCCGATGAATAGTAAAGGCAGGAGCAGTGCAGCGTGGTGAGCAGAGCCCCAGCCTGTGGAAACAGGCCTCAGTGTGGATGACAGGCCTAACGAGCTAAATATAGCCTTCTGGGTTATCTCCTCTGTGGGCGCAGTGAGTCCGTTGTTGCTTCACATTATTTACGTGTCTGTGCGTGCACCCTCTCCCTCTATCTCTCTTTCTTTCATTTCACGCCCCCCCACACAAACACATCACTATCTCTTTCTCCTGCACTCTGCATTGCATACTCTTTTTTCTCTCTCCCTCTCTCTCTTCATTTCATCCCTTCACAGAATCTTTTTTTTTTTTTTCTCTCCACCCTCCATCTCTGCAACTCTATCCCCTGGTATCTCTCTCTCATTCCTTTTCAGCAGTTTTTTTTTTCCACTCTCCCTCTCTTTCCCTCTGTAGATCTCTCTTGTCTTTATCACTCTCTCCCTCTCCTCTTTTATTCTCTTTATCTCTGCCTCCCTTTGTATCCCTCCCTCCCTCCCTCAGCAGCTCCCCGTTTTTTCTTTTTTTTTCTTTTCTGTCTGACACTCTCTGAGCCTTTTTTTTTTTTCTCTCAAGCTATCTTTCCCTCTGAGCCTCTCTTTCTCTCTCATTTTCTCTCCCTCTCATTTCTGAGCCATGCCTGTGAAGTACCATAACACTGTGTTAGCCATGCACTACACCACAGCCTGAGCCGCCCTTGTTCTAATAATATAGCCGGGGTGCTAACCTATATGGATATGTCATCAGCATCTGCAGCTCCCTGACCTCCTGCAACAGGGAACATTTAAAGCCTGAATGTAAACAGGAGGATAACCTGTGTTTGTGACATTTGATATGCACAAAGTTCGATTAAATGTCACCCACTGTCCCTGTCTATGTAAAGACTCAGAAATGCATCTACGCTGGCATGCCATCACTCCTATTGTGTTGTGGATGTTTGTCTGAGCTGTTTGCTCCACACAGTAACTCTGTGAAACCACAGCTGAAATGGGGAGTGCCTGAGATTAGGGAAGTGGGTGTTTTGGAAAATCTGTGATTTTCAGGTTGTTGGTTTTTTTGTTTGTTTGTTTGTTTGTTCTGCACTGCACTTTATGAGCATGTGTGTATTGTTTTCTTTCCAACATTGAGAAGTGCAGTAAAGATATATTTGATAAAATGGGGTCTGTTTAACAACATTACATCTTTAAAGTGTGTTTAAGTAGCTTAGGATCGTCAACAAAGCCTCAACAAGTTTTTGGTTGTGCAATTGGTTGTTATGCAGTATGCCATTGATTTATGTGTGTATAGAGTGTATGCAACTGAGAGAAAATGTAATGATAAAGTTCCCATACTGGGCTGAGTATGTGCCAAATCATGGAAATACAGTGACGTTTATGAGGATATTCTGATTAACATGTAACTTAATTGTAACTCTGAATACCTGAATAACAAACTAATAACTTTAGAGAGATTATTTAACTTTTGGTGAACAGAGGCCACTTTGATCACAAGTGAAAATGGTACATTTTTCATTCCTTAAAAGATATGACTAAGAGGTGACCCTGACCCAAGAAAACCACAAACATGTGTCCTTTGAGTGTGTAAAAATCATATTATTTCTTATAAATTCAACTTTTCATTTCATTCATGTGAGGGTCAGAGTTTCTGCAAGTCATATGAATAACTGCTACACTGCTAGACAGTGTTATCATTGTGTCATAAGTACAAAAAAAACACCTTGAAAACTAAATTTTTCATTACATATTTATCCTATTTGGAGACAAATGTTCTGTAAGTGATATTTTCTCAACATCCAATACATGTCCTCATAAGGACAAGGCTGTGTGTAAGTGTAGTCCAATGAATGAGTGTGTTGTATCTCCAGTGTGTTTGTGTGTGGGTCTGTTTTTTATCTGTTGATCTCCTGCCTGTCTGTGTGCTTCTATATCCATTTGTCTGTCTGCCAGTTTGCCTGTCTGCTTGCTTTTCTCCCACACTCTCTCTGTTTGTCAGTCTATCTGCCTGTCTGGTTCTCCCTCTCTCTCACTCTCTCCCTCCCTCTCACTCCCTCCCTCTCTCTCTCTCTCTCCCTCTTTATGTCTATCCATCTGTGTGTCTATCTAGCTTACGGCCCTGATCCTGCCTGCTCTCCCAGGTTTATGAAATGCGAGCAGCTTAGCAGATGGTGCATATCGTATTCTGGTCGGCTCTGTGTGGGTTTTGTACCACAGACGAAGGCTTACGATACATGTGAGCCTTTAGTCGCACAGACACACCGACACGGGGAGCTCAGGCTGTTAGCGCAAGAGAAAACAGAGAAAAAGAAGAGCCAGAGAAACAGACTGAGCAGTATAGAAGGTTTGAAGGAGGAATAAAATATGGCAAGAGATATGGAAATAAAAAAGTATGTTTTGGAGAGAGGTACAACAGAGAGAAAGATAAACAGTGCGAGAGAAACACTGATAAACACTCACAATAACAAAGGTTTCTAAAACTACATTGTGGGAATTTGAGGCCTTGTTCCAATATTATAAATATTTAAGATACTAACCTCTACACACAACATGATTTTGAGAGTAAATAAATATCAGAAGTCGGATATGCATGTTGCGGATACATAGATGCTGGACGTTCATGATCGTTTAAATGTATCAACTTTTGTAGGTTAAAAAAAAAAATGACAGTACATTTATGGCTAATTAATCGGAATGGGATGAGAACGCACTTTTAAACAGAGAAGAAACAAAAAGAAAGAAATCTTGTAAAAGAGTGTGAGGAACAAAAGAAAAACACAGAGCCTCCACTAAAATAAACAATAAATGTCAATCCAGCTAATAAAAAAAGGCACAGACACATCTCCCTTCACTGTAATTCCTGTACAAGAAGCCATCAGACTCTTTTCAGAGTCTCTCAGTAGCCTGGTCGGACCAACGAATCACAGTGCAGCTCTGGTTAAAGTGTGATTGGACTCACCATGATGTAGTGCCTCTGCATTTCAGTCTTCTCGCTGGCCAGCTTCTCACACTCCAGCTTCAGGCTGCACAAGGACGAAAAAGGACACGCACAAGGATTAAATGGTTTATTTGCAGCCAGTGAAATGAATTATAATTTCCACAGGACTGTAGATATTGCAGGGGTCAAACACAGTTAAGGGGCCTGTAAGGATACTGAAAAAAAATGAGTGATAGCTGGGCTACTTGTCACTGGGGAAAGGGACACAGAAGAATCTTAACTTTAAGGGATCAACATCCAGCAGGGTGTGTCTTATTCTCAACTGCACTTCATCACACACACAGCACATAAGTGTGGGAGGTGTCTGTATATGATGTCTACATTGCTGTATAAAGAGTTTCTGCTGTCTCTAAATTATATAGTTTCTGGTCAGGTTTGAGTCTTTTTTATTGTATTCTGCATTATTCGTGCACTACGTCTGGGTTTAGATGTTGTCAGATTTACTGTCAACTGTGTTTCAAATTCACTGCACAAGTCAATAATGGATTAAATAAAGCAAAAACCTTGCAAATGGGAGCTTCTCAAAATCCCCTAATTATTTAAGGAAGACTTCTTTGCACGTGCATTATTAACATACATCTGTCGTACACTGTTTGACCTGTCATATTATGGTGGGAAAAGCTTTGAGTTTAAAAGCCAATGTTAAAAAAAAAAGTCAGATTTATTATTTTGAAAAGCTACAGCGTCATGCTCTTTGTTTTTGTATAATTATGCGTGTCACAGAAGTGTTGATGTAGCACAGCCGGCTGTTCTTTCATTCTGTCCACTGAGGTGTGAGTAGGAGGCTGGATATTTTAACCAACAACTGTATCTCTCATAGCCAAGGTCCCTTCTGGTCAGCCATATATATGGAGCCATCAGTGACCTCCAGCTATAGAAAATTGTTGGAAACTGCAATCAAAATTTCAGTTACCACAAACTGAGATTTTACCACAAAAATGTGTTTGACAAGAGCAAGTAGAAGGAATAAAGAGAAATCATATGCCCTATTTTAAGATCAGATGAGATATATTTGTTTGATTTTAATAATGTCATGTCAAGGTTGATGCCCCATGCCTTTTAGGAAAGAAGGTGGTACATGGTTTTAGGTAAAGACAGTAAGAATGAACTCAGGTACACCTCCCAATCACCTTCCCATATTGTGTACTACATATTAAAGGAAAACGCTCATCTACAGTCATGCTTAAAGCTGCAATTATTAGTCGATTAATCGATTAGTTGAACAACAAAAGTTTTTGCCACCAACAATTTGGATAGTTGACGAATCAGTCTGAATCATTTCATAAAAGAAATTGCTAAACTTCTTAGGTTCCAGCTTCTTAAATGTGAATATTTTCTGGCTCCTTTAGTCTTCCATTATGTGAAACTGAATATTTTCGGTTGTGGATTGTTGGTCGGGACAAAACAAGCCATTTTAGACTGCACCTTCAGCTTAGGAAAACACTGGTCGACAATTTTTCCTATTTTCTAACATTTTAAAGACCAAACAGCTGATCGATTATTGAAGAAAATAATCAACAGATTATTTGACAATGAAAATAATTGTTATTTGAAACCCTAATTTGTCATATTATCTTCATTGATTCATATATTCAAGAATTCAACAGTCACTTCCACTGAGCTGAATTACAATGTGTTATTTCAATATTAAAACATGTGCAAGTATAACACTGGTTCTAAATTCCTGTTGTTTGAGACACAAAAACAATGAAACCATGTTGACAACTGACATTTATGAAGTAAATTTTGATTATTTTAATACATCTGAGTATGTGTATGCATGTATATGAACAGGATGTGTCGTGTGTGTGTGTACCTGTGATACTGAGCCTGGAGGAACTGAAATTCCTCCTTGATTCGGTCCAGGGTTTCCAGGACTGTGAACTTGAAAGACTGGCCAGGCTGCAATGGGACCTGCAGAAAAAAAGAAAGAAATTAGAAAAGAAAGTGTGCGTGTGCCTATTCAACAGAAGATTGTATGCGGTCTCTATGTTGTATTTATATTTGAGTGCGTGTTGTATGTGTGTGGAAGAAACGGTGCATGCATGTGTGTGTGTGTGTGTGTGTGTGTGTGTGCGCGCGTGTGTGTCAGGGAGCAAGGCTAGGGGAGAAAAAAAGCCAAGATGAAAGTGAGAGGGAAGGTCACTTCCCCTTCCCACACATCATAAAGCCTTGTCCTCTCTCTCTCTGTTCTCCTCCTCCTCTAATGACTCTTCCTCCTTCCCTCCACTGCCTCCGTCCTTTCTTCCTCTCCTCTCCCTCTCCTTTGCTTCCACATTAGCATCCTCTCCACTCTGCCAGGTTGCTAATGTATTCCAGGCTACAAAGAGCTGAGAAGGGAGGCAACATCAAATGAATAACTTATAGGGAATCACGGCACCGTCTCTCACCTGCTAAAAGCTAAAGAAGGCCCAACAAAACAAGCAGCTCCCAGGGGTCCACCACCACCAGCCCTCCATGTCTGTCTAAAGCGCTCTCGACAGCAGCCCTCCTCCTCTGTAGTCTTCATGAAGTTTGAGAAACAAGGGCACTGTTGATGTTTTTGATGCTGTAGTTGTTTTGTTTGGGGATGCAGCTGGAGTAAGCAGAAGTGGTTGTTTTTCTTTTTTTGACATAGTCAATTCTCAGTGGAGATTTTATGAAGCAAGGTACCATCTTTTTTTTTTTTTTTAGATTCTTCTCGCTTCTCCTCCCAATTTGGATTGGCTAATTTTTTTCTGCAGGATGGGACTCCTACTGTAAGCCAGGGGGAGATGCAGACTGCCAGGTGTCTCTGCTACTTCTTCTCAGTCACCCGTCAGTGAGCAGCTTCACCAGGAGCACTGAGGTTCACATCCTCTCTGTTAGCTCTGCCTATATTACACAGAGATCTAAGTAAGCAGAAAAAACTGAACTAGTTCAACAATGTTCAAGTTTAGTGATGTCATATTTGTGTCAAATGCTTTTTAGTTGCTGTGATTGTCTAAATCAAGTTTACTTATATAATGATTTGGACTGCTTTGAAAATATCCATTTGCTCATACGTTTACGAATCCATGCATCCGTCCATCTACTCATCCAACCATCCACACCGAATGTCACCATGCAGTCACTCCAGTGCAGCTGGGTGGCTATCGGGCCACAGCTACGGCTAAAAGATTGGCGGTTTCAGTGGCGGGGCTTCATTAGTCTAGACAAGCACAATTCAATTAGATTTCAATTAGTCTGACGGTGGAGGTCAGAGACGCGGTGGGTTCCCCAGTAATTAATCCGCGGAGCCGAGCTGAGCCCAAGCTAAACTGAGCTGAGGCAGACATAGTGGGGGCATCTAAATGGCTGGATGGGCACATTGCACACAAACCCTCTATGTGTGTGTGTGTGTGTGTGTGTGTGGGGGGGGGGGTGGTAGGGAATGGGGAGTGGGATAGATAGGGGTGTCTGCCAACAGCTCCCCACTGACCTTGATTCACACCACGCACACACTCAGTGGGGGAGGGGAGGAGGAAGAGTGAGGGGGAGGAGGGGGGCTAGATAGCGATCTGGCACAGCAGATACCCACATACACACCACCCACAACAGCCATAAGCACATTGACAAAAAAAATACATAAACAAACAAACACACACTACTGCACATGCAGTACACACCATCACAGAGAGCGCACACAAACCCACAGAGGGAGGGTACAGATAGAGGGATGGATTGACAAGGGAGAAAAGTCAGAATAGACAGATACTCATCTGACAGACAGAGGGATGGATGGACCGAGGGATGGAGGGAGTGATAGACTAGTCTGACATTCTTACAGAGGAATGAAAGTACGAGCAGAGAGACAGACGATGAAAGAGTGGTGTGGCTGCTGACGGAGAGAGATAGCCAGCCATTCATCCTTCTGACACTGAGGGGAAGAGGATGACGAGATGGGGGGAGAGAGAGAGAGCGAGAGAGTCGTGCTGTCTTTGCTGTAGTCAACACAGCCCGGTCACTCCACCCTGTGCACTGTCCATCGGCCTGTGGTAATACTGCTCCCACCATCTGCTGCCATGCACACATGAACACACAGACATGTGAATGCACACAGACAAAGTGCTGCTGGCGGGTTACATCAGCAGCACTAAGTCATATAACAAAGCCCGTAGTCACAGATCAGGATTATACAAGAGATCCACGACTCTCAACCGACGGTGTCGACATGGCGTCTTGTGCAGTGCGCTGATGAGAGAGATTTGAATTCCTTTCATCTGTTGGACAAAAACTCCAAAAATGTCTTACTTTTGATTTGCCAGTTGCACCTTTTTGAATGAGTTTCATAGACCCTGGAGCTATGAAACTTCTTATGAGCAAAAAGGAAATGAAAAATCAAAAAAAAATAAAATAAAATAAAAAAAGTGATTTACAAGGTCCTCAGGCAAAAGGAGAAATATTCCCTGCTTGTGCTGAGCTCTGTCTGTCAGGATAAAAACGACCAGTATGGAGCGCTGGTATCAAATTAGTTCATGCTTAATAGCAACAACAGGAGAGTCGGTGTCTTACTCAAGAGCACTTGAGCCGGTAAGACTAAAACTGAGCCGTAAGCCACATGAGCTGTATGTGCTATAGTTCTGCAATGTTTACAAAGATGGACGCATCAGCAAGTCAAGCCGTATGTCCACCAGAACAAACATTTGTTGTTGGACTGTATGTGTGTTTCATCTCTCCTGTATGGCGACAGATGGCAGCCCAGACTGTTAGGGGTCCAATAGCACGTCACAAAGGGCCAAAAAAACAGCCTACTGCCTCCTGTGTTTTCTTGTGTGTGTGTGTGTACCATATCATCCAGCATAGGGGATCCTGAAACCCAAAACTGATCCGGTTAATCTAGGAGGTGGAGGAGGGGAGAGGAAGCGATATAAAAGGTCACACACACACCATGTGGGACAGCAGTCAATCACAATTTGGGCGAGCTGGCACGGGCAAGCAGAGAATTAGGAAGGATTATCTATGGGGGGAGGGAGAGGCGTGGTGGTTCAAGCCTATTTTACTTCATCACATGAGGGGACGGGCGGAGGCGAGACCCACTGCCCATAACCATCACCTTTGTCAGTGTTGGTCAGTCTGTCTGTGCTTTCAGCTGCTTGTCTGTCGTGAGTTTGATCACAAGACTTGAGTGAGACGGACGTGATAACACATATAAAGCATGTTTGATGAAATGACACTTATTATTATTTGAAACTACGTTTAAGCATCACAATTAATGCTGCCCTTTGAAGTTAAGTTTATGTTTAGTGTTACTCTACCAAAAAAAAAAATTAATAAAAAAAAAATTGTATTTTTGAAGTCAAAGAAAAAACAACATTTGCAAAGCAGGGTTGTTTTTTTTGCATATTGAAAATCCTGTATTGTTTATATCCACGTTTACTTGCTTTTAACTGCATCTGTGGGCGCATTGTTCTTCCTCTTTGCACTTCATCACAGCTAAATGTCTGTCAGAAGAATAGTATGAAACCAACTGCAGGTTATGAATCACACCACCAGCTTGGTCTGTGAATCCTTTTGAGTGTTAACATTATAAACATAGCAGGAACGCGATCATAAAAACATTATTCCACCGGTTAAAACTTTGCAGCGCAAATTTAGTTCCATCATGTTTGCATTTTCTTTTTCTTTCATAATGTGAAAGAGGCAGTATCACCAAATCTTGTGTGGCCTTTACTAACTGCCAATCAGCAAATGTCACAAGTCAGTGACGGTGTGCACAAACACACAATATCTTTTATGCTAAACATATTAATGAGTGGGGAATTTACAGAGACGGGCCGTTTAAAGATAAGTGCCTTCTTCACAACTATGGCAGGTATATCTTTCACATGGTAAAAACTTTACCTTCGATTGCATTAACGTAGCTGTTTGTCATACTTTCACTGTCTGAATATTAGGTCAGTCGGGTTCAGCGCATCTCTCTGTCTGTCTTCCAGTCACATGGACATCTTTTGTTCAAACAGCTGCCTGTTTTTCCACTACTGGCAGTGGCTGCACACGAGAGGCAGCAACTGTGAAACAGATGCAGGTCTGCAAGTGATTGGGAAAGAAATGATTCTATCTGTCTGCTTGTCTTCTCCGCCTATCTGTTTAGCCCCTGGCATGCTTTCTAGCAACACATGAGCATTCACACGGTATAAGCAGGCATGCCTATGCATGGATGCGTTCATTTGAACAAAACACCCACAAAACATTTTCCCTTTCTTCTGCCCTTTCTCTTGCTGCGCCACCTCATTCTTCCCTCTGTTTTCTTTTCTTTTGCTCTTCGCTTCTTCTTCTCACTCCCTTTGTTCTTCCTTTTTCCTCGTGTCTCTCCGAGACAAGCAGAGACACATTCAGCGCATGAAATAATAATTGGCTTGTGAAATATTTAGGAAAAAGGCACATGAATAGATGAGAAATGCCAAGTCTGGTAGAGGAGTGTCTTGTGTGTGTGTGTGTGTGTGTGTGTGTGTGTGTGTGTGTGTGTGTGTGTGTGTGTGGAAGTGTTTGTGTCAGCTGAAGTGAGCAGCAATGAACATAAGCCACATCTCATTGGTTTAGACTGTGTGTGGATAATAGAATGAAGGAAGGCTGAAGGGAAGAAATGCAACTTACATATCAGCCTTCATACTTTCCTTTTTGTATATCATACACAGTTTTGCCTGCATTTCCACAGACCACTCAAAGGTGTTGATCTCTTATTGTGCTGAGAACCAGCGAACATATTCTGCCAGTTATTCAGTTTTAAGGCATTAACACTGACTAATCAGTTAACAAACCAACACTCAGTCAGTCATCAAATGAGGGCAAAACGCTAGTAAACCTGGAGTCAAACAGACAGTCATTCAGACAGCCAGTAAGTTCACTGGTTAACCAGTCAGCAACTCAGCCATAAGTCCATCAGACAGCTAGCCAGTTAATGCTGCAGCTCACCAGTTAATGCTGCAGCTCACCAGTCAGCCACTAAGCCAGCGGTGGATTACAAATCAGGGAAAGATTGGCAGCCAAATGAGTCTCTGGACGCCGGCCAAGCCTCGCTCTGATCATTTCTTTTAATGGCAAAGAAAAGACCACAGAACACAGGATTTGAGGATAGAAAATGGCCCGTTTTTAATCAGGAAGCAGAGTTAATCTGGGTGGCTGTGGATGTCTGATCAGAAGTTGTTGGTTGCTTGTATGACTTTTTGCTTCTGTGGCAGGTCATCTCACTGCAGCTGTATTGTTCTTACTTGACTTTTTGCCATTTAAAGGAGTTGCTTTTGAAATGCTTTTGAAATGAAATGTAAACAAGATGGGGATAATGGAAAGGAGGCGAGAATGTCATCTGTGGGAGATGACGGCAATCCGCTGTGCTGTTTACCATACATGGCTTTCATTACAGCCACGAATGTTTGAGAAAAAACAAACTGCCTGACAGCTGTATGCCTCAGAAAAAAAAAGAGACAAGGCCAGTGTGTATTTGCAAGCAAATGCCACACATTTTCATGTAAACAAAAACCTCATACAAATGAACTAATAACTAGTTAAGTACTGGTACAATGACAACAAAATGAAGTCACAAATTACATCACGTGCACATTAATACACACACACACAACAGAATCGAACTTCAAACACACAGAAATACTCTTATAAGGGTCTTTGACTTCATTAATGAAGCATACGAGATTTCTGTGGCCACATGTTTGGCATTATTTTGGTTTACTTGGCCACAAAGTACTTACCCTTTAAATGGCCAAAGCAGAAGGAAGTTCACAGATGATTTTAGATTTTGGTTGGGACAATTTTTCCATCAGCTTTGTTAATTTGTCCACACACACACACACACACACACACACACACACACACACACACACACAGCTTTACTTCTTAAGCACATCCTCTTTTATTTTCCTCTTGCCCTCCAAACAAACACAACTCTAAATAATAATTTAACAGGCAAACCTTCCCGGACTCTGCAGCTTTAGGTGAATGTGCAGAGAACAGGAGCCTGCATGTGAGCGAGAGAGGGTGCTTGTTTGTGAGGGTGCTGAAAAAAAAAAAAATCTAATGATTTAAACACATACTGCGTGTGCATGTGCGTGTGAGCGCGCATTGGAGTCTGATCAGAATCCTGTCTGTCAGCTAGCAGTTATTGACATTTCTGTTAACCAAGAAAACACACAGTAATTCCTCCCTCCCTCCCTCCCCCCTTTTTCTCTCTCCCTCACCGGGGTGTGGCAGCCAATCAAGGGCTTGTACATTCACAGCAACAGTCGAGGTCGGACTGGGACATGATTTATTGTTATTGTTGCTGGAACACAGTGCGCACCCACACAAACCACCACTGCTCTGTTTTCCTCTTCCAGACACACGCACACACTTTAACAGCTGCACGTACCGTGTGCACACACACACACTCACAAGCTCCTTTACAGAAACACAAGGACAAATACAAACATGTGCAAAAATGGCATTTTCGATGTTTAGATTCTTATCCATCGTGCAATGTTAGCATGGCGTCTGATTGGCCCCTTTCCTTGTGCAGCAGGTCAACAACCACAAACATGCAGCCAGAGAGATGAAGAACTATTTTCAGCAACAAGAAGAACAAAGAGTCCTGCAACAGATCATTTGGTCCTGATCCCGACATCATGGAGTCAGTATGGGATTACATGACGAGACAGAAGACGGGGAGACAGCAGGAATCCACAGAGGAACTGTGGCGAGTTCTCCGAGGTACATGGAACGACCTACCTGACTAGTACCTTGAATTTGAAGTACGTTGCATGAAGTTAATTGATAAATCATAAGAATTGTAGCCTTGCAGTTGTTTGCCTCCACCAAACGGCAGAACTGCAGTTTATTTTCATGATTTGTAACGAAGGAATATAAATATATAAAAGTTATTTGACTTTGCTGATGTTCTGCTGTATTTGTATAATTCGTCGAGAGAGAAAAAACTGAATCAACTTCCTTGTAAATATTCACATGCCTGGCCAATAAAGCTGATTGACAGTAGACAATCCTTCAAATATAGATTTTGCTGCAAAGAAGCTACAAATTCCACAATGTGGTTCATTCAAACACATCAACCTGACAAAGCAGCACAGTTTCAAGGTGGACATCAAAGACTAGCATCATCGACTCAGTCTCCGAGCAAACATTAAACACGGTTACAATCTCCCCCTTCCTTCCTCAGTTATAACGTTATTTATGGCCAGAAAAGTGTTTTTGCAAAAAAACTGGGATGTCACAGTGAACATTTAGCACATTTTGTCATAATATCCATATGAATTCATAAGTTATAGCCACAAATATGCTGTGTGAGGTCACAGTGCCCTTTAACTACCAAAGTCTACTCAGTTCATCCTTGAGTCCAAGTGAACATGTGTGCCAAATTTGAAGAAATCCCTTCAGGGGGTTTCTGCGCTTTTACGTTTGGTAAAATGGGTCATACCTCCGTACCTACGGACAACTTTAAAATAAAACACCTCCGGCCACGACTGTTGCCTTGACAAAAACTGTTCATTATTTTTGAAAGCATCCTCACTTTAATCGTAGTGCCTAAAACTTTTGCACAGTGGTACACACACACACACCAAGACACTTAACACTTAAGAGCAAATGCACGCCCTAAACAAAAATAAACCTCACACTGGAGATCTACACACAAATAAACACACTTTTACACACATCTAAGTCAACAAACAAGGCAACACAATGCAAATACAAGTGTGTATACCCTCACAAAGGACTAAGGGGACATACACACGTGAAAAGGAAATCACACACTGCAAAAACACATATTAAACAAAAAACATACCTCTCACAAATCCTCAGACACACACACACACACACACACTTCTGATAACGGTTGCCACAAAAATCCAGTGGAACCAATTACGGCTGTGCTCGCCTGGCAAATCAGCCCTCAGTTTTAACCCTTCCCCACCGCAGGGTGAGGAGAACAAAGTGTGTTCGAGTCTGCACTTTCCATGTTTATACTGAAGCTACCTTGGTTATCACCTCCAAAAGGGACACAGAGGAGATGAAAGGAGCGGCATTGAAAGCACGCTGATGAGAATAAGGCCATGATGTCCGACTGACAGCAGCAAGGAAGGACACATCAGGCCCACCGCATAAACCATCCATCAAGAAATTAACTACAAAGCAAGTATGTTTTACATGACTTGATTATGTCCTTCTTTTTTCTTTTCAAAGTATCCAGTCAATTATATGATATTAAGGAGGAAGAAACTTGAGGAAACTTACATTTACCCCAAATCCAACACCTGCAACAATTCATCACTCCTTCTGTTCAGTTAAAGTTACATTATCATCTTGTGGAAATGCAGTTGAGAGTCACGACTATTTTGAAAACGGTTGGCTTGGTGTGATCAAGAACGATCTTATTTTCAACAATCACAGTCTGCTGCATTATGCAACAAAGCTTATATTGTCCTTTTAATGGCATTCCACCGTGCTTATGGTTTGGCTTCAGATTCATATTTACTGGCAACAAACTTTAGCTCTCTAATGCAATGCTTTCTGGCAGTCAACTAGTTTGGAACTATTGGAGTTTCCTTGAATGCAGCAGCAAAGAGAGTTTTGATTGGGATCCCTGCCTGCAACAACCATGCCACGTGGCTGTGGCAAAAACATTTAAGGCAATGAGCTTATTACTGCAAAATATTACTTGACTCAAGCAAATTTTAAGCCTCTGCAAGTTCCTTTTTTTATATATATAAATTGAAATAAACGGAAAGTATTGGATAACCGAAAACTGGTAAATCTCTCTCTAAACTAGCAAAACAAAATACTTTGGCATGTAAATTATATGCAAATTATAGTAAACTGATTAAAACATGGAAAAAAAACTGGTAAGGTCCTATCAGGTATTATATTATGTACTTTTCAGAACTGAATTTAAACCCTGGATGTAAATCCCCGCCCAAAAAAACAAAACAAAAATCA
The DNA here is from genome assembly GCF_029030835.1 of Brachyistius frenatus. Classification (NCBI taxonomy): domain Eukaryota; kingdom Metazoa; phylum Chordata; class Actinopteri; family Embiotocidae; genus Brachyistius; species Brachyistius frenatus. Next base: position 5,846,068 of record NW_027210617.1, read on the forward strand.
AGACCTATATTTACTATGAAATCAAGACAACCAAGGTATCAAAACAACGAACTGGTATGAAAAGCAACAACAGGAATTTTATATTCGAGATACACTTCGAAAAGTATATATATAAACTACCTGCACAACAGGATCATAGCTTACAGGTAACTTTGTATTGCATGTGTACATGTATACACACACAGAGGCACAGAACTACAAACACACTAATGTATGACAATGCAGGCAAATACACACATGCATGCCTGTGCACACACACACAACTGTTCTTTGCACCCTCACACCTCTCCACAGATCACATTTCATAGCAACACCAGAAATAAAGTTCCACTGGCAGAGGAGGGCTGCAGAGGAAGAAGGAGAGGGAGAGAGAGAGAGAGAGAGGGGAAATATAGAAGGAGAAAAACAGGAGAGAGACAGAAAGAGCGAGATAGAGGCTATCGATTGGTTGGAGTTGGCGCAATCTGGGATTGAACTTTATCACAAACGCAGGGCATCGCAGCAGGAAGCTCTCTGATTCGCCTCTAAAAGAGAGAACAGAGGAATGTTTCACACTATTCTTCCTTCGCATCTCTCATTCATTTTCATTTCTCTTTCCACCCCCGGCCGTGCCTTTTTAAAAGAATTCTTTCTGTCTCTCTTCTTTTTTTAATGTATTTCTTGGCTCTTACATCTTTCACTTTCTCCCTTTGTTTTTCACTTCTCTCTGTTTTTCTCAGCATCTTTGTCTCCCTTCTTTTCCAGCGGCTGGCTTATTAGCATTCTCTCTGTACATATAATTGATTCCTCATGCCTTCCTCTTGTGAAAATGTCATTCATAATTCTGTGTGATAGCTGGTTGGCTGGCTGGCTGGCTAGTTGGCTGGATGGGTGGCTGACTGAGTGGTTGGCTGGCTGTGTGACTGTGAGGCAAAGTGGCCACTGACCCATTTGTAGCAGATACAAAGAGACTGACAACCAAATCTGATTATAGCAACCAGACCGGGGCCCTTGTGAAACGACTGGCCTAAGCCAGACTGAGCCTAAGCTGTCATCCATCCTTCTGTGCTTTTTAGTCTACGTATTTAACCTTTATTTTACTCTGGCAGGTAAATTAATGGCAAATTCTCACTGCTGAGGGTGGGTGAAACTGAAGGAGGGAAGGGACTTTAAAGCGGTATTAGAGGGGAAGTACTTGTGCACTCACGACCTTTCTTTGTGGTAATGGAAATGAATTAAGTAGAATTTAACTATCAATTAAACAGTCTGTGTGTGTGTGTGTGTGTGTGTGTGTGTGTGTGTGTGTGTGTGTGTGTGTGTGTGTGTTTGCTTAGCAACAGAAATGAGCAAATGGACAGCTGAGGGCCAGACTGACTCCTATGACACATGCACACACACATTAATGCAGCCTAATCTATTCTCTCACACATATTGCCATGCATGCAAAGACTATCACACCTGAATATATTATATAGCTATATCTATCTATCTAGATATCTTTCCATAAAGAATTATGTAAATATCTATATATATGTATATATATATATATATATACACACACATGCATACATGTGGCTGAGAACTGCAGATTGAGGTATATGCCACCTATACAGCAAACCATCAACAAGATCTCAAAGGCATCAGGTCGCAGCTGACAGAGAGGGAGGTTGTGCACTTGTGTGTGTGTGTGTGTGTGTGTGTGTGTGTGTGTGTGTGTGTGTGTGTGTGTGTGTGTGTGTGTGTGTGCATAACAGGGAATCTCTCAGCCAAAACACCCCCCTCCCCCCTCCCATCACATCTCACTCTTCATGTTACAGTACAGTGTCTATAACTAAACAAGCAGAAAGAGACAGACAGAAGGACACAGAGTCAGAAACAAGGTGAGGCCAAGAAGTAGAAAGAAAAGAAAGGAAGAAAGTCACAAAATTAGAGAAGTACAGAAGCGAGAAAAGACAGAAGGACACAGACAAGGAGTGACAAGGTGATTCTGAGCCATAAAAAGCGACACACGGATAGGAGTTGAGAGACGGAGAGACAGACAGAAAAGTCAGACAGACAGGAAAAAGAGACATAAGGAGGTACTTACCGGATGCCTGCCCTGAGGGTACATGATCCCAGGAGAGGAGAGGCTGCCAGTCCGTTTGATGGCCAGGTTAGTCCCCTGGCCCTCCACTCCTCTGCCCTCCACCGGTTACACAGCCACGCACACACAAACCCACACACACTCAATAAGTCCAGTCCCTCTTTACTCTTCCTCCTTTTCTTCTTTGCTCTCAGTCTCTGCGTATCGTTCAATGTGAATTGCTGTTGACACACAACTGAAGAACACTCAGTCCGTCGATTTGTTTAATCCAACAATGTCATGATAAAACAGCAGACTTTACCTCCTTCTTCTTCTTTCCCCCCTCAGTGAAACCAAAGTCTCAGTTTCTTCTCCTCAATTCCCACTCCGCCTCCTCGTCTTCCTCACAGTGTCTCTCCCTTTTTCTCACCCTGTGATCAGTCAAGGTCCACACGTAGTGACATGAAACAGAGAATCTCATCCAGGCAGGCTTTTTCTACTTCTCCTCCTCCTCCGCTCTTCTCCTCGTGCTCCTTCACCCAGCGGTCCAATGGCGAAACATGCAAACATAAACACACACTCAGCTCGACCAAATAGTCTCCTTCTCTGCCTTTTCTTCCTCTTCACCCTCTCTCTGACACACTGGAGCCTCTGCCTTGACTGCTGCCGCAGAAAAGAAGAAGGAGAAGAAAGAGGAGAAGAAAAAGAAGAAGAAGAAGAAGAAGGGAGGAAGGGAGGAGAGAAAAGAGAGAGAGAGAGAGAAAGAGAGAGAGCTTTGTTTTTAATCTAAATGTGGAAAAAAAAACGCAAGAGGAAAGCAGGAAAGAACAGCAGGTCAGTGGAGGATCCAGCGGGCTTTTCAGCAGCAAGCCCTAGACTGTAATATATTGTGCCTGTTGGCTTCAACACAAACACGACAGGCTGCTAAAGCTCCTCTTAAGGTGGAACCGAGCAGATAGAGACACCCAGTCACACACACTGAGGGAGAGAGAGGAGGAGAGAGAGGCAAGAGAAGGATCCCTTTTCAATTGTGGTCAGACTGACAAAGCAATCAGTCACGCACAAAGACTCAAACTGATATGAATCGAGATTCAAACACACAAACACTCCGACACTCATGCACACAGTCATGACAACTATGTGGACACACTCAAAATGAGGCACACTTGCAGTTGCGCACACACACACACACACACACACACATAACTCTGAGTGATACGTTTATTAGCCAGTTTACACGTTGCATTAAAATGCGTCCTGGATGATTGGACAGCCATCCAATCATGATCACAAATCCAGGTGTAAACACACTCTGGAAGCACTGAACGATGCTACTGATACGGTTTCTCAAATCCCCTCGGGAAATGGTCTGCGAAGCACTAAGTCCAGATGATGTCAAGTGCACATGCATCAGAACAAAGTTCAAACCATAACTCGTCACTATCTAAACATCATCACAGAAATACTCACCATAAATGAATGTTTATTAGCTTCATGTCTAAAGGTCTAAAAACAGAACCATTAAATTGGTGTTTTCTGCATTGAAGATTGAATTTGAGCTACCATGGACAAACACGCACGACCAAAACACCAAAACCAAGTTGATCCAGATGGCACAATCAATAAAAACTGCCGCGTGTTTTCTAGAGCTGTTCATCAACACTCACCCAGATTTTGACCTGAATTCAACTCCTATAAACCAGTGTGGTGGCGGGGTGTGGTTAGCTCAGCTGCAGGGGATAGAGAGTGGGAGGAGTGGTTCAGGGAACAGTGCCGGGCAGGTGTAATGAGCACAGCTGAGCCGAATACGGACTGATGAGCACAGCTGAGCTGGATGTGGACTAATGAGCTCTCCCCTATAAAAGGAGCAGGGAGAAGGAGGACCAGGGGAGGAAGTGGTTACACGAGTGCATGGTGTATGGGCCGGGCAAATAAAAGCATTTTACACCTGAACGTAAGGCTGAGCGCGTCATCTGTGTCCAGGAGAGACCCTGGTCGCACCAATCTTGCTACAGTGGCGCCCACTGTGGGGGCATGGACACGGGTGAACAGCAGAGCGGAATGCCGACGCAGCCGATCGTCGTGTTAGGGCAGATGCTGGGCGGGATCGCAGCGATGCAGCGTGATCAGGCGGAGGCGAGCCGCCAGCTCCTGGGCACGTTGCAGGCCCAAGCCGAGCGACAGACCCGCGCCTGGGAACAGCTAGCGGCCCGGCCAGCGGCGGCCCCACCAGCGGCAGGACCGGCGTCCTTTGCAGGGGTGGCCATGCACAAGATGACGCCGGCGGATGACGTACAGGCCTTTATGGACATGTTCGAGTTGATGGCGGAGGCATGTGCCTGGCCGGCGGCGGAGTGGACAGTGCGACTCCTGCCTCTCCTGACAGGGGAGGCGCAGACAGTGGCTCTGGGGCTGCCTCCCGAGTCCCGACGACAGTACACGGACATGAAAAGAGTCATTATGGACCGGCTCGGCCTGTCCCCGGAGGACCACAGGAGGAGCTTCCGGGAGGCTAGGCTGGGGCCCGGGGACCGGCCATTCGCCTTCGCTCAGCGATTGAGGGACTCGGTGACCAGATGGCTGCAGCCGGAGAGCGCCGGAGGAGCGCCGGCGATGGTGGACAAGATCGTGGGGGAGCAGTTCACGGAGGGATTGCCGGCCAGGACAGCGGCATGGGTCCGCTGCCACCGTCCGGCGACGCTAGAGGCCGTCATCACCCTTGCCAAGGACCACCTCGCGGTTTATCCCAGCAGGCAGGGGGATGGCAGTCGGCCGCCAGCTGCAGCCCGACCGATTCCTGCGCCGCGGAGGAGGATCCAGCAACCGGGGGTGGCTCGGGCCCTGCCAGCTCCGCGGGCACTAACAACCCCCAGGTTCACCGATCCCACGGGTCTGGCCGGCACCCTTCCCAACCTACAGGGGGTTCCTCAACCGCCAGGGCAGGAGTCTTGGAGGTGTGGGCAGCCCGGACACTGCCGGAGGGAATGTCCGTTAATGGAGGCGGGACAGATGGTTCGGGTTGCCGGCCCTCCAACACCCTCCCCCGGTCCAGGAGCGATGTATCGTGTTCCGGTAAGGATCCAGAGGGTGTATACCCTCACAAAGGACTAAGGGGACATACACACGTGAAAAGGAAATCACACACTGCAAAAACACACATTAAACAAAAAACATACCACACACAGTTCTGATAACGGTTGCCACAAAAATCCAGTGGAACCAATTACGGCTGTGCTCGCCTGGCAAATCAGCCCTCAGTTTTAACCCTTCCCCACCGCAGGGTGAGGAGAACAAAGTGTGTTCGAGTCTGCACTTTCCATGTTTATACTGAAGCTACCTTGGTTATCACCTCCAAAAGGGACACAGAGGAGATGAAAGGAGCGGCATTGAAAGCACGCTGATGAGAATAAGGCCATGATGTCCGACTGACAGCAGCAAGGAAGGACACATCAGGCCCACCGCATAAACCATCCATCAAGAAATTAACTACAAAGCAAGTATGTTTTACATGACTTGATTATGTCCTTCTTTTTTCTTTTCAAAGTATCCAGTCAATTATATGATATTAAGGAGGAAGAAACTTGAGGAAACTTACATTTACCCCAAATCCAACACCTGCAACAATTCATCACTTCTTCTGTTCAGTTAAAGTTACAATATCATCTTGTGGAAATGCAGTTGAGAGTCACAACTATTTTGAAAACGGTTGGCTTGGTGTGATCAAGAACGATCTTATTTTCAACAATCACAGTCTGCTGCATTATGCAACAAAGCTTATATTGTCCTTTTAATGGCGTTCCACCGTGCTTATGGTTTGGCTTCAGATTCATATTTACTGGCAACAAACTTTAGCTCTCTAATGCAATGCTTTCTGGCAATCAACTAGTTTGGAACTATTGGAGTTTCCTTGAATGCAGCAGCAAAGAGAGTTTTGATTGGGATCCCTGCCTGCAACAACCATGCCACGTGGCTGTGGCAAAAACATTTAAGGCAATGAGCTTATTACTGTAAAATATTACTTGACTCAAGCAAATTTTAAGCCTCTGCAAGTTCCTTTTTTTTTTATATATATAAATTGAAATAAACGGAAAGTATTGGATAACCGAAAACTGGTAAATCTCTCTCTAAACTAGCAAAACAAAATACTTTGGCATGTAAATTATATGCAAATTATAGTAAACTGATTAAAACATGGAAAAAAACTGGTAAGGTCCTATCAGGTATTATATTATGTACTTTTCAGAACTGAATTTAAACCCTGGATGTAAACCCCCCTCCCCCCCAAAAAAAAAAAAAAAAAATCAAGACCTATATTTACTATGAAATTAAGACAACTTTTTCAGGGGGGTACACATCAGGCGATGGTGGATTCGGGCTGTTTGCAGTTGCTGATCCACCAGAGCCTGGTTCGGCCTGGGGCATTGGTAGAGGCATCGTGGGTAAGAATTAAGTGTGTGCATGGGGATGTTCACGATTATCCAGTGGTGGCTGTAGAAATTGGATATGGGGGAAAAAAACATAAAGTGAAGGCTGCGGTTAGCTCCCGCCTTACGCACCCCCTAATCTTGGGGACAGATTGGCCCGGGTTTCATAAATTAATGAGGCAGTGTACGAAGGTGCGTTCACGACCAGCAGGGACATGCGGGATGTGTGCTGCGCTCAGCGGTGACGCGAGGTCGTCCGACGCTGCAGAAAAGGAGAGGGAACCAGCGGAGACTCCTGTGGAGACTCCCCCGGTTCCCGAATTACGCTCCATGGAGGATTTTCCACTTGAGCAGTCTCGGGACGATACGCTACGCTTTGCCTTTGACCAAGTGATAAGAATTGATGGTCAGCTGGTGCGCCCTGACGCAGCGCTGTCATATCCGCACTTCTCATTGATTAGGGACAGACTGTATAGAGTGAGTCGTGACACTCAAACAGGTCACGAAAACACCCAGTTGCTGGTGCCGAAAAGCCGTCGGGAAATGATTTTCCAGGCGGCTCACTAAAACCCGATGGCTGGCCACATGGGATATGATAAAACTCTGGACCGGAAAATGGCCCGGTTTTACTGGCCGGGCATCTGGGGGGATGTGTGTGCATCTTGCCCGGAGTATCAGCTGGTAAACCAGCTGGCCATTCCGAGGGCGCCTTTGCATCCTCTACCCTTGATGGAGGTCCCATTTGACCGTATTGGCATGGACCTCATCGGGCCATTTCACCGGAGTGCACGCGGATATCGCTTTGTGTTAGTTCTGGTGGATTACGCAACATGATATCCCGAGGCAGTGCCATTGCGCAGCATTTCGACAAAGTGTTGCGCAGGCTCTGTTTCAGGTCATCTCCCGAGTCGGAATCCCGAAAGAGATTCTGACTGACCAGGGCACCCAGTTCATGTCACGAACACTGAGAGAACTTTATGGATTACTGGGCATTAAGTCTATTCGGACCAGTGTTTATCACCCACAGACTGACGGGCTTGTGGAGCGTCTGAATAAGACTTTAAAGTCCATGATTCGTAAATTTATACACGACGATGAATGTAATTGGGATAAATGGCTTGATCCTCTGTTGTTTGCAGTGCGGGAGGTCCCCCAGGCCTCGACGGGATTTTCTCCCTTTGAACTGCTGTTTGGCAGGAAACCACGAGGGGTGCTCGACCTGCTTAAGGAAAACTGGGAGGAAGGTCCGAGCTCCAGCAAAAGTGAAATTCAATACGTCCTGGACCTGCGAGCAAAACTCCATACACTGGGTCGGATGTCACGTGAGAATTTGCTCCAGGCCCAGGAACGTCAACAACGGCTGTACACCAGAGGGGCCAAGCTGAGGCAATTCACACCGGGAGAAAAGGTACTTGTATTGCTTCCTTCTTCCAGCTCAAAACTCCTCGCCAAGTGGCAAGGGCCCTTTGTGGTCACACGGCCAGTAGGGGACGTCGACTATGAGGTGGTGCGGTCTGACAGGGGCGGAGCTACACAGCTCTACCACCTCAACCTCTTAAAAGCATGGAGAGAGGCGGAGTCTGTTTCTCTGGTGTCCGAGGTATCTGAGAGAGAGGAGCTGGGGCCAGAGGTTCCAAAATCCACCAATCCTGCCTCGCTCCCTTTCGACGCCCATCTCTCCGGGACTCAGAACAGACGTTGCCAAGTTGCAAAAACAGTTTACTGATGTGTTCTCCCTCCTGCCAGGACGCACAAACCTCATAGTGCACAACATTGAGACGTCTCTGGGCGTGACGGTGCGGTCGCGACCCTACAGGCTACCTGAACACAAGAGAAAAATTGTTCAGAGAGAATTGGCGGCTATGCTGGAGATGGGAGTAATAGAAGAGTCCAACAGTGCCTGGTGTAGCCCCATCGTTCTTGTTGTCAAGAAGGATGGATCTATTCGGTTCTGTGTGGACTATCGCAGGGTGAATGATGTGTCACGATTTGATGCGTACCCAATGCCCCGGGTCGACGAACTCCTGGACCGGCTGGGCACTGCGCGTTTCTTCACGACACTGGATTTAACCAAGGGTTACTGGCAGATTCCTCTCTCGCCAGAGTCCAAGGAAAAAACGGCCTTCTCCACTCCATTTGGATTATACCAATTCACCACACTTCCCTTTGGGTTGTTCGGTGCCACAGCCACTTTCCAACGCCTCATGGACCGGGTGCTGCATCCGCATGCTGCATATGCTGCCACCTACCTGGATGATGTCATCATCCACAGCACCACTTAGGCGGAGCACGTGCAGCGAGTGGGCGCAGTGCTGGAGTCCCTGAGGCAGGCCGGGCTCACCGCCAACCCAGGGAAATGTGCAGTTGGACGGAGGGAGGTACGGTATCTGGGGTACCACTTGGGCGGCGGGCAGGTGCGCCCTCAGGTGGACAAGACGGCGGCTATCGCAGCCTGTCCGCAGCCCAAGACAAAAAAAGAGGTGAGGCGGTTTTTGGGGCTGGCGGGGTATTACAGACGATCTATCCCGGGCTTCACGGAACTGACCAGCCCCTTGACCAACCTGACCCGGAAAGGTGCCTCGGATCCGGTCCAGTGAACGGAGCACTGCCAGCGGGCGGTTGAGAAGGTAAAACAGGCTCTCTGTGGGGAACCACTTCTCCACACCCCTAACTTCTCTCTCCCCTTTACTCTGCAGACTGATGCGTCGAACAGAGGGCTGGGGGCCGTTTTGTCCCAGGAGGTGCGGGGGGTGGACCGCCCTGTTGTGTACATCAGCCAGAAGTTATCGGAGAGGGAGGCCAGGTACAGTGGAGAAGGAGTGCCTGGCCATCCGGTGGGCGGTCGACTCCCTGCGGTACTACCTGATGGGACGCTCATTCACCCTCTGTTCGGACTCCGCTGCAGTGGCTCCACCGCATGAAGGATACCAAAGCCCGGATCACTCGGTGGTATCTGGCGTTACAGCCTTTTAACTTCAAGGTGATCCATAGGCCGGGGGCGCAGATGACTGTGGCCAACTTCCTCTCCCGCTCTCGGGGGGGGGGGGGAGTAGGTTAGGCCGGATGGCTCCCCAGCCTAAGTCGGGCGGTGGCAGGGTGTGGTTAGCTCAGCTGCAGGGGGTGGAGAGTGGGAGGAGTGGTTCAGGGAACAGTGCCGGGCAGGTGTAAATGAGCACAGCTGAGCTGGATGTGGACTAATGAGCTCTCCCCTATAAAGGGAGCAGGGGGAAGGAGGACCAGGGGATGAAGTGGTCACACGAGTGCATGGGCCGGGCAAATAAAAGCATTTTACACCTGAACGTACGGCTGAGCGTGTCATCTGTGTCCAGGAGAGACGCCGGTAGCACCAATCTTGCTACAACCAGCAATGGCAAAAATCAGACCACTATCTTAATCTTATTATGAAGGATTTGGCATGTGTGCTGCTTGATTTTCAGTTCCTAAAACGACTGACCTGACATGTTACACAAGTGCAGCGTGATCTATGTTCTCGCCATTCAAGCCAACTGTCCCAAAACAAACCTACAAATAGACACAAAAGTCTATCGAACTGTTTTATCCAACACTGTTATGCTGCACTAATGAATTGTAGTCAGAGAAATACAGTGTCAAAAAAACTGAAGTAGATCAGTAGGACCAAGACAGTCTCTCCAAACAGACACCTTAATATCCAACACAAACACATGAAATACTTCCTGATGTACTGAATTTATAGAAAAAATTAACCAGAAATAATGTTTGTTTTGCTGCTCTCTTTGGCCAGTTAATAACAATACGTATTCCAAGCTTTTATGTTTCCTATGTTTTAAGGATTACGTGTTTTTTATTGGCTGAAAACTTCTGATACCTACAAGTTGATAAAAAAAATGTTATTACCAACTGGATTATCTGAAAACACACCGTCATAAAGCTTTATAAAAAAAAAAATATTTTAAAAAAAGTTGTTCTTCCTTAGCTTATGATAACTGGACATTTTGGAGATGTGTGGTTTCACAAGAAACTATCTGTTGTTGGTAGAGCTGTTGTGGAAAAACACTTGGCACACAGGAAGTACTTCATTTTACTTCTTTCTTTCCAAACAATGGTTAGTTTGAAGTAAACACGAGAACTGTTCAGAGACCAAAGAAATAACCACTCATCAAGAAAGTGTGCCACCTCCAGGAACTTCACCTAACAAAAGGTGACAGGAATTTCTAAATTAAAAAACAAACATAATTAGGGCCACACATTGTGAAGGGATCTGTCAAAACTGTGGTACAGAAACACCACAGAAACGCTCACTTACAGCCAAAGATGTCATCCAAATCAATAAGTCAAGTATCTGGAGGATTACCACTGTAACACTCCAGAAATATCCCGACTACGGCGAGATAAAAATGCCTCCCTGCCTACTTTTGATTGCTGGCTCAGAGCTCATGTTATTTACAGGACCTACCAGAATGGACCTGGACCGACTAAGACCTGGTATTTAAAGCCTTTCCATGTACAGAATAGCAGTCTGGCCAATCCGTCTTTTGGCGCGGTGTACAATGAGTTTATCCAGACCAGCTCTGCCTTTGAACTTGATCAAACAGCCATTAGTCCGACACTGTAGAATCAGACACAGTCAGTCGTGGCATCCGTGGAGGGTTTCCAGTAAGAATGAAACTGCATTTGATAAGTAGCGGGTTAGCCAGAGACCAGCTCCAAAGCCTCAATTAAGGTCACACACAGACTACCTATTATCCAATACAATCTGTTAGCAAACACGATAGATCCTTGAAACGAATGCTTTTTTTACGTTCATTTCCACCGAACTTCATCCTGAAGTTTATTCTAATGTATTCTCCAAATTTGTAGGTTTTACCTCCATTTTGAGTGAGAAATTGTGTAGGGAAGGACTTGGATGTAATAAATCAGGGTTAATGTAGGCATGTAAGTTTTCAGTTTCTTATTATAATTTGGTGATTATTATATTCAAAAACCTTATGCAGGATAACTAATATTAAATTGATTAAGAAAAACAACAAACAGCCTGTGGTATCTAAAGGTATCGCTCTATGTAACTTAAAAATATATATATACAAGAGCACATTAATTCCCTTTAAAATAAAAAAAAATAAAAAAAATCATTTCAGAAGTGATAAAACACGTTCAATTAAATCCACTCAGATGTTTTGCCACTCAGGCTGTATTTGTTCTGCTCTGATCAGTAGCTTACGGTAACAGATACTTGCTGATGTTAGCTCAACTCTACTTGTGCTGCTGCGTAACAACATTTTATCATGTCACGAATAAACACCTCAGTGGTTTCATCACTAAAGCACAACAAGAAGCAAACACAGTGCACCTCATCAGGAGACATATTTGCCTCGTCCTGTCGATGGTCCCATTCCAAGTATTCAGCTAACTTAAATTAATCTTTAGAACTGATGGGACATTTAATGTAACTGGAAGCCGCTGGGGACGATGTTTAGCAGAAGTTACAACGGCTTTGTACACTCTGCAGGCAAATCAGATTTGTTTCTCATATCAGAGCTTTAGGACAGACTGTCTGCACTGTTATTTGTAAGTGTGCAGATCGGATTTGGTGCGTCCAGACATCACCAACCTATCTGCATGGGTTGCAGTGGTAACGCTATACGCACAGCTACGCTGGTGGCTTCTGTCCGTCGACCGCTTCTGTCGTTGTCCTCCGTAGCGCCAACATCTCCACTCTCTGACAGCGCTCTGCTAGCACGAGCGTAGACTCTGCTCACTCTGCTCTCTCTGAAAATGGTATTGTCTTGTAGCGTTGCGCTATTAGTGACGCAAGAAATCCGATCTGAGCCAGCAGAGCGTCCAGAGTGTAACGCATCTGTAGAAATCTGATTGGAATCAAATTTCAAACCACCTCCAAATGAGGTTTGAATCCAGTTTGTCAAAATCACATTTCTTTTGGGGTTTTTTTGCTGTCCAAACTTTCAAAAATCTATTTTGGATACAATCTGAATACGACAAAAAACAGATTTGTGCTGGCAGTCTGAACAAGGCTATAGAGTCACTATAAATACAGCTTTGGAAAAGATCCAGTCACTGTGCCACACTAAAAATAAACCAAATGAATAAACAACCAACAAGAGCTCACGCCAGCAATAGCTTTAGTGTTTGAACCTGTCGTTGCTCCGGTGCAGTCTCCATAATGTGTAGAAACAGAAGGCATCTGCAGCCCAAAGATTATACAAAAACAGCACCACTCTCTCACTAAAATGTCCAATTATAAACAACAACACATCCAA